>NC_044914.1:35768310-36132912 GCF_001633185.2 Quercus lobata | reverse complement strand
AAAAAAAAAGTATTATAGATAAGACCTATATCCCCTAGACTAGGTTCAGAGGTTAGATTGGGAAGGTGTGGAGTTAGATTGGGAAGGTGTGGAGGCACCGACCTTGCTTGGTCAAATAACCAGTCTTGTAAGATGAAATGACCTATATAAATATAAATGTTCCTAAAAAAAAATACCAATATAAATAGTCTTCCCATCCATACTACAATCAATATATAATCACATTTCATCAAAAAAATCAATATATAATCACATGATAAATGATATTGAAAGAATATATATATATATATATATATTTTTTTTTTTTATAATCGATATTGAAAGAATGTTGACAGCGTTCACATTCACCACAAAAATTAAAATTAACATGATAGTCAAAAGAAATCTAACCTCAAAGAAAACATATAAATCAAAACATAAAATTAATTACCATATATTTACAACAATATTAAAAATGTATGAGAATGTGAAAATATTGAAATACAAATCCTAGATAAGATTTCTACCTTATGCATGAGATCATTTCATGGGTAGCTCCTAAAAGAAAGACTTTAATGTTAAATTATCCATTTTTCCGACTCTTTTGATGCAGCTTTTATTTTTTTCAGTGAATTTTCTCTTGTTTCATATGAAGAAAGAATATGCATGAACCTAATATACAGAACATGTGATTTATATGCAAGAAAGAAAATCAGGTTTTATCTTGAGTTTTATCGTTATGTTTTCTTAGAGAAATGTTATACTTACAATATTTTCACAATATTTTTTTTTTTTGAGAAACCACAACAAATCCTAAGTGGCAAGCTGTTATAGGTATTTATTGGTAGGTAAAAAAGTAATTTAAGAGGTAGATTCAAATTAGAACCAATAACAATATGTTACCTATGATTTTTTTGTAAAAAAATTGTAAAAACATTGTGAACGTAACATTTCTCTTTTTTTAATAAAAATTTTACCGATACATGGGAGATACATGGGTGGCATCATTTCAAGTGATCGTTTTTAAATTTTTGATGAGACACCTATCATCTCCATCCTAAATACATGGATTTATGGATATAAGAGAGTGAAATCACGAAATTAAAAATTCCAATCAAATGTAGCGAAAATTTATAGTAACAAAAACATTAAATCCTATCCTATGTAATATAATCCAACATTTCCCAATTGTAGTGATCTATAATGCACATTATTATGTTTTTATATGATGAACATATTAAAATGCATGGCAACAATTAATGATGGCATGGAATGTGAAAAAGGAACAAATTAAATATATTGTAAAAATCAGAACAAAATTATCATAATATCTATGACTAACACCAACCGTAACCTATGAAATCCTTAAAATAAAGATAAAATACATCTTTTTTTTTTTTTCAAAGAATTCAATCCAATCACAATAAATTTAAATCAGGAAAGACCATTCTAAACATAACAAAGATACGAGTTTAGGAATCGCTTGCATGCACACCCTCCTCTATAGGTATGAGTGGAAAATTCTCCTTTGCTAATAGTTTTATCAGATAAAGCTCACGAACTCCTCGATGGTCGCCAAGACCTTCTGTTAATCACTGGATCCACAGACTGTCCCCAAGGCCTCCATGGAGTATTAGTTGTGTAGTTGTTGGAGTTAGATATACTGAAGTGCTTGAATGTTGACAAAAGATGCTGAGATAGTTGGTATCTGAATTAATCAAGTATATGAAAAACAAATTGAATGAATGTGGGAATGAAGGACTGGTGTTTTGAATGGAAGAATGAGTGTTTTTGGTAAAGAATTTCATGGGTTTGGTGGGTGTTCTTTGAGTGACTTCTCTAATAGAATTTATGTAGAGTAAGTTTAGAGAGAGAGAGTCACCTTCTTTTTAATTAATGATTTTCACTATTTATAATATATATATATATATATATATATATATATATTTCTAAAGTTGGGCAAGAGTCTACAAGTGACAATCATTCACTTAATTAGGCACATGGCAGGAGTCTGCAGTTGCTAGTGGGAGCGGGAAGCTTGAGTATAGTGTTTATATACTTGAATGGTGTGTAGTGCAATTTTAGTTTGTATTGCAACAATTTTTTATAGTGTATTTGCCTTTTGGGGTTTCATCCTCGGAGTATTTTTACCACGGTAGTATTTTCTAAAATGGTTTTCACTTTGTATACAATTCTTATCTCTAGTGTGATTGTGGTTATTTGTGTTTTATTTGTTATTGAACTTTGTCAAATTAACTACCTTACGCAAGAATTGAGTTAATGAAATAAAGTTTTGTAGTTAAGTCGTTGGGAGTCTTAAGTCTTAACCGGTTTTTTCTTTTCGAGGAATAGTTCAAAACTTTAAATGAATTAAAGTTTTGTAGCTAAGACCTTTTGTAGCTAAGACTTAGGGTTTGTTTGAATACTACTTATTTTGCTGAAAATTAAAAATTTATTACTGAAAATATCGTAGCAAAATATTTTTTAAATGGCAAAACACTGTTCACACTGTGCAGTGGGTCTGCGTTTTTCTTCATTTGTTTGCAACAATTTCATAGGTCCCACGCTTAAAACACATGAACAATGCTTAATGCTGCAAAACGCGTTACCCAAACACACACTTAGTGTGCATTTGCGAACAGATGAACTTGCATTTTGCATTTTTTTTTAGTGGGTCCCATGGTTACTATTCACAGACCACCAAAAACTTAAAAACACAGCCATAGGTTTTGCTATAGTGTTTTGCCTTTAAAATATTATTTTGCTACAATATTTTCAGTTTTCAACAAAATAAGCAGTATTCAAATAAATCATTAAGTCGTTGGGAAAGGGGGGTAAAACTAGTTTTTTTCCTTTCAAGGAATAGTTTAGTTCACTGACGTCTAATTTCAAACTCTTTTATTTTAGATTCTTTAAAAGAAATTTATATATTCAATCAAATCCTTTTATTCTCAATTACGTTATAAAAATTATAAAGAAAAAAATTACCATGAAAGGATTATTATAATGTTAATTTAATTTTTTATATTTTTTTCTACCTTTTTAATGTAATAATATATGACCACCGCGCACCCTTGGTGCCATGGTCACTCTACAAGTATAAGTGCTTGCAAAGAATGAGGGGCAAGAGCCGAGATTCAAGTCTCTAGGAAAAAGCTTCACACACATATACACTAAAATTATGCTAGAGTAAAATTTTTATCTTATATAAATAAATAAATAAATGTAATAACTTATGGTGACAATTTTTGTTTTTTATTTTCAAAAACTTTTTTTTGGAAATATAAAGAAAAAAACAATTTTCTTGTATTTTTGAAATCGAAAACATGTTTGATTAGTTGAAATTAAAAATATAGGTTTTTCAAAAAAAAAAATAGAAAATGCTAAAAATATGTTATTCCTAGGATTTAAACTCTAATGCTAACTCATTAAATGAAACAAATTCATTAAATTAAATGCATGTTTTCATTGACTTTTGAAAATTAGAAATTGAAAACAGCATTTTGCATGTTTTCAGTTTCCTTCACAAATTGAATTTTGAGAACAGTTTTTGTTTTCTGTCCATTTTGGATTTCCAAACAAGTTTTTTGGTCTAAAAAATAAAAAATTATTTTTGGAAACAGAAAATTAGGGGTGTCAATATTCGACCCAACCTGCGAACACGACACAAACCCGACACGGGTTTTTTCTGGTTAGGGTTGGACCTTAATGGGTTTGGGTCATAAACGGGTCAACTTGAAAGCGACAAAATAAGAAACGTGTCATAAGTGGGTCAACTCGCATAACCCGCAATAGATACATTTGACACGCTAATTTATTTGTGTCGACCCGAAATGACACACTTAACACAACCCGTTTAACTCATTTAACAAATAAATATTTATTTTATTTTAGATTTGTCAAATACCTTTTATATCCAACATATATTTTAAATTTAAAAATAAAAGTGAGTAATTACAAAAATTTACAAGGGATAAATTAGAAATTGAAACTTTACAGACCCTAGAACTACTAAGACTTTTTTGTTTTTTTTTTTTTTTTTGGTATAGAACTTGCACAAATAAAATTGGATGAGCTTGTGGAAGATGTTATGAATTATGAATTTGGACATCAATAAAAAATCTATGGATGATAATCGTGGTCATAGTCAGGATTAGTGTACTGTTTACACAAATTCTTTCAATATTGATACTTAGTATTTGATGAGTTCCAAAGATATTATTTTTTTTTTAACTATGTTATTTTATTTTTGTTAAACTTAGTTATTTTGAATTTGGGTTGAAGTGTATGCACTTCTTTTGGAGTGTAAAGAACTTATTTTCTAGATAAATGTTATATTTTTGTTGAACTATATTATTTTGAATATGAATTGAAGATTTGAAGTGTATGCACTGCTTTTTGGGATGTAAAAAAATTTATTTCTAGATGGATGCTATATTTAATATTATGCAGGTTGAAATGGATTGTGTTACATTCGTGTCAACCCAACACGACTCGTTTATTAAGCGTGTCAAATGGGTTGGGTCAGGTCAACCCGCCTTATTAACAGGTTGGGTTAGGGTTGAAGGATCATGACACAATTATTAAATGGATCGGGTTAGGGTTGAGCCATTTAGTCGAATACCCCTACCTTGACATGACACGAACCCGACATACTAACCCGAATTGACACCCTTACAGAAAATAGAGAGAAAAATAGTTATCAAACATACCCTTAGAGTTTTTTCTATTCTCTAATAAATATTACGGCTTACTATATATATTTTGTTATTTATTTCTATAATTTAATTATTAATATGGTTATTTATAACATCACATCCAACGATCGGTCAACCTCGATTAGACCAAAAAATTGAGGACCAATTTTCATAACGCTTTTTTTTTTTTTTTTGGCCTGAGTGATTTTTATAACCCTGCCCCAGTGGTTTTTACTTTAATTGATACAATAAACTGTCAAACGTCTCTTTAGAGCCTCTTCGGTATGGCTTTTTTTCAGCTTATTTAATTTATATATAGAATTTTTTTTAAAAAAATTCTATATATAACTAAACTTTTGCTCAAATTATGTTTCAAATCATATAAATAAAAGTATATCAAATGATCACTTATTAGTCATTACTCATGTGACAATAATTTAATCACAAAAAGTATAATAATTGTTTTTTAAAAGCACACTCATCCTCGTTGAAGCCATTGTAAGAGCATCCACATCAATGGATTCAAAGTCTTGCGAAATACAAAAAACCCTTTATTTTGCACATTTTGGCCCAAAAATACCCAAATCAGTGGGTGTAAAATTGTACATAAATGCACAATTGCTACAGTAACCATACATATATGCATAGTTACTGTAACACTTGCATTTAATATTTTAATAATTTTTTCTCTCTCCTTGTCTCTGGTTGCTCTCACTCTCACCTCACTCTTCCTTTTTCTCATTTGATCAAATCATCAAACCACTGCCACTGATCAAATCATCACCTGATCAAATCATCACCATTAAACCTTCACTGATCTCTTGTCGCACCTGATCTCTCGCCAATCGCCACAAAGACCTCTCCAATCGCCAATCTCCTTTGTTTCTCGTTGTTTGATCAATGGGTTTTCTAGTAGAGGGGTTGATCTCGCTGCTACTCACACCAATCATCGTTGCCTCATCGATCACCACTGCTCTTGCTGATCGCTATTGCTATCTTTTTTCTTTGTTTGATGGTTTTAGGATTTTGATGGTTTTGATTAGTGGGTTTGATGATTTTGATTGGTGGATTTTGGTGATTTTGATCAATGAGTTTTGATAAGTGGATTTTGATGGTTTTGATTAGTGGGTTTGATGATTTTGATTAGTGGATTTTGGTGATTTTGATCAGTGAGTTTTGATTAGTGGGTTTTGATGATTTTGATTAGTGGTTTTGGGATTTTGATAGGTGGGTTGATGATTGTGGTTGTATGGGTTGATGATCACCGCTACTCTAATTGTTGATGGTGGCTGGGTATTGAGTCAATAATGAATATTTTATTGAATAAATGTGTAGAATAAACAAACTAATGTGGATGTTTGATAAAAGTAAGTTTATAAAATAAAAATTAATTTTTTTTTTTTGTAAAATAGATAAAAATTATGCATCTACCAATGCAGATGCTCTAATAGTGCCCCGCATCTACTTTTAACTACATTCATTGCATCAATGCGCTAAAGATAATGTGCTAAAGGTAATGGACCCAAGCTTTGCTCTTGTTCAAAAAGTCACCCTACAGTCCCAATATACACACACCACTGACAATCTATCATGTTTACCGTGTTTTGTGGATTTAGCCTTCAGACCCCTTTGCTATGACTTGCTTTATGTGTGTGTGTGTATATATATATATATATATATGTATATATATTGAAAGCTCAATAAACTAATATTTAATTACACGTTTAATCCTCAACCATCATCGCATGTTTCAATATAAATATTAGTACTCGTCCTTTGAAATATTTTATTTTTAATCACTTTTCTTTCCTATAGATAGGATAAAATTAAATTTATTATGTTCACTCTCTAATTATTGCCCTCTGGCCTTCTAATTGAATTAGTACCTCACTTTACATAAAGTAATTGGAAGCTTAGAGGGAAAGAGTTCTAATTACAAAATTAGTAGTATGTTGTAAATATTTTTTTTTTTTTAAATCATCAGTCTAAGACAAGACTTTACGTAGTTAACCCAAATTTTTTTTTTTTTGCTAAATATTAGTTGACCCAATTAAAACCCATTATTTTAGTCTTTGTACATATAAGTTTGTGTCAAAAAGATCCTAAACTCAACTCAAAATTATAATCAAATATCTTGTAGCTGAATTGACAACTCTTCATGTATAAAATGTTTGAGGGTCTAGGAGGGAAAGGGTTCAAATTATGGGGTTAGAAGTATGTTGTAATTATTTCTTAAAAAAAAATTTATAGCCAGAGTTAACTTTTGACGCATGTATTTATGACTATTTGGGTTTTTTTTTTTTTTTAAAGACTAGATTGAAATTTTTTTAAATACCTAAGCTAAGATTGAAGATTAAAGTTTAACTGTACTTTTAAACTTTATTTGTTAAATTTCTCAAAAAAAAAAAAAGGTTTAAAAGTACAATTAAACAACTACCAAAAAAAAAAAAAGAGTATATATCTCCTTGAAGACCAAAATAAACTCAAACAGGCAAACAATAAAGTGGAGAAAACAGCAGAACAACAGCAAGTCAGCAATGCTGAGGCCTTGAGCATCTCATCCATAACAACAAAAAGTAAAGTAAAATTCAGAGGAGAGAGCCAACCTCACATGGATGACAAAAGTAGTACATATTTTCTCTCTTTAGGCAAAACACCATTTCATTATTTGTATTCTTTGATTCAGTCTTTTATTTTTGACTTTTGCTATGATTTTTCTACCTCGTAAAGCTTTCCCTCTCCACCTCTCATTTCCTTGCATTTGCATGTCTGGTTCTGCATATTGACCACTTTGCATCTTTATGTACCCCATCAGATTAAGCAGAGGAAAGCTGGCCCACCGACTCAAAGATGTCCCTGACCCATGAGAAGCGTTTGGATTCTGAGGGTGGAAGTGGAACTGAACTAGTGAGAACTTATCTTTGAGTAAATTTATTAGTGTTTGTTCTGTTTTATTAGGCTTGACAAAACGGTCCAAACGATGTTGGGTCCAAATTAAGGGGTTAATATTGTCACTTGACCCAAAGGTTTAAAGGTAAACAGTAAACACGCACCCCAAAAAACAAATTTCAGTTGCTTTTTGGGATATGCGTACAAATGTGTAAAATTTAGTGCTTTTTTGGGGTATGTATAAAAAGGTTTGTGTATAACAAACACTACTCAAACTTTAAACCAATGAGTTTGGTCCAATTATGTTATATTTACCTTTCACTCTTGTTATTAGCATTCGCATGTGACTTTAATACTTAACTAACCTCGCTTGCATATGAATATTCTAATATAGACTAATTCTGAGCTTGAGCCGTTATGAGTATGATGATTATTCTTTATCATCAGCCCCCAGACACCTTTGGAATTTTATGGCATTAAGAATTAATTTATTTAGAAAATAATTGCAAGCTTATGAGAATTTAAGGGACTAATATGAAGTATGAACCCTGAGCCAGGAGGATGCATGTTATAAAAATCAAGCCTAGTATAATTAGGCACTCACTTTGATTGATGGCAACCAATGTCTGTGTAGTCCATAGCTTTCTGGTCATTTTTCCTTTAGGACCACACCATAGTCAGCAACAGCAATCCAACCTTGTATACCGTGATAATTGGAGTTATTATTCCAACTTAGTTTGTAATTCTTGACAGATTGTGACTTCTCAATTGTTTGAACGACTAGGTAAGGGATGTTCACCCAATGCATAAACTCACACCAGAGGAACAATGTGAGACATCCCAAAAAGCAGAAATTAATTATGATATTAGGGACCAATTTGTTTGTTTTTTGGCTCTACATGCTCGTGTTGTTTGTGTATTTGTGGCATAGAAGTAAGAAGGGGTGTTGGAGAGTCTCATATTTGTTAAGTATACATTTTTTGTACGGGTTTATTTTCAAATTTGGTCCCTTCACTTAATTAAGTTTTAAGGACGTGTTAATTTTCATGGTCTAGATCTGTTTTCATTTTGCTTATGATTTTCAGATAATTAAGACATAAACTTGGTCATTATAACAACACAGAGTCTATCCACTGAAAGCCTGCCCCCATAAGTTGTGCCTAAGTTTTTAAACTGAGTATGGTATACAACCTGCCATAATGTACCAAACTAATATGCAAAAGGCCCCAAAATTGATGGTGTGAGCCAATAAGCCTTATAACCTTTGGAATAGAAATTGATCTTGTAGACATTTCATAGAGACTTGTCTTTTATTTGATCTCTTTTATATGTCTCTACTGCAACATCTGAATTTCCCAGTTCCTTGGTTGGTTTATATGGAATAACTGCATTTCATATAATCAATTGACATATTGATGGGAAATATTTATTTTGTGAATTATGAGCAGGTGTTATCTGTTGTTCCATGTAAGCCCCGGAGGTTGGTTTTTCTTCTTCCTTCCTTTTTTTTTTTTTTTTTTTGGTCATTAAAGTCAATGCCTAAGAGAACAAAATTCTCCTTTTGCATTGATGCCTTTGTAATTTACTTAAAGCTTTAATGAAAATGGAGCCATGGTTGAGTTCTTATACCACAGCATGGAAGCCAAGTCTTCTGCCTTGAAGCAAGCAATGGAGGTTCAAGCTAGTTTGCCAGCGGAATCTCCTAGTTTTATCAAGACTTTGGTAAGGTCAAATGTTACTGGTGGCTATTGGCTGGTAAGCTCAAAACTCTATCCCAAGGTCAAGAATGTAACAATAGCTGGGTGCCAGACAGATTTGTTTCTTCTAACTTATTTAATGGCAGCGTCTTCCAGCACAATTCTGCAAAATGCATTTGCCAAGGCATGATATAATAGTTATTTTGGAAGATGAAAGTAGGGAAGAGTACAAAACAAAGTATATTGCAGAAAATGCAGCATTGAGTTCTGGATGGAGAAGGTTTTCAATTGCGCACAAATTATGCCAAGATGATGTTCTGGTTTTCCAATTGGTTGGGACTTTCAAGTTCAAGGTAATTATTTGAGTCTCTTAAGTTGAGTGCATGTTTATCTATGTCCGTGTATATAAATGACTTATTGTTCATTGTTCCTATATTATTCTGGTTTTGATTATAACTTGTTTTATTGCCACATTTTGGAAAGGAAGATCCTGGAAGAAGCATTTCATTTTCACATAGCGGGATAGCCATAAGAAAAAGTACACATCTATTTCAAGAACAAACCCCTAAATCCTTAAGAGGTTCCTTGAATCCACAAGGAGAACTATTCTAGAATCCGCCAAAAAAAAGAGAGAATCTCTCTCTCTCTCTCTCTCTCTCTCAAATTGTATTATTGAATAACTTGCTTTCTATTAGGCCGATCACTATCTTATAGGAAGATATTAAAGAAATCCTAAGGTGGCTAGAAAATCCTTAAAGAAAACCCTAATTCGTGTTAGGTATGAAATTAGTCTAAAATTTTGGAAAATCACTAAAAAAGGCAAAATTGAGAAAATTACATAAACTAATACTACGGACTCTAGGAAATGTCCTAGAATTTATAGGACTGTATTACAAGTTTATGACTTTTATTTCAAAAGTTGTAACAAAAAGAAAAATGACCATAAATTGCAAATTCAATAAAACAGAGGTGTAAAAGATGGAATTTAGCTAAAAAGCAGCATAGGTCATGACTGTAGTGAGTTTTACCCCCACGTTGATTCCCTTTTAGATCACCAAATTTCAAGCAATTTGTCAATGGCTCCTAGGATTTGTACTAGAGATACGGATTCCTTCTATTATTTTGCCTTTTATTTTTTGGGTCTATTTACTAAAATTCTATTGCAAACTCTTAATCTGTTTTCCTTTAAATAAAAAGATATAGGTTAATTGTTGCCTCCCATCTCACTCTCATAGGTGTACATGGTGAGACTGAATGGTTTAGCTGGAGTAGATGGGCTTTTTGGCCCTCCAAATTTAGATGCTTGTGCAAGAGGAAATGATTATGGTATGGTATTTTGTTTCTATGTTCTACTCCTGAATTTGTGACTGCACCCATAATTAACTGATGGCATACTCTTTTTCTCCTTGATGTTGAACTTGGAACAAAAAAACAATTGAAGACATGAAGATCAAAATTTACAAAGACACTACGTATTTCAACCGTGTTATGCAAGACATTTTTGGAGAGACTATTCAAATAAACAACCTGAAGGATTTAGATACTACTACTAGTTTTGGGAATGCAGCAAATCAGTATGAAAATGGCAGGAAAAATCTTGCCTCAGATGTTCTGTGTGGTCTAAGACTTACAGGGTCAATTGCTAATTTTAAAGAAGTTAATAGCATCAGCAGTTTCACCATACTTGTGAATGGCGAAACCATAGACTCCCAGTTCTCAGATTACCAGAGGGTTAAGTATTATGATCTCTGCTGTTCTCAGAATTCATTTCTGCATGACAATCTGCGCAAAAATATTAATAGCAAGTTGGCTGCTGAAATAATTTCTGAGACTATCAACATTGTGGATGCCATTAGAGGTTGTGAACTTTTGACCCCTCTAGCTGATTTTGAAGATTGGGATAATACTTTGAAAGGCTTTGAGCTATTGGGCATGAATGTTCAGTTCTTACATGCTCGAGTGGCTCGGCTGATGAGCATTGCTATGGAAGCAGCGGCAGTCAAGGACCCTCAGAGGAAATCAAAAGTTAGACTAGAGCAAGCTCATGCAGAAGAAGAAATGGATTTTCTCAAATTGAAGCTCTCGAAATTAAAGAATACCAAAGAAAGACTTGACGATGAGATTGAGGCTTTGAAGGTGAATGTGGTGAGGCATGAGATTGTGTTTCAAGAAGTAGTTAATGCTCCATGGTGAGAAGGTGCTTTTGAAGTTATATGTGTATGTATGGTTTTTTAGTGGAACTTGTTAGCTTATGTCACAGGAAGAGATTAACGAATCCAAGCAATGAGAGGTATCTCTAATGTCTCTACTGCTATGTAGCATCACTGACACTCTGTCATGTTATTTTCTTAAGCTTTTTGAGTTTTGATATAGCTGCATGTCAGCAATCAGTGACTGAAAAATCAGTGAAGCTAGAAATTTTTTATAAAAAAAATAAAATAAAATAAAATAAAAAAGTTCAAAATTTCTTATTCCAATATTCTCAAAAAAGGAATTGGATATCATCCTAATAAATTTTTTTAAGAAATCAATATATTTGATCCAGAAAATGAAGATTTCAACCCAGAATTTGAAAAAAAAAAAATCGTTTAATCTGAGAAAGCTTTTTAAGCAAAAAGCTTGTTGATGTTTTTTGAAACTCTTTAATAAAGGCTTGAAAATCATTAAAATATCAGTGTCCATGAAAGATTACCAAAGCTGACAGCTATTATTAATTTTTATCTATTCATGTATTAGTCCTCATCTTCTTTGTTATCTACTTTTTATTAGTAGTCATCTTCTTTTATTGTCTTTTTTCAATTCATTTCTCTTATATAAAGGAGCGTAATTTTCTTTGTAAAAACTTAAAACCAACCACCTAAATACCCATCTTTGGGTGGGTTGAAATTAAGATTGGATTCTTATTATTGATCACCTAAAAAGGAGCATTGTGGTTTCAATATGACAGAGATAAAAGACTTCATTGTACACGGCTGTGGGCTTGTGTAGTTCCTCTTATGATCATTGTGTATCACGCTTCATACGTACGTCTCCCACTTAAAATATTTAAGCAAACCCATGCTCAGTCCAATATGTTAGCCCAAAAATATATTCCCCCCATCATCATAATCAATATATATATATATATGAGGAGAGTGAACGAAAACACCAAAGTATCATAACAACTTCACAATTCTTATGGGACCAAATTTTGTTTAAGTGGTTGACTTCAAAGTTTGTTTGGTTGGGGTAAAACAGTGAGAATAGAAAATGAAGAAGAAAAAAGTGGAGAAAAAATGATTTTATGAGTGTTTGGTTGGAGAGAATGAGAGAACGGAAAATTAGTAGAACCCGGGTGTTTTTTTCCAATCCCACCAAAATTCTATCTCCTCAATTTGGGAAAAAAATAGAGAAAAAAATGAATAACTACAGTCAATAACTGAACTACATCAAGTCATGGCAATAATTATTGCACAAAAGTTGTGGTTACAAACTATCTCAATAAATTCACATGATGGAAGAAAAAGCAATGAATAGATCACACACCTACCATTTGACAAAACAAAGTTAAGAGAAAGCAAAGTTGTGTTGGCCCAAATTGTGTTTTCCGTGGGAATTGCCCAAACATGTTGAAATAGGTATTTAAGCTGAAATATTTCAAGGGGCTTAACCGCTTAACCATACCAGTTTTGGTAACTAGTATGAAAACTTTTGATCCGGTAAAGTATGGTACAAAATAAATAACTTTGTTAGATGCCACTTTTAGGGGCTATTTGGATTTGCTGTTTCCATAACTCATAACTCTATTTCTATAACTCACAACTCAAAAATGGTGGGACCATGGATGAGAAGTCCGTTTGGATTTTGTTTCCAGTTTTTGTTTTCATCACTCAATTCTCTGATTTTTTAGTAATGAGTTATGGAAACTGAAAACACATTTTAGGTGTTTTTAGTTTCCATAACTCTGTTTTCAACGGCATTTCCGTAATTAAACTCACAACTCTCTCACTATCCAGCCTCAATGTTTGACTTTTGGGTTTTTTTTTTTTTTTTTTTTTTTTTTTCTCTTTTAAAACAAAGCCTAGCCGCATATCTTGACTTTTTAGTTTTCTTTTTGAATTTTTTTTGAAACAAAAAGTAACGGCATAACTGAGTAATGAGTGCCAAACGGGGTTGGAGAAATTAGGGTATTTAAAGTGATGAATGATGAGTGATGAGTGATGAGTGACGAAAATTAAGTAAGGAGCGATAAGTGATGACAAAAAAAATCCAAACAGCCCCTAAAGCTTTTAACTTTTTGTCTTTTGTTTCATCTTTTTGAAAAATAATAAATATAACTAACTAAAAAAAAAAAAGGTTTAGATTTTAGCTTTTGTCACACGTTAGGCATAAAAATTACTAAAAACTATATCTTTTATGTCATATATTTAGCAAATAAACCAACAAAAATTATGAGATATCCAAATGAACAAATGTCTCGCCAATTCTTCAAGCCACCACTACTAAGATTCTCTTAATATTAATTTGGGTCTTGAAATCTAGAAGTGTATCTTTGTAAAATAAAGCTCTACTAAGTAGCTCTCTCTAGGTGAAGCCACTGTTAGGATTTGTGTCCTAAAATCTAATTTATTGGCATGTTATAAATAACTAGTATGTAACTCGTGCTTATGCACGAGAATGATAAATTGTAGTGGTACTATTAATATTAATTTGAGTTATTAAAAATATAGGACATAGTTCGACTATGACATTTGGAGGTACTAAAATAGTTTTTCCTTTGTAATTTTCATAATATTGGTTACGCCAAATTTCTCATTACATTGTTATTAGGTATATAATTTTGAAAATCACTATTGGATACTATATATACAATATCAATTCACAATTATTGTCTGTGAAATTCCATTAAATATAACACAAAATAAATTAATAAGTTGGTCAAATTGTATATCCTAAATTAAATGGATGGTGCATGGAATCGTTCAGTTTAATTACAATTTGTTAATTTCAATATCTTTGCATACAAAATATCTAAATATAAAAAGTATAAAAAAATATGCTCATTAGTTCAGAGAAAAAATAACAACAAAAATCTAAGCAATTTAATTTGTATAGATATCTAATAAAAGCAAAATCCAATTTTGATTCTAATTAAAGTTTCTTTAAAATTTGGTATTAAAATGTTTTTTTTAATATATATATATATATATATATATTACCTAATTAGTATTGGACCGTACGTACTCATGGTATATTACATAAATGACTTATAAACTTAGATTGTGAACTCGATCATGAAATGTAGGTTGCTTTGATATATCAAGAATGAGATCTAATTTAAAAGTCAAAATCTTAGTATATTGGATAACCGCATGTAGTATTGAGGGAACACATATTCTCAAAATAGAATCCATAATCTTTTTTTTTTATATAGAGACACAAAATATGTCCTTGAGATAAATTTAATGAAAATTGGTGATTCAAGGCCGGCCACTTCAGTAAAGAGTTACTCAAATTTATATTTAATGAAATTAGATTTCATAAATATGAATAACTAAAACATTAAACAGGGGATAGTTTATTATAACTTTGTTCATTATGGATATTTTATGGAGGGGTCAAATGATATTATATTAGAGTTTTGGGATATAATTTATTAATAAGGCCTAGGATGCAATTATATTTCCATAGTAGTACTTGTTATATAATTAATGGTAACTTTGGGCTTATCAAGAGTTGATGGAAGCTCAAAGCCCATTGGAGTTAGAACCTTATTTGTCCATTTGGTCTTATCCCAAGCCACATACTAAAACCCAATTGGGCTGGCCCAAAAGACTAACACAATTAAATAATTAGTTATTTATTTAATAAAAGTTACTAAATAAAGTAACTACTTAAGTAGTTAAAATATACATATGATTAAAAGAAGAGAAACAGTTTTCTCTAAAACATCTCTTGAATACATTTTCCAAAAGCGAAAATCAATGTATGTGAGAACTAATTGAGAAACCACACATTTTGGGCGCAATGGGGAATTGGGATAAAGATTGAAAGTCTTCTCAAGATACTATCTACTTTTTTCTTTCTTTTTTTTCTTTTTTTTTTTACATCAAGATACGCTTTCTATCATTTGTTTTAGAATTCAAAATTGTATGTTATCTCTTATGAATGAAGTAGATCTTTGTGTTGTTTTTGCGGCTTGTTTTGTATGAGATGCAAAACTAGTTTTTCCAACAAACACCACTACTTAAGATTTGGGTTTGGATCTACCGTGTAATTACCACCCTTGTGAAATGTAAAATTTGATTGGGTAAATTTCATTAACCTACCTTGAGATTTGTGTTACCGCTTAACATGTCCAAAATATCTCAAAACTAATAAATTTGGTCCTTAAAAGAGAAAGAGAAAAATGAATATCATCCAAATTAATCAATTTTAAAATGTTTTGAACCTGTTTAACATTAACCATAAACTCAAAGATAAGTTAATAGAATTTATCCAATTAAATTTTAACCTTTTTTAAAAAAGTTTTAATAATCTTAGCAACTTTTACATCTCGTGCAAGATCACTAGAGCTCAATCCTAAAATTTAAGGCTCATATTACTTGTGAGTTCTAATTAGCTCAACTGATATAGTCTTCAATGGTTGAATAAGAAGTCTGAGATTCAATCCCCGCCTACACCAAAACACCAATTGGTCTGATAATAAAGAACTACTATCAAGAGCAAATGCCATAAATTAAAACTTCCTCACAAAAAAAAAAAAAAACACTCACTGCTCAGTACCAAACGTAACCGGCTCAGCCAGTCAACCATCCCCCTATTATTTCTAGGCAATTTTTAAACTCAGTCTTTTATTTAGCTAACAATTTTAAATTAAACGGTCCTTGGTTTTTCCCTCTAGAACTTTATATACACAAATGCTTCCCTGTTGCTTATTCCCCAAAACAAAAAAAAAAAACAAAAAAATCAAAGTCAAATAGACACAAGAGAAGAAACTCTGAGTTTTAACTCAACCTTCAACAAAATCCATGGCTGTAGCTGATCAAAAGCAGAGCCAATGCCCAACTGTTTCTTCTCCCAAGGTTCACCCACTTTCTCTCTTTATCTGATTATGCCATTTGTTTGACTGTTTGTTCATGATTGTGATTTTTTGCTTTTCTTTTCAACTCTCAGAAGCGAGGGCGGCCAACAAAGACCATGGGAAGGCTGTTGCTGAAAAAAGTTCCGGGCTTTAACCAAATGGCCGATAAGCAAGTAAGAATCACTGTCCTCTGTTTTGTTTTTTTGAACAAAAAATAAATGTGAAACTTTAATCTTGTTTAGTGTTGAAAAGTCTGTTCTGTGTACCAGTCTGTTCGATGCTGTTTGAAACTTTCATCTTCTTTTTTTGAAATTGTTGAAAAATGAACACAGTAAGAAATTTGAAATTTGGGGAAATGACTGATTCTTAAGCCTAAACTGGAACTGGGTTTTAAAACAGCTTTTAGAAAACGAAAGAGATACACGTTTTTCATTCTTTTTTGGTCTATTGAAAAAATAAAATAATTTTTGAAGTCATTATACTCTTGTGATAACCAGTTTTAGAAAGAGTCATTATACTTTTGTTGGGTTTTTTTTTGCAAAAAAAAAAAAGAAGTACAAACTTTCTGTACTGCGTGTGCAACAAATCTAATGATACAGAAATTTCAAACTTTTTTGCACAATGATTGACGGAGTCTGTTGTGATTGGTATATTATAAAATCTGTGTGAGTGGTGGGCTCATTAGAAAATGATGTTGCTCAAGTTACAACTTATCACCTTAACAAGTTGTGAAAAATTCTGTACCTCTAGCATTGCTCTTCCTTTGGGAGTCCTGGAAAATTTATCTGTTTTGTTGTTTACATAATCACTAGTCTCCTACTTTACGTACCCTTATTTCTGAAAATGTTACTAAACCAAATGCAGGCTATATTGTAGTTGCTTGTGCTGGCCAGCTTACCACATTGGCTAGTCTTATACTACATTTCTCAAATTAGTTTACGGTTTATTGTCTTTGTATTATACAGTAATTACGTTCTGTTGGTTTGTCTAATATCTCAATATTCTTTTGAATGTATTATAGTACTGAACTAATGGAATTTTTTGTGGATTCTTGAACAGGCAGTCAATAATAAGAAGTTACAAGGGTAAGTATGACTGATTTCCCGGTTAATCTGTTATGATATATTGGAGATTTAATGACATTTTAACAGTGCTGCCTCCTTTTTTTTAAGTACAGTCCTAAGCGGTTGAAGAGAGCAACAGTAGACAGCTTATATGATACATTTGAAGCTCAGTCTTGTGTATTAGAACAAGCAAAAGAGATTCAAGCAAATCTAGAGCCTGAGTTCCCTAGCCTTGTCAAGACTATGCTCCCATCAAATGTTACTGGTGGATTTTGGCTGGTAAACCTCACTTTGTCTGTGGAATTGGGTAGGTATCAACAGACTTATTGTATGTGTCAATTGTTTTTAAATGACAGGGTCTCCCAAAGCACTTTTGTCGTGCACATTTGCCTATGCAAGATACAACAATTGTTCTGGAAGATGAAAGTGGGGAAGCATTTGAAACAAAATATCTTGCGGAAAAGGTGGGACTAAGTGCTGGATGGAGAGGGTTTTCCATTTCTCACAAATTAATGGAGGGAGATATTGTCGTTTTCCATTTAGTCAAGCCTTCCAAATTTAAGGTAGTTATTTGAACCTTTTTGTTACTACTTATACATTACCTTACAAATGCTAAAGCTATTACCAATTTTAATACAAGAGGTTTATAAACTGACTTACCAACACTACCTTCCACCCAATGTTCCTTGAGTACTTGATTAGAATGCTTGTATTCAATGCTATGCCTGTACAGTGATTTGGTGTGATTAAAGATCATATATATATATATATATATATATATGTGGTCATTTTTGCGAAAAAATAGTAATAAAGAAAGTATAAGAATTGATGTTGAATCTGTTGGTTGGAGAAGTCTATAGAGGGGAAGTCAAAAACCAATTCAACTCAAGGAGTAAATATTGTTTATCTTATTGGGTGTTGACTCTTGCATCGAAGTACCTGCTTTTTATAAGTGAATTCTGCAGAGACTAGGAAAAAAATTGAAAGGAGGACCAAAAATGTTGGTTTAATCTCTTGTTTTGGAATTTTTCCTTAACAGAAATTAAAACCCATAAAGGTCTCGTCCACTCCTATATGCTTTTTTGTTTGGGGAATTTAGCAAGTCAATTTGTAGGATATGATTTATTACATACTGCTTGGAGCTATTAGCCTATTACTTGTCAATGCATATTAGCTGTGCATCTTTTTCCTGCCCAATTTTAGGTCTACATTGTCAGATCAAATGGTTCGGATGAAGTGGATGGTGCTCTTGCCCTCTTGAAATTGGATGCTGGCATGAAACTTATGAAGTACGGTAAGTTGCTTTGCAGTTCACATTGTTGTTCTTGTTTTCCTTGATCTTCTTTAAATAACTGCAGCATTCTACTCTTCTTCCATTATATTGTCATTTATTTCCAACTGTGTAAATCATGCAGATAAGGATACTAGGGCTTGTGAAGAGCCAGTAAATGAGGCTTTGAAGACTCTTTCTCAAGAAAATACTCAAAAGAATAATATTATGGTCTGTGTTACTGATCCTGGGCCTATAGTGGATCTTTCAGAAGATGACAGTGATATTGGCTCAGAAATTTTGGATGGAATCAGACTATCAGATTCCGTGGTTGATTTTAAACAAGTTAGAGGCATTGAAGATTTTGCTGTTCTTGTTAATGGTCTGGTTATAAACTCTGAGCTCCCCAAATTCCTTCTGACCAAGTACTTTGAGCTCTGTTGCAGTCAGAAATCATTTCTTCATGAACATCTACTTGAGGGTCTTAACTGTAAATTGGCGGCTGGAATGATTTCCGAGACTATTAATGTTGCTGATGCCATTAGAGCCTGCAAGATTTCCACTTCACAAGAAAGTTTGTCCACTTGGGACAAGACTTTGAAAGCCTTTGAGGTGTTAGGCATGAATGTGGGCTTCCTGCGTGCTCGGCTAGAGCAGCTTTTGAATATTTCACTGAAATTAAAGAGGTATAAAGAAGCTACACTTGTAAGAGCTCAAGCAGAAGAGGAGGTGCAAACTTTGGAGGCAAAGCTTTTGGAAGTAAAGGAGAAAATAAAAAGCCTTGATGCTGAGATTGAGAATCTAGATGTTGCTGCTGACAAGCTTGAGCTTGTGTTCCAAGAAGTGGCTAATGCCCCTTGGTAACGAGGAGCTTTTCTGTCATTGATTCGCAACTTTTTTGTAAACTAGAGGTGTATGTTCCAGGACTAGGAATATTCAGTGCTTCATGGTGAAGAGATGTTTTGTAAGTATAAAGCTTTTTTGTGAAATTCCACGCACATCAATTCACAAAGGAACATTGTATATCAGCACAGTAACTTCAAGCTGCTTTCTTTTTGTAAGTTATAAGTTAATTGGGCTATTTATAGCAGTGATCACTGTAGACACTGATGCTCCTGATGCAGTCATCAACTGCTAGTAATGGCCAGAATATGTACGTATTGGTTCTCTCTTTTTGTAAGCCTCTGGATTACATATGATAAAGATGTAACTATTGGAGAGTTTTATGAGCTATTGCAATCTCTCACATAAGCACACAATCATGTCTTAGCTTCATTCCCTGGTGTTCTAAGAGTTTCCAAACAATCTAGCTCCCACATGTTTATTCAAATTAGTAAATTATTTTAAAGGTTAATATAACCTAAAATTTCTGCTGATATGCCATTTTAGTCATTTTCCTCGGGACCTAAAAGTACGAGTGCTTAGAGGTATGGTGTTTAGGTAGTCCTTTGGTTGATATCAATGGTTTGTTTGATTTGAATGATAGGAAAGTCGAAACTGTGGAGGGAAGAAAAATATGAGAAAATATTTTTATCTCTATAAAAAAAGTGGACTGTTATAAATAAATTTAACTTTTTTTGTTTACTTGAGAAGATAAACAATATAGGTTGTATAAAATTGCTATCATGCTTGTATTACATAAATAAAAAATGTAATTAGTTGAATTGGTAAATATGACACTATATAAAAGTGAATGTATTGTGTTTATTTTATTACTTTATTTTCTCAATCCATCCACTTTCTATAAGATTTTTTTTTTTTTTTTGATTAACTGAATTAATTAAAATTATACCTCATAAATTTTCCTTCTTTTCCAAGCCAGGAAAAGTTATCTCCTTTGCTATGGAGAGAATTTTGTGAAACCAGGGAGAATATATGTACTCTCCCACCCCTCATTCTTTCCATTGACTTAAATTTTCTAAGGAAAATGGTAATTACCCAACCTTTTTTTTTTTTATCCTTATCTTTATATCATCACCCATATTCTTGCCCCAACCATCACATATCCTACTTTAATTATTAATTATTATGTCAATTTTGTCTCCCAACTATCTTTTTTTTTGTTGTAACATTTGTCTCTTAACTTTCAAAATAAAGTTAATTTCAAACTAGATAATTCCATTAAAACTTTAACTAAAAGTAGAACCAACTCCATGATGAAATAAATTTGATTTTAATTTTAATAGTTGATGGACAAAATTGGCACATATCAATCAAGGGCCCAAATTAGACTTTATTGCACAATTGAACGACCAAATGACTAATTTACCCCCCCCACTTTTTTTCTTTTTCTTTTTTTCGCAACTACACATGATAATTCTAATCAGTAATAACCATACAAGTGAAATTATTAACTTTAACTACGGTTATTTGTTAGTTAAAAATGTCAATTGAGCTACAAAATTAGTAATTAAGCTCAACTGTTGTTTGTTGTCCAACTCCAGCATAGGAAAACAAAAAGTCAAAGAGGAAAAGTGAATAGAACTCAGAAAAGAAAAAATGGTGGAATCGAAGCAAAGCTACGAGGAATGCCGGAGAAAGAGAATAGAAGAGAACAAGAAGAGAATGGAAGAGCTCAATATAGGCAAACTCGCTCTCGCTTTCAAAGCCTCCACCACTCCTAAATCCTCTCCGGTCTCTCCTTCACAACTCTCTCAGTGTTTTTCCTTTTTCGGTTTTTCCAACTTTGAGATTAATTGCTTTTTGCATTTTTGATTCTTGTACGGACAGGTGAAGCGATCAAGAGTAACTCCAGATATCTCTTCATTACCGGTCCGAAGATCGAGTCGGATCGCCAGCAAGACCCGAGTCCGAACCGCCAAAAATCTCTCACACAACAAACCTCCTTCAAAACCACCCGTCATCAGATTCGAGTCCGCCGACCCGTACCCGACAGCCTTCGTCAAAGCTGACCTTTCCTCATTCAAACAAGTGGTCCAAATGCTCACCGGGTCCTCCAATCATGCCAAGACGGTACCCGACCCGCCATCCGAAACCAAGCAAGCATCTTCTCCTCTTCCCTCTCTTGGCTAGGGATTGATTTCATTTCAGATGAATGTGAATTTCCCATTTTCTGCTGCTCACGTGCGCAGTACTTCTATCTTTATTTGATTGGTAGATGGGCTCCACGTCAGCATATTTTAGTGTCTAGTCACGTTATATTTTACTTTTTTTTTTTTTCTTTTTTTCCTTACACTAATTTACCTTTTTGGCACAATTTTAAATAGATCAATAATTGAATAAGCCGGTTATCATTACAAAAGTATAATTTCAACTATTTTATTTATTTATTAATTAGTGTTTGTTATAAATGAGAAGAAAAAAAATATAATAATCAAGTGCTTTTGAACATGCTCAAAGTTGTTTGATAATTAAATAATTAAAGTGCTTTTGAACATGCTCAAAGATGTATGATAATTAAATAATCAAACTTGAACATATAATCAAGTTTTTTTTTGTTGGTTTGGATTTTGGATTGCAGGGTATTTTATTTTTTAAAATAATTATTACAAAGTTATAATCAAGTGTATTTGAATAGGCTCAAACTTGTTTGACAATCAAATAACCAAACTTGAACATATGATCAAGTTTGTTGATAAACTTGACAATGACTTGAGTTCCAAATAGAAGTGAATGGAATATTCTTAAACCTTTGTTACACAGTTCGGGTCAACTTATTTATAGTCTTACCTTTAAAGGGTTTAAAGGGTTAGAATGAAACTTTATTCCAAAAAATAAAACAAAAGATTTGAAAGGTTAATAACCATCCTAAAAAAGAAAAAAAATAAACTTTGAGCAAAAGTTAAGAACAAATGTGTAACTAAAAAAGAAAAAGGAAAAAAAATTAGGTACAATACCTTCTTTTTAGCCTGTCAAATTTCTTATTTACCAAAAACCAAAAAAGATTTTGTTTGGAACTGTTTATCTAATTTTTGTTGAGAATGTTGTAAATAAAATATAAAAATAAAATAAATAGATGAATCATATAAGACCTGCAAATAATTAAAAAAAAAAAAAGCAATAAACTGATTTAAAAGTACATCCCAATAGGCACTAAATTCCTTAATTAAATTTAGATATATGATCACATTGACTACAACACATACATCTTTTCCATTTTTTTTTTTTTTAATTTATAAAATTGATAGGTCGGAATTTAATTGAGAAAGTTAATATATATGATCCCAAAAGACCAGATACTTTTGGGCACACCAATGCCGCACGGATATGGCAGCGCTTCAGTGTCACTACACTAGTGTAAAAGCAAGTAACCAAATCCCAGGAACGGCTCGGCTCGATGTCCAAAATTCCAAGAATAATCAAATCCACATCCACTGATATTTGTTTTTTTTTTTTTTTTTTTTTTTTTTTTTTTTTTTTTGTACTTCTGAGTGCTGAGTGACGTTGTCACATTTTGAATTTAAAGTTTCAAAAACTTACACAAATTGGCGCTCAAAACACAAGTCTCACTCGTGCAGTAGGAATTAATTACAAAGGCTTGTTATTTTATTTTTAAAGGGCGGCCCAAGTCCAACGGTCAGCTACTTCTAGTACAGTGTATGTGTATCACTACTTCACTTCCCCACCTTTTGAGAGCTTCTCATACTAAAAGCTTTTGAAAGAAAATCAATCGTTTTTGGTTTGGTTTGGTTGGATAGAACAAAAATGGTGGAATCGAAGCGAAGCTACGAGGAATGCCGGAAACAGAGGCTGGAAGAGAACAAGAAGAGAATGGAGGAGCTCAATATTGGCAAGCTAGCTCTCGCTCTCAAGGCCTCCTCCACTACTCCTAAGTCCTCTCCGGTATCCTTCGTAACTCCTCTTTTGCTCTCTCTCTCTCTCTCTCTCTATTTTTGGTTTTTTACTTTTCTTTCTGTTCGGACAGGCAAAGCAGGTGAAGAGGCCAAGAGTATCACTTGATGTCTCTTCTGTCCCGGTCCGAAGATCGAGTCGAACTGCCAACAAGCCCCCTCCCAATTACAAGGAAGTCAGTTCTCTCATCACTTTGCTTTTACCTAAAGTTTCCATCTATTCTTTTTTAAGATAATAATGTTGGCAGTTGGCTGAATATAGTTAATCAGTAGTTGGTAAATATAACCGTTTTGTTAGAGAAGATTTAAGGTTCTTACTAGTTACTAGTTTGATTTCAGATTAAATGTTATAGATTTTGTTTTATCGAGTCCTGAGTTGCAACTTGCATGTCTTTTGGGCATCTACTAGTTTAGTCTTGTAAATATTACAAAGAAGATAGTTGGGTAAATTGAATTTTTAGTCTCTTTGATTTTTAAAAGTTCGATTTTGGTCCCTCAAATTTTTATAATTTAGCCCCTTAACGTAACTAGCGGAATACTTAGGAGTATGAGTAACCCATATTTAAGGGACCAAAATTGCAAACAAGAAAATGGCAGAAAATTTTTAGAGATGGAAATGGACTTGTTCGCTTTCTGAATTTTTTAAACACCAAATTAAAGCTTCTTTATTAATTTAGGGGACCAAAATTGAAATGTAAGGAAACAAGGATGCAATTTACCCAAGATGGTTTGATGTTGTCTATTAATTTTCATGTGTGATTTATTTATAATAATCAACTCTACATAAAGCAACCATTAGGTTTGAGTTTCACTATATCTAGCATTTGGTATTGTCTTACTCTCTGTATTTTACTTTAGTCTAAGCTGTTGTATTATATAGTCAATTTAAAGTCATTATAGTGATTGATTTCCATTACAAATTCAGTATTTTTTATTCTTTCTTTAAATTGGTGGAGGTAATGTTTTGGGTGGTAATGGATGTTAGACATACCTTTATATTGTTGAAGTGCTTTCTGTCTCTATTTTGGATTGATATGCCAACTTTTTGGATCATTGCAGGTACCAATTGAACCCTTGGGAAGTCTCAGAAGGTTGACATATGTGATTCATTGTTAAAAAACTTTACTAATCAATAAATGACTGAGAATTTTGAGGGTTGCTTATGTATGATTATCGTGGGGTTCACTTGTAGGAGCTATCGGCGGGGATCTTTGTTGAGCCGATTTTATGCTTCAGATGGTGCAAGACAGGACGCCATTGAGAGAGCAGAACAGCTTGAATCGGATTTGGGATCTGATTTCCCAACATTTTTAAAGCCCATGCTCCAGTCACATGTCAGTGGAGGATTTTGGCTGGTATGTCAATGACTTGTACTTGAAAATAAGTGACATTCTGAGTAAGACTGTTTATTTAGTAATACATAGGTATTGGGTATTTACTCACTTATAATTCTTGGACTCCTATGTAGTTTATTGATGGAACTTGGTCATATATTTGATGCAGCCATGAAGATGGATTTGCTTTTATTTAGCAAATTCACCTATTCAATATGAAGTCAAATTGAAGTAAAAGTCATGTGGTTTTAATTATCTAAGAATGAACCTAAAACAGTTTTTTATTTGATTAGTTATGGGAAATTTTATATTCGAGGGAAAATCTATAATTTTTGTAATTCCTTTGAATTAATCAATTTATTGTATTTTGGTAATTTGGTTAATTCTAGAATCTTCTAGGAGATCACAGTATAGGAGTCCTAATACTACTAGTTACTATATAAATTGTGTACAATGTGTCCAAAGGAGATGGAGAGTTTTAATAAAATTAATGAATGTTTTGAGCAGAGTCACATTGGCTTTTGTGGTTTATTTTCTTTCTCTTTTTCTCTCTTTCTTTCTTCTCTTCTTCTTCTTTTCTTTCACTTAAGTCACACTTCACGAGTATGATTCATACACCCCATGAACATCCTAAATTTCGCTCTTATTTTTCTTCTTTACAGCCCTAAATCAAGCCCTTTCTTTTACCCATCAAAACCCAAAATCCCCACATACTTTCTTTACTAAATAGCCATCAAATAACTCATCCAGCCATCTTTAATTCCTAATACAACACTAAAACTCTTTATTCCCCAACTCCAAATCCCATTTCTACAAATTCTACTAAACTTTGACCCACCACAAACACATGAAGACAAATTCCCCAATTTTTTGGCTTAGGGTTCAAAGAACTTATAAATCTAGGTTTAGAATTGTTTAAGAAGGGGATATGGGATTGAGTTAGGAACCAAAGGTGGTTTCATGAGTTGCCGATTGAGTATAAGAACTATGTTAGGGCTTTGAAGGGTAAAAGAAAGGGCTTAATTTCGGTGTGAAGAATAATAAGAGAGAAATCTAGGGTGTTCAACTCTTCAAGGCTATATGAATAGTACCCATGAATGATAACTTGGAGAAAAAAAAAATTGAAGGAAGAAAGAAATAAGAGAAAATGAGGAAGAATTTATGCTCAAAACACTCAATTTTACTAGTCTATTTTCCATCTCCCTTACATTGAACACAATTTATATCAAGAATTTTTCTTGTACTCTAGTATTAGGATTCCCACCTGTACACTAACTTAGACCTAAAGAAAATAAAATCTAAGATATTTTGGATCTCCTAGAATATACTAGAACTAAATTACTAAAATATCTTTAATTGTAGAAATCACAGATTTGCTCCTATATATAAAATTGACTGTATTTCAGACATTACATTGATTTTCATTTTAAATAATTGGGCATGATGTGTTGTTCTTTTCAAAGAATGAATAATAACATTAATTATTGGTATTTTTTTTTTTTCCATATAGCTGATACGAGTGGATGTAATTTCTTACTTTCTGTCATAATTTCTGCTACAACCTATCAATAGGGTCTGCCAGTCTACTTTTGCAAGGAACACCTTCCCAACGAGGATGAGATGATAACTTTGGTAGATGAGGATGAAGATGAGTTCCCAACAAAATACCTTGCTGAAAAAAATGGTCTTAGTGGTGGTTGGAGAGGGTTTGCTATTGATCATGAACTAGTTGATGGGGATGCATTAGTGTTCCAGTTAATTAACCCTACTACTTTTAAGGTGAGCAGGTGGACTCAGATTGATGCCTTATTGGTACCTTTTAGAGCTTTAAAGCAATTACACATGCAGAAAAGATGCATTAATGTTGCATGGAAAATTGTGCTATATAATATGCCAATGTTGAAAATTGCAGTACAATTCTGATGTTGAGTGTTGACAAATTTATTTGACAATTGTGGATAGGTTTCTGATATTGACAAATTTCTGTAAAATCTGTACTAGGTCATTCCTTTTTACAACTTAAATATTCTACTGCAAAATGGCCACTTAAAATACCTCTACAATAACAGATGTGTTTATGAGTGGAAGAATAGGCATTTCACAAGGCAGCACTAACTTTATTTGCTTAATCTCATTCGGAACAACACTTTTCTGAGTTTCCTTGAATGGCATGCATTGTTTAGGATTGAATGGCCCTAAGGGGGAGACTGCATGGGAAATTTCGAATCAATGACCTCAACTTCATGAGATGCAATCCCAACCAACTTTGCTACCTGTTGGGGTATGCATGATGTAATAATGTTGAATATCAACAAAACAGCTAGTATATAACCCTGAAAAATTCCTTGTTCAATATGCGCAATTGGGGCTACTACAATTTTTTTCAAGGCCTTTAGGCTTCAATTTTTTGCATGTTTCAAAATTCCTTGTCATTTGTAATTTTCTGGATGCTAAACTGTAATATCCATATTTTCTTCCTTTGAGTTTTAGCCTTCTTGCAGAATGTAGAGTGATAATTTCAAATAGGACACAATGTGGCGAAGCCAGGGTTTCAGTCCGCGCGCGCGCGGGGTGGGGGAGATTGTAAGACGAAATTAACTTTAAAAATATTAATCAATTAAAAAAAAATAATAATAATTGTTAATCAAAATAAATAACAATGAAATTAATCATTTCTTACTTTCATATCATCAATGAACATAAATAATGAATTTATTGTTAATAAAAATCAATGTAAGATAGTAATCTAAATTCATAAATTTTAAACATCTAATTTAGTTCATTCAAATAATTTAAGCCTTGTAGTTGAAGATTACTAAGAAAGTTTAGTGATTAGCTAGAAAAAGTGTAATGAGTTTGTGAGTGATGATAAGAGTAAATTTGGGATACGGCAAAAAAAAGCATGGGACAAGATTGGTATGATATAGACTTTGGAGTGTAAAGACTACATCATAACTTTTTCTTCCTTCTTTTTGATGCTAGGTTTCACTGTTCCCAAGTTTGGAGTGTTATGTTTTTTCTATCATTGTTCCTAGTGTGGGCTATGGAGTGTTTTGTTTTTTATGTCAAGGAAATTTGCTTAATGTTAGTATGCATGTAAAATTTCTGGTGGAGTTAGGGGGGCAATTGCCCCCTCTCGGCGCTCCCCACCCCCCCCTAGCTTCGCCCCTGGGACACATCAACTGATAATGTTGTAGGTGTGGGGTATATGTTCCACAATATTGATGTGAATTTTTTGCCTCATGCATTTTCTATACACAAAACTAGATATATTGCTTAATTGAATATTTATATGTAGAAGGTTTCAATCCATTATGTGAATATAATGTTGATTTGTCTTCACTAAATGGAGAATATCTTGTTCTGGAGCTCGATATGATTTAACAATTTAATGAACTAATTTTTTTTTTTCCTATACACATATGAGACCTCATTTTATAAATTGAATTTCAAACGTAAATGTGCTCTCTTTTTTTTGTAGTAATTACCTTAATTGTCCTTCCTAGGTGTACATCATTAGGGCATCTGAATTACCGTACGATGAAGACAAGGACAAGGATTCAGACGCCTCAAAGTTGGACAACAAAGACAAGGGCAAGGATTCAGATACCTCAAAGTTGGACAATGAAGACAAGGACAAGGATTCAGATGCCTCACAGTTAGACAGGATTGCCAAAAGAACCAGAGCAAGTAATTGTTTTCCACTCTGAAAACTTTTCAAGTCCCTTTGTTTAAAATATATATGGCAACTAATAAACGTAATATTTCACCAAACTACTTATTTCACAGAGAAATGATATGTTTACAATATTTTTACAACAAATTCTAAATGGCAAGTTGTTACTGGTGGTTATTGTTGGGGCAAAAAAGTAATCTTAGTGTTAGTTTCAAATTTGAACCAATAACAACTAACCACCTATAATTTCTTGTAAAAATGTTGTAGATGTAGCATCTCTCTATTTCACATGGTTCACAGTTTTCACTTTCCATATATATCTGTTTTTGCCAGGCAGAAAGCGTAGTCTTTGATACTTGATGCCTTACTGGAATTTCCTCCTTATTTTGCTTCAAGAAAGCTGTGGTACAGAATTGGAATTTTGTGTTTCCTCTGCAATGTACCAATTTTGGTTCATCATTCTTGAGGTTTTTGTCTAGGTTAACTTTTTTTCTTAACATTGTTATTTAGTATACTTGGGATTTAGGAATGCTTTTTCAGCTCTTTTAATTAGCCAGATTTATCAATGGAATGTATTTTAATATAATAGCAGTGACTGTAATATTATGTCTTATAATGTTAATGGATTTATTCTCTTAAAAAGAAAATTGCTTCTGGACCCCAATTTATGTCTGTCCGATACTTGTGGAAAGACTATTTTATCTGATTTTGCAATGAAATTTGTTTAATTTTTGTAATTAAAAAGCTTATATTGTAATTAAGCTTTATTTTATATTTAGTTGCAAGGTTATGTAGCTCTTCTTTCCACCACCTGGCTTTTTTTTTCTTCTTCAGTAGAAAGCAAACTGTGCAGGTTTCTGTGCGCTCTTTTTTCCTGGATTTTTTTTTTTTTGGGTTGGGGTGGAACAAGATCATTGGATACTTGCAATCTCAGTGGTCCCTGCCAAATATTCAATTGCATGTTTCAACCTTAGGCAACAAATGGCTAGTTCGATGAGAGCGAAGCCCAAATTGTAAATGGAATGTCTAATGCCTGTTAAATTTAGGGTTCACTTTTTTCTTCGGCTTATTACTTGCAATTTCATTGGTCTTTCTCTGTACTCTTATTAGAGTTTTCATTTATGTACACACTTTATATCTAATTCTTGCTATTTTTTTTTTTTTAGCGTTTGAATTTAGAAAGAATCAGATAATCCTCAAACTAAACTAACGGTCCCTCGAACTCACTCCGCATAAGTAGCAAAACTTGAGCTAAATTATTACATTGTTTTAGGAAATAGATTTAAACAAAATGCTGCTAAATATTGGACACATAAGTTGTTGATCTTGAAGATTAAAGGAAATTACATACGAAAGAAAGATAAAAGGGAAATGAAAGAGAAAAAAAGGGTGCCCCCATGCAGGATCGAACTACAGACCTTCAGTTTACAAGACTGACGCTCTACCACTGAGCTATAGGGGCTCTTACTGATACGTTTAGATATAAATAATTATTTCTTAGAGAAACGAGCCAAAATCCGATCAACCTAACGGAGTAAAGCTTGGAAGCGACATCGTTCTTCAACCTGTTTTGCCTGACGCATAACAATGGGGATATTTTGGAGGTTGTTTTGACACAACTTTACCTTTGCAGTTTTGACACAAAACACAAGTTTTCTACCATAATTGGAAAAGATTAATTATAGTCATACACTGTTAAAACATAATTTCAAAAAAAAAAAAAGTGTGTATAAAGTGCAATAACAAGTGTGTAATAAATTTTTTTTTTATTAAAAAACATTCTCTTTTTTTTTTTTTAATAATTAGATGGATATTAGATACAATAAGTGTGGAGGATTTGAACTCTTAATATCTCTGTTAGAAATACCTAGAAAAGCCAATTGAAATATAGAGGTTTTGGCTAATACTCATAGACTTTATAGTTCCACAAAAGGCCGCATTTTTATCTCTCTTTAAAATATGTTTTTCAACTATAGGATTTTGACTAAGTTCAATTTTTGCATCCCAAAATTAAATACTTCAAAAATCAATAATGTATCAATTTCACTTCTCATGATAATATCATCTTCACATGAAATTCTCTTTAGATAATAGAAAGATGAAATTGACACCTTTTAAATTTTTGGGGTTGTAATTTTCAAATTTTAAGCTAAATTTTATTGAAAAAAATGATATTTTATCCATACATTTTGAATGTTTTGCGTTTCTTTTCAAGTCAAACAATCTCTGCTTCAAACCTTCAATTGTTTCAACTTCCTATATTATCTTCCCTTTATTATTTTGTAATCTTTTTTGCACTATGCAGTGATCATTTGTATTTGAATTTTGTTATGATCCTAGCGTCTCACATTAGTTAAGTGTAAGCTTAACCGTGTGTTTATAAGCTCTTAGACACCCTCCCCTTGTAAGCCGGTTTTCAAGGGTGAGTTCTACTCATGGGTTTGTAACATTTGGTATCAAAGCTAACCACCACCTAATTAAATGGGTGTAACCCATTAAGTATGGGATCAAATGAATTCCGACTTTGTGGTTAGATCGCAAAAGGAGCGACCTAAAGACTAGATTAAAATTACTACTCTTGAGCACCCTCCTCTTGTAAGCCGGTTTTCAAGGGTGAGTTTTACCCATGGATTTGTAACAAATTCTTCGCTCTCTTTAGCATCAATGATTAGATTAATTTCGCATCAGTTTCAATTAGCTGCACTGAAACTAAATGGATGAGCATTAGATACTCAAAATTGGGGAGCGTACAATTATGTCCCCTGGAAATTGAAATCTTTTGTGCTTGAAACAGCAACTTAATTGGGAGAGTGTCTTGGTAGTTGAGACGTCATCTTAATCACCCAAAATGCACAGAAATGATCTCCATCATCAAGAATTTTTTACATTCAGCAATAGAAATAGGCATTAACATGCTTCTAGATGACCTTACAATTCCATTCATAATCAATATATAAAGCTTGGGCTAATTTAAATAACCTTGGAATTCCTTACATAATCAAGAGCCTTGAATTTCTGTTACATCTTATTCATCGTTTGATAAATAGAAAGGGCAGTGAACATTATTAGAAAGTATATATACAACAGAAAGGATTTGGATCTTATATGGACCAAAACTTGCACCAAAGCTTTTCATAGTACTATTATTTTCTATTCTATTTTGCTTTTGTCCAACAGTAACTCACAATAAATGACAAAATGATATGAAACAAGCTCAAGATGTTATCAACAGTGCCTTCTTAAGTATCATTACTGTTGAGACTAGCTCCATCAGATAACAGCAGTATATATTGCTAGCCCACAATCTTCTTTTTTCACACTGACATTTTATTGTTCAAAAGTTGATGAAAATTATATCTGAGATATTTTGACAACACTTGCTTACAATTTCGCCATTTGTTGACTGAAGGATGGATCAATGCAAACAACAACCTGTAAAAGTTTCCTATTTTAAGATAAACATTTTTGGGCAATTTTTTCTGCAACTATAACCATTCTGAGACAGAATAAGAAGAAAAACGTCTCTCTTTATTTTCCCCCAGAAATGCATACCTTGCCTACACTTTTGCCTGAATGTAGATATTCAACAGCATCTGCAACAGCATGGAGGCCCAAAAATCTTTTTGGGTCCACAGCAACCTAATACAAAAGAATTAGAAGAAACATAAAAATCTGATCACCTAAGTTCATTTAAATATTGAAGTTCCTTGAAGGAAAAGCTAACAATGACACAGTCTATCAGTGAGTTGATAGGATTATTGATCCTTATTTTTTACCCATCACAGTAACTTGTGAATAAATATTATGTGAAAAAAAAAATCATAAACTGAGTTTTTTTTTTTTTTTTTTTTTTAATATTTCCTTCTCTTTTTTTTTTTTTTTTTTGGGGTGGGGGGGGGGGTGCGGGTTTAGCTAAATGCAAAAGCTAAAAAATTAAGTTAGATTATCAAGGAAGAGAAATATTCTACTCATTTCTCTTCTCTTATCACATGTATAATAGACAATTAAACGATTGAAATGGTCAGAGAGATCAAACACATCTCATAGAACATCATGAAGCACCCATCACCTTTTAGAGGTGTTGCCCCTCCCCATTATAGATTGTCCCTATATTTAATTTTATAATCAACAAGTATTAACACATTAGCAGCCTGGTCCAATGTTGGCCCTTCCCCCAACCCACTGAAAATTACTCCTATTATTGACCATAAGTTATACATGTTGGAGATAATCTAGGCCTGGGAGTTGAGGTGGGCTGAGGGGCAGTGGGGGATACATGTCCTAGTCTGAATGTTGGGATGAATAAAGAGAAGAACAATAGTAAATCATGTCCTGCTAATGATGTATAATGACGAAATTCATGAAATGCCATAATAGGCATTAGCTTTAATTTTCTTGTTATGTTTCTGCACAGCACAATATGCAATAAAAGCGATTCCACATACACACAATGACATGAAAAAGGAACAATATTGCTACTCCACATTGTTTATCCACCTTTTCACAATCATCTAGACAGAAACAAATGCTCACTTGCACCCCCCCCCCCCCCCCAACAAAAAAAAAAAGTATCAAACATATTCCAGGATATATGCATTACCTTCAGCTTTCCCATAGAGAAAAGATTAAATAGTCTGTCCAGATGTTCTTGCCACAAGTGACTGTATTGTACCAGGAAAAAACCAGCCTGAAAACATTGGTATCATTAAAACAACAAAATTGCAAAGAAGTCCAATATCATGTCACCCCAAAATATTTTATTTAGATCTCCTTTTGGTTGCTAAGAATCACAGAAAAAGAAACTCGCTTGTTTTTAATGTTTAGGAAACACAAAAGAATTGGTCTAAACAATTATCATATGAAAACTTTGCAGACTTATTTTTGTACACTTTGCTCAATGACTAAATTTAAAAAAATAAAAAAATAAAAAAAAAAATGCATGAGTTTAAATTTCTTCTCTTTTTATTAATTTTTTTTTTCCTGGGAGACACACAAACATAAGTGCATAACAGTCAGGTCTCTGCATCAAGGCTCAAAAGGCAAAGGCTGAGACGTGGTGTTAGAATCTCAAAATGCTGACAGTCATAAAATTCAGAGCGTAACAATTCACAAAGTTACTACTAGCCAGTAATGTGATAAACTATAAGTAAGATTTTTGGTTTTACTCAAAAAAGAATATATATATATATATATATATGAAAAGAAAAAGAGTGATTTCAATGCCTAAAAGAAATTAGTGACAACATCACCAGTAAGAGCACAATGCAAGTTACATTCTCTAGAGGTGACCAAGAAAAACACTTATTTCTTGGAGAGTGATTGTCTGCATAAGATTTTATGATGGGGTCAAGGGTTTGAAACTTGGACCAGAAATCATATGTTCAGTACCTTAACAATGTAAGAAGTTAAATGAGAGAACATCTGTAAGAAATCAAAACTAACAAAATTGAGTAATCACAATGTATAACAACAGCAGTTTGATCTTTTGGCAGCTACATACCACAGTTTGGCTTTTAGCCAAAATCTTCTCACATAGTCCAGTATAATTTGATGGCTTCCATCCATGCTCCCCTTGATACTGAGACCAGAATGAATCAGTTTATTGGAGAAAAATCGAAACCAGTGATGCCATGCGCAAGAACAGTCATCAAACATAGAAACAAAAGGCTAACAAAAAATAGTGGTACACATACATTTTGCTCTATTGTTGACTCAACAAATTGATGGGAAGTAGATTTTAGGGTCTACAAGGTCAGTATACATTTGAGCACAAGAACTCTTCCAAGTTACCTGTCAATCATAAGATCTGTGGCACAGGGCTTAGAACTTTGTTGGTATTATGGTTAAATTTTTTGAATATGTAGGTATTATGATTAAATGATTAAATTCATCATTTCCTAAACAGTTCAAATTTCTAGAATAATTGGTAATTTATCATGGTATCAGAGCAAGTGGTCGTGAGTTCAAAACTTGTTTCAATAATACCCTCCCATTGAAAAGGTTGAAAATTCCACATGTTGGACCTGATTTGTTAAGGGGGAGTCTAGGCCCACAAAAGTGGGAGAGTGATGGAATTATTGTTAAATGTTTAAATTCTCAATTTCCTAATAGTTTAAGCTTTTGGAACAATTGGTAATTTATCAAACTTGAAAAAAAGCATTAGAGTTAAATCACTGTAACATATTCAGTTACAAATATGAAGGCACTGATATCTATTACTGACAGGAATCCATGTCATATATTTTGACCTATTGTGGCTTAGATTTTAACTAAGCTTACTATTCAATATTCTGATCTATGACTAATTTGATAGGACACATAATTCAAGTAAGACTATCAACGTCTTTAACCATGTTTGTAAGCAAAGTGGTAAAAATTTTATTACTTCTGAAGAATTGTCTTGTTGGAGCTAAATCTAACTTGTAAGCAAAGGCATACAGGATATGAGCTGCCAATATACTTTTAAACTCAAACCATATTATTAGTGAGGAAGTATAAAAGTTAAAATCAGTAAGTATTCTAACAAGGAAAATTTTCGCGGGAGTGTAAAAGAAAATTTATTTTAATATTAATTTTGGAAATCTATTCTAATTTTAATAGTCAATTGGATTTTATCTTAGGCCTTATTAATTAATTAAATTTTATTGTATTGGTACAGTTGTCAGCTGACTTGATCATAATTGAAACTCTATCTTAAATGGTGCCAACGTTAGATATGAAGATTTCATATTAAATGCATAAAATAATAATCTTCAAAGTTAATTTGCAATGTCTACCCTAACGTCTACATTAGTGTCAAAATTAACATTTTAGTGGGTAACTATCCACCCTAAACTATGAGAGTGTTTGTAATGTGCTCTCTAAACTACAAAGGTATTTGTAATGTGGACCCTAAACTTTGAGAACTTTTGCAATGTGCACCACTGATTTGGGTCATGGGCGGATATTGCAAACTATTCTCAAATCACGCTGTTGATTGCAAAATTTTAGAGTTTAAGGCGCACAAAGAAATGCATTGAAACATCAGTTGCCTGAGAAGCTCACTTAACTTAAAAAAAAAAAAAAAAAAAAAAAAAACCCGAACCTGAGATATCATTCCAATTACAATAAGTCGACCATAGACTGCCAAAGCATTCAAGCACAGGTTGAACATGTCACCACCCACAGACTCATAGATGATATCAAGACCTTTGGGAAATTCATTCTTCAAAACCTGGGAAATCGTGACGAAAAGTAGAAAAAATGACATGTTCATTGGGATGAATCAGATTCAAAGCATATAGCATATCCAAGTGATGACCAAGTGCATTACAAAACACTGAATTCTAAATAAGACTAAATGAACAGAAACTGGGAGACATATGATTGGCTCGTGCAAATTCATGCTGCTTTCTATAAATAATTTCAAGAATGACATTAATTTCATACGGAAGCTACACTGAAAAATTGGGAATGTACAAACAGATCCAAAATCAATTTTACTTGAGTTTACATGATTTTGTAAATCTCATACAGATTAGTTCACCACAGAGGAACAACTATATAGCAGATTGCATGCATTAGTTTAATGAATTATAAAAACTCATAAATATAGAAGGGGTATCAAGAAGAAAATGATCCAATTTGACTGTAACAAATTGCTAACATCAGGGAATGGAATAATTGGGAATCTCAAATAACCAGCCAAGTTGCTAAAGTAGCTAAGCTTTGTCAAAAGAACTGTTCACTAGTGCCTGTTTTGCCTTTTGAATTTGTGATTTATCTTAAAGGCTAACAATTGTGCACATGCATATATGAATGGCTTAGTTTCACATGTTTATTCTATAAGCCCATGAAAACTGAAAATCGTCAAAGAAAACTAGAAGTTGATGTAGTCAAACCAATCGGCTGATTTAGTTAACTTGCTGCCTCACATAAAATTAAGTCGAATTCACTTTCAGCTTCCAAACCCACCACCCAAAAAAAAAAAAAAAGGAAAAGAAAAATGAGGAAAAAAGAGACATACAGTTTTAATGTCTTCTGCTCTATAGTCTATCACCCGATCAACTCCCAAATTTTTCAATAGCATGGCCTTTTCCTCACCTCCACAAGTTGCAACCACTGTATTTCCAGCTAATTTTGCAAGCTGCAGATATAGAATTTCATATTGCCTTTTGATATAAGAAAGATAATTTTAATCAATGGGAAAAAAATGACTACAAAAGAACCAATAACAATAAAAAGAAAAATGTTAGTGATGAGATTAATGTTCTCTATTGTATTCATTTCTTCTGTAATAAAAATTGTGGTACTATCTATATATTAACATGATTAAAAACAGATTTCAATAGGTGTCTCCCAAAACCAAGATGGAGTATATAAAGTCACTGTCTGCTTCTGTTGAATGTGGACAAGCACATTCATAGAAACAGCAAATCATGTCATAGAAAAGTATCTCCATAGTCAAAAGTAAACCTGGACTGCGAATTGACCTGTCCCTCCGGCAGCAGCTGTCACAAGAACAACTTTTCTAGATTCCATTTGTCCAGCCTGAAAGCTCCACATGGGAACAATATTGTCAAAAGAGGCAAATGTGGTCTCTGAATAAAAGTTCTTAAGAACTTATAACAGAAAACATTGAAGGATACAAAACAAAGAATCTAGTGAATAAACACTAAATACTAATAGTGAATTGAGATAGCAAAGGTGATGACAAAGGGTCCACCTAAAACGAAAACAATATTTCAAGTGTGTTTATGAAGAGTAACCTTTTCTAGAGCAATTGATGCTGTTAATCCTGAAGTAAGCATGGCAACAACTTCTGGATCTGGTCTCGCCACTGGGAGTACATGTTTTGAAGGAACCTATGATGTGAAACCCCTCAAATAACTGACACAGATATAAAATAAAATTTTTCAACACATAAAAAACTATGTCTTTCAAGATCATGTACCATTATGAATTCAGCATAACTTCCAAAAGTCATGACTGCAGCAGGAGTGCCAATTTTCAAGTCAGTTACATTGTCTCCAACTGCAGCAATTATTCCCACAGCCTGCAACATTAAAGTGAAATGAAGATCAACTAACCACCATAGGTAGCCATACTTGTTTGAACCACAGAATATTGGAATATTAAGAAATAGCATCATTTTTCCGTAACCTCAAAGCCAGCATCAAAGGGAAGATTGGAGCTTTGGCCTTTATCTGAGCCACTGAAATAACTCCCTGAGCTGAAATTTACCTGTCAATAATCCTCATCAGTGTGTGCACATGAGAATGAGAGAAAGTTATATTATGAGTAGAAGTTATTGTACAAAATGGCAGCAAAAGATCTTGACATCAAAATACTTGGCAACAAATATATTTTTTTAAAAAGGCCTGACTTCATGAGACATCTATTTCCTAGATTTTCCCCCACCCCCATCCCATTTAATTCTCCACATCCAGCAGAATCTCTTCTCTGTATCCTCAATACGTTTTCCCCTCAGCAGTGCTTACCATAACCCTTCTCTCAACACAACAGAGAAGATTGACCAATGCTTTAACTTACCTACCAAGATTGGGCAATGGACCAATTGATTCTTCAAACTTTGACACGGTGCAGATATGGAGGCCTGTCAATCCTTAACAACCATGCTAAAATGATGCAAAGCATATGGAATAGTACTTTTTACACACTTAATCATCCAAAGAGGAACACTAAAAGGAAGTGTAGACATCCATAAATTTGATTATCTGATCAATCTTGGTTGATTTTAGTTGCTGTTTTGTGTCTTGAACTTAAGTATTTTCTTGTGCTAAGTCTTTTAATTTTTATGGCATGTGAATGACATCCCAGTGGTTGTGATCGCACCTTATTAGACAAAGAAGCAACCTATTGTTATTTAAGTTTGATTATGCAATCAATCTTGGTTGATTTTAGTTGCCGTTGTGTCTTGAACTCAAGTATTTTGTTATGTTAAGTCTTTTAATTTTTATGACATGTGAATGACGTCTCCTAGTGATTGGGATTGCATCTTAGATACAGAAGCAACTTATTGCCTTATTCAAGAGTTTTCTAAAGGTTTGGTCGCCATCGTAATGGACATATATGGATTGTTGTTCCACATTGTTTGATGTGGTGTACTTGGAGGGAAAGAAATAGTGGGTGCGTTGAAGATAGTGAGAGTTCTTTACCTGATCTCAAGTTATTCTTTTTTAGAACCTTATTGGGCTGGTTGTCAGTGTGTAGAAACCAATCCTTTTCTTCAATTTTTGATTTACTTGATTTATGTAATTTTTGAATTTGATCTGTACCCCCTTGTATACTCCCTGTGTACTTGGGTGTCCTTTTTTTATATCAATAAATCTTTATTACTTATAAAAAAATTTAAAAAAATAAAGATTTTTTTGAAGATGTAACAACAGCTTTTTTGATGGAATTGATTGAACTTCCAGCGACCAACATTTGTGGCTTTTCATCTCCCTTCCATTTAGGGATTGAGTTAAGATGTTCTTGCTAATTTGATAGCTCTCTGATCCCCTTCTTAAACTCTATTTTCTCGAATTCATATTCTGAATAGCATCATAAAGCACTGAGAAGAGTGCTGGGACATGGCCAAAATCCAATGAGAAAAATATAAAGGGGTCCCTAAAACAAGCTGCTCAGAATCTCAGGTACCAGGATGTCTTAGTTGCTGTAATCGGTCAAACCGTTTTCTTATGAACTATTAAGATATGTTACACTACAACTGGAAACTTATTTTATAAAGCTTTATACTTGTTTTAATATATCAGTGACTAATGATAGAGCTTAATGACTCCATCATTAATGGAAACTAACGACAGAGACAAAAGTAAGAATATGAATTATGTAGTATTATTAAAATAAAATAAAATAAAATATATGAATTATGTTATATGTAGGCAAAGTGTCATATCAAAAAACAATAAAATAGAAGCCTTTGCTCACTAAGTACAATTTATTAATCATGTCTAAGCTTGCTGAATTACTAAATTATGGGCAATCATATCTGTAGCCAAACTTATAAAAATAAAAATAAAAAATCATATCTGTCACCAGGACAAGGCACAATATTTGGCCATGTTTTCCACTTATATATACACGGCAAATATCAACAGTGCTACTGAAAAAGTGGCTATTCATCCAGTTGAACCACTACAGCCACCAAATTCAGTTTTATTATTACTGATTGCATGATGAAGTTTAGACATATGCTGAGAGAGAGAGAGAGAGAGAGAGAGAGAGAGAGAGATGCAAAAAAAAATAATAATAAACAAACAAACAAACAAAACAATTTTGTCCCAAAAAACTAAATTTTCAAACTCAGAATAATCCTTTCAATGGGAGTAAAAAAACTTACATCACTAGCATTTACACCAGCATAAATGATTTTCACAAGAACATGATGTGGTTTTATAGGCAATCTTAATGGCGTGCTCACAATGCGGGTGGCATTACGAAAATTGTGACTTAAGGTGTGAACAACTCTGAAGAGCAAGAAACAAAAACAATAGTAAGTAACTTTCAAAAGGTAATGAGCAAACCACTGTATTATATAATAAAAGGAAATATATGTAAAAAAAAATTAATTTGAATTAAAAATAAAAAAAATATAAACAATTGCCTTTCAAGATATTCATGACTAATTAATCAATAAGCAAGTTGATTTAAAGGTATAAATGCTGATTGCTTCTATGTTTCATTTATTCATAAAAGCCAATATATATATATATATATATAAAAGGAAGATATGAAGTGGTAATAAAATGAAGCATTAGTTTGTGCCAAGCATTAATAAATAAAAATTAGTATGGACAACTCTTATATATTACTCCCTCTGTCTATAAATAATAAGCCTCCCTTGAAAATGCATAAGTTTTAAGGACAAGTATAAAAAGATTTCCCATACCTTAGTATATAACTTTCCAATTAAAAATTAGTATGGATAACTCTTATATATCACTCCCTCTATCTCTAAATAATAGCCCCACTTGAAAATGCACAAGTTTTAAAGACAAGTATAAAAAGAGTTCACATACCTTAGTATAAAACATTCCAATACTACCCTTTACATTTAAATTGAAATGTGAAAAAACAATAATATCTTTAGTAATAAATTCAGCCAATAAGCTCTAGCTTAAATGGTACATCGTCCCCTTGTCAAAGGAAGGTGGAGGGCAAGGTCACAAGTTCGATATCCATATGGAGTCAGTGTAACTTACCAATAAAAATAAATAAATAAAATTTGTAAAAATTCTAACCTTTTTCGTCGAAGAACTTATTTAGAGATAGCCAAAAAGGAAATGTAAACTATTATTTAGAGTTGGAAAAAAAAAAAAAAAAAAACATTTCTTGTACATTTTCTAGCTGAAGCTTCATATAGATTCACATAAAGCAACCACATAACATAAAAAAGGGGCTAGCCACAAACTGTACTTAGTTTTGTTTTACAGATAAAAAAAGATATAAGTTTGACATAGTTACCCACATTTTCTCAAAACTATGAGGAAGTTGGAAATTTGATGCAACTTTGAATGGAAAACTTTTCTTAGATTTTGAAGAAGGCAGCAAGTACTTTGCTTCTTCCAGAGGACCAGGCCAATATTCCATGCCTCTGCGATTGGTAATCCACAGGCACGAACCAGCTCTACTTTCATCAGTGATAAGCTCAAAAGTACCTAAAAGGCATAATATCTTGGAATATCATTAATTGATTTGAAAAGTTAAACAATCACTGATATCATAAATTGCATCAAATGTTTCTTCTACAGGGTTGTAATTAAGTCGAAGAAACACATGGTTTCATAATAATATGCCTGAAGTACCTGCCTAGAAAACTAGCACACATATATATACAAGATACTAGAAGAATGTGGAAATGCATAGCCAATAGCCTTTCTCAAGGGTTTTCAGTTTGCACCTTTTTACTAAATACGGTTGACACTACATAAAACTGACTTTCAAAGCAAAAAAAGGCAAGATATTTTTCTCATTATCAGCAAAAGAAAAAAAATCCTATATCCATCCTTGTCCCAAGCCCCACCTTAACTTCTCTATAGGGCCAAACCACTAAAAATAGCTGAGCTAAGATAACAGAGATATTCAGTGCATTACGAACAAAACACTATAAACATTACCAATGTGTACCAGAAATATTACCTTGCATCTTTCTTATAATAAAAGGAAACATGGAATGGACTTGAGAAAGTTGCTAAGCATCTAATACAGCATTATTGAAACTTGAAATGACACATGGCCACTTCCAATCAAATTTCATTGAAAGAAAAGGACATAGCCCATACCTTTCACCACCATTTCCATCGGAAGAAAGCCCCCCATCTTGCCAACAAATTTAGAATCAATTTTTAAGCCCATCTCAGTTTGAACAAACTGCATTCAAATTCACAGCTCATTCAATATGATATGCTATAAAAACCTTAACAGAGAACTCCTGTTGATTATCAATCCACAGTCAGAACAAAGCACAATTGCTATACTTATCCTCCCATAAACAAATTTTCTTTTTAAAATGAAAACAGGAAAAAGGTCATTAGCAATTCCTTAAGATGCTTATTCAGCCAGCCAATTCTGATATTTGCCCATTTTGACAAGAGTTGATCAATAAATCTGTATTCAGCTATCTGTAAATAGTTAAGTAGCCACTGATCCAAAGAGAAGCATGGCATAGTTGGTTCAATGTTAGGTTCATCTAAATTTGCTCACAAATTTTCTAAAGGAACTCTTTATGCAGAACATACGAGTGAAAACTTTCAGTTGGACAAATCAAGCACAAACTGCAAGGCAATTTATTTACAATTATACCAAATGAAGTTCGAAATTTGCCCATCTGATTGTATTTGCATCATGATATAAAATTCAGAAGGAAACTATGATTGGTAGAAGAACTTCACTATGAGAAATATGATTGAACACATAAATTGAAGTCACAAAAAATAAGATAATTTTCAGCACTTGCATATCACATGCCTATTCAATTACAGTTCAAATATGCTGAGAGCCTTGTAGCTCAAAGGCATTGCCTGCTCCAAGAACATCCAGAATCTTACCTCAGGGCAAAGCACATTGACGCGAATCCCTTTACGCTTGTAGGGTACAAGTGATCTAGTAAACAGAACAACACCACCTACAAAAAAATAACCAATTATTAATAATATGTTAAAGAGGCACTAATTAGATATTAAAACACATTTTAGGATTCTTTATGTGTTTACTTTGATACATAATCAAATGTATATATTTACCAAATAAGTAACAAATAGAACAAACCTTTTGAACCAGAGTAGATAGGGTCAGCGTACATTGGATAAAGACCAGAAGCAGATCCCATATTTATAATTACACCAGGCTTTTGTGCAGATTCCATGGCCTTAATCTGATTTAAGAATTTTAAGTGATTATTGTTGCTTACCAATTACTGTATTGTGATCAATGAATAAACCAAAGGATAAACATCAATGCCCCCCATTTTCAATTTTTTCTTTTCTTGAATATAAATTTTAAAAAGCCCTGTTATCATATCTCATTTCTAGGCAGCTACTCTCCCTAGAATATTGCTAAATGACCCTTTGATGGGCTGGTAGAAAGAAGCTTTACTGGTAGAAAACTGAAAATAATGGTAACACGTTTTGTAAAGTAAAGAATGCAATAAAAACTATTAAAACATTTCAGGCAACTATAACTCTGCATCTGAAGGTTCTAGGAATATAATTCTACAACTCTGCATCTGAAGGTTCTAAGATGTCGTCAACATTGTCAACCAAACTGCTTCTCGCAGCATGCAGAAAAACACTAAATTAGGCAACTATAAGGGACAACCAAGCCAAAATACTAAGCATACCGCACGGTGAGTGCAATCAATAACTGCAATCAGGTTCACATTAACAGTGTGTCTCCATGAATGAGTGCCATCAGTTTTATCCTGGTAAAATGGAATAGGAGTACTAATTCCAGCACAGTTAATACAGATGTCCAATCCTCCATAAGTCGCTAAGTGCTTATCAAAAGCAGCAGCTGTTTCTCCTGTTCATACCATAAAGATTAAATTTATTATCTGTAAACAAACACATTATATAAATGTGCCTGTCAAAGAAATTACTTGCCTTTATAATTCAAAAAGTGAGAAAAACTAAAAGAAATATTAAATCAAATTTTGTGGGTGTGTACGTGTGCACAGATGCCTTGCCAATTTATGCAGACAAAAACGTGCCACATGAACAAGTATTTTTCTATCTTTTCTTGAAAGCTTTCTCTCAAAATTCTGTGACATACATTATTCTTTCAATAGATGTTTTTGTGTCATTACGTCGAGTACATAACAACATATGCTAAACTTGTGCTTTTGTTTAATGAAGATGCAATTAAGACAAGCAAACCAACAGCATTACAATATGCAATACTTTTGGATACAAATACTCCAAAAACCAAACAGTTTATACTTTCATTTTGAGAGAAAATCTAGTTTATAGTGCTAAGCATGAACCAAATGCCAATTTCTAGAATGTGGGTGTGTGTTTGTGTAAACAGAAGCTCTGAAAAAATGAGATCATATAGCAGAAACAAATATTTTTCACTTACTCGTGTTGCTCACATCGCATTTTACAAAGATAGCAGATGGAAATTCTAAGTTGGAGTGGAACTTGGCACTCTCCTTTTCAGCTAGGGATGCTATTTGCCTTCCATTTTCTTCTGAGAGATCAACAACTGTCACAAATATTCCCTTCTTTGCAAGAGCAAGGCTAAGCGCTTTACCTACATATCAACAGCCACCAAATGACCACATCATATAACAATCATCGCCACTAGGAAGCACAGACACAGGTACGGGTACAACACGATAAATTTTTGAAAAATTATAACATGGCACGTGGGATACAACACCGGTAAGACACCCCAAATGAAGTGTCCGTGCTTGTTTGGATGTCCCGCAAATTTTTCAATTTATGTATTAATTTTCAACGACTACAAAAAGCCAGATGCCAATCATTTTGAATTCATGAACCCAATTGCGGTGATCACTGATCAGTTTGCATAAACAAAATTTCATACACACTGAAATAGCATTTACAAGGCGTAAGTTTTTTTTTTTTTTTTTTTGATAATTTGATCGCATCTCGGTTGCTACATCAACCAACAGTATACGAGTTAGGCCAAAAAAAAAAAAATCAATTTCCAATCTGTTAGAGATATCTGTAACACAATTAAATCCGATTGTGCACAGCCAAACACAACTCTCCGCTATAGAATCGATATTTAAAAAAACAATAATTTATAATAATAAAAAATGCAGTATCCATTGCTATTGTATGTGGATGATTTGCGATGTCAAATCGGCTAAATTAATCAGAATTCAAAATTTTTGCAGATAAGAGTAGAAAGGAAAGTTATGGTTATTAGTTTACCAATTCCAGAGGCTCCACCGGTAACGAGAGCTGAAAGACCAGGTTTGAGCTCCATTTTTTTGTTGATGTGGTTGGTAATGGTAGCAATAGCAGAGCAATAGAGCGAGAGAGAAAAACAGAACAGAGAGGCAGAGATGAGATTAGCAGAGACTATTTTTTTTTTTTTTTATAGAAGAGAACGTGTGGGGTTTGTCTGTGTTGAAATTTGGTTTGTTTTTTTGTATTTATCTGAGATTTCTTTTCTTTTTTTAAACGATTGTGAGGGTTTTGTCGTTATATAAGTTTCCCCTTTTTTCTTTTCTTTTTTTTTCTTTTTTTTTTTTTGAGAAAGGTCGTTATATAAGTTTCAGTTATAGAAACGAATACTACGGATAAGATTAAGAAATGGCTTCTCTTTGTTAGAGCAATGCTCCAATGCTAATGCTATCCTATTTTACCATTTTAAAAACTCACTTTATCATTATACCATTTTATTTTACAGTACCTCTACATCCAAAACTCTATTCTTATTAAAATATTATTTTTTAATCTTTCTCTATTACTACTTTCCAACCGTCACTTTTTTCCAGATTCCAACGGCTCCACCATCACCAATCACCACACCACCACCACCACCACCACCACACCACACCTCCACCTCTACGGCTCCACCATCATCAATCACCACACCACCACCTCCACGGCTCCACCATCATCAATCATCACACCACCACCAAAATGCTTCAGCCTAACTGCTTCAGCCTCTCATCATACACATTACACAATTAGAAAACCCAAACCTATTTCAACAGGCCCGCAGCCATTGATGAACGCAGAGGAACTCATGAACCCAGATACCACCGATCAACCCCGATCACAGCAGGAAAAAAAAAAAAAAAAAAAACTCAGATCAACCCCAATCAAAACCCAGACACCGCCGTGTTGATCAACCCAAATCAACCACCAAAATCCCACCGGAACAAAAACCCAGACACTGCCGATCAACCCCGATCACAACAGGAAAAAAAAAAAAACCAGATCAACCCGATCAAAACCCAGACACCACCGCGTTGATCAACCCAAATCAACCACCAAAATCCCACCGGAACAAAAACCCAGACATCGCCGATCAACCCCGATCACAACAGGAAAAAAAAAAAAACCCATATCAAGCCCAATCAAAACCCAAAAACCGCCGCCACTGCCGCCACTAGATCAACGTTTCCTCCATCGTTGATCAACCTAGATCAACGTTTCCTCCACTGTGATGTGTTATGTTGATGGTGGGAGGAGGAGGATGTTCGGTTCTGAAGAGAGGAGAGAGCAGATGAGAAAGAGAGAAAGGAAGAGAGAGAGAAGATAACAGAAATAATTAGGGAGGAGAGAGAAATTTTGGGGGAAAATGAGATTAAAATATTATTATTATTTTTAGAATACTGCTACAGTGCAATTCTATAGCATTCCAGGATGTAACATGTTTTGAAGATTAAAATGCTAAATACACTTTACATATAGCATTAGCATTCTCCAATGCTAATGCTTATTGGTCTCTGTGTGGCGTGGGTAGCGACCTTGTTTATTAATAGTTGAGAATAATACCGATACAAATTATTTTATACAAATTTATCTTTTGACTAAATAAAATTTATTAATCGTCTTGATAGCCTATTATCGTCTCAATTGTCCAAAAGCAATCTTGGAATAATGTGAATTATGAAATAGAGGAACTTTATAAGAAAACATATAAAATAGAACACATATTATAGCTGGAACAGTGTAATCCATAGATTACCCACATACATAACTCAAACCAAATTACAATAAAACTCACACACTCGCACAAGTTCCTATGACTCATGCTTCTCAACATATAAAAAAGGAAGTTCCTACGACTCACCTTGCAATTGCCATAAATGTTCAATGAGGTCCAACTAAAGTTGAAAATGAATTTCTTGGTCTTTAATGCGTCCATACCTCTCAATGTATGACATAAATCCATCACTTTGTTCATGTAACACTTGCATAGGAGGATTATCTACTCCATCAATTTGTTCATAATCCAAGTCTACCCCTTCATTATCATCCCACTCATCTTCAACAATCATGTTATGGAGAATTATGCACGCTTTCATAATCTTTTGGAGTGTTTTAAGATGGAAAAATCGTGCAGGTCCATAGACAATTGCGAAACGTGCTTAAAGCACTCCAAATGCACACTCAACATCCTTCCTATACACCTCTTGGGTTGCTGCAAATAATTTTCGCTTATGCCCTTATGGAGCTGGGATTGTTTTCACAAATGTTGGTCACTTTAGATATATGCCATCAACAAGGTAATATCTTATTATATAGTCATGACCATTGATTAAGTAATGCACTGCAGGAGCACGTCCTTCAACAAGTTCACTAAATATGTGAGACCGTTCAAACACATTAATATCATTATTTGACCTAAGTAACCCAAAAAATGTATGTCATATCCAAAGATCATATGATGCTACTGCCTCCAAAATAATAGTAGGCTTATGAATATGACCACAATATTAACCTTTCCATGCATATGGACAATTTTTCTACTTCCAATGCATGCAATCAATTGAACCTAACATACCTGGAAAACCTCGGTGTTTGCCATGAGCTAATAGTCTAGTAATGTCTTTATTGTTTGGCTTTCTCAAATATTCCTCAGAGAAAACATCAATTACCGCAGTAACAAATTTTTTCAAACTTTCTAATGCAGTAGTTTCTCCAATCTGTACATATTTATCTATCAAATCACCCGATACTCCATTAGTGAATGGGTATGTTAACACTATTGCAATATAATTTATACTTTATCTTGTTCGATTATACCACTTTGATGATATGCATTAACTTTAGCTATGCACCCAGAAAACTTATTTGTCTTTTCACTAATCGTTGCCCAACGATTTATCAAAGAGATAGCAATACGTGTGGTACCGGATGTATTGTACTACGTGAAGTATTCCCAAACTTTTTGTCGAAATGTATTTTGTGTTTGTTCATTACTGTGTATGGCATCAACACTAGTATTGATCCATGCTGACACTAGGAGTTGATCTTCCTCTACACTAAAGTTAGAGCCCCGTTTTCCTTTTGTAGAAGAGGCATTTTCAACTTGAGGTGGAGAATCAAAAATTGACATAGGAATATTTTGAGATGTTCCCAAAAGTTATGAATCAATTTCTATATCCCCATTCATGATACCCATGTAATTTGTTAGGTCTCTACGTGACTCCATAAAATTAGAAGAAGAAAAAAAATGTAAACTTTCCTACACATAGAAAATTCTCAAACTAACATTTATATCAAAACTTAAAATACTTAGAATTATAACTGATATCGCTCCGAATCAGTAAGGTGGATGATCTGGCTTCGGTGGCCTACTGAAGTGATGGAAGGCCTACAAGAAACAAACAGTCAAAGAGGAGACTAGAGAATACCGGCCAAACCCTCTCCGATGAAGAAGTTAGTCTCGCAGAGAAGGGAGTTCCAAGTATTTGTGAGTAATGTCTCAGAAAAGTTCTTACCTCTATCGAGTTCAGACCGGTCCTTTATATAAGGATCCTGGGGACGGTTATTTGTCCAATAACCTCCCCAAGATTTGTGGAAGCCAACGAGTCCGGAGTTAACTTTCTCAACGGCTACTAAAATTGTAACCGCTAACGGAAGTTAACTTATTTGATGGATTCGTTGAGATAGTTACGGGTTTAGTAACCACTACAGAGAGTCAAAAGTTCTAAGTGTTGCGTATTCGTCCGTCTGGTGGAGGACTGTTTGGTCGTCCATGGACATCTGAAGGTCGTCGGACGACCTTCAGTCATGGACGACTTTATCGTCCATGGGAGACTTCACTGATCAAGAGCAGTATTATTGTCCATGAACACTTTTACTTCTTCTGGGGTGATTCCAGGTCGAACTTGCTCAATTGGATCTAGACGACCACTTTGGATGAACCGGAGTTAGACTAATTTTCTGCTCCCCTATCAGTTACCCCTTTGTTCAAAGGGTCGTCCAGGATATTGTTGTGATTTTAATAAAATTTTGCTTTTTGTGAGCCACGTGTCGCGAGGCTATTGGTTGGCCAGTCGTGTCGAACCTGTTTCCCCAAGGAATCGCCACGTGTCAATTTTTGAATGGCGAACGTCGCTTCAGCGACCCGGCTGCTAGGGCCTATAAATAGTGCATTCTCATTCATGCCCTTTACTTTCCTCTCATTTTCCCCTCTGCCATCTCATCCAAGAGCCTCGTCTATCAGGTATTTCTTCTTTCTTTTTAGGTTTTCATCTTAAATATTTCTTCGTTTAGTAGTATAGAGAGGGAGATAGACGAGTATCAGGATGTTTCTTCTAGGAGTGAGGGTAGTGAGGATAGTGTAGATAGCTCGTCCTGTAGTGATTCCTCAGACGAGCATTACTCGTCTGGGGTTCCTGGCATTCCCTTACAGGAATTCCAGGAACTACAACGTAGGATGGCTTCTGGATCTGGGGCTAGCTCGTCCAGACAGCCATCTAGCCCTCCTCAAGACGAGGAAGAGGACGAGGAGGACGTCATTTATAATTGTGCCCCAGAGGTAGCATCCACCTTAGACGCTGCCAAGTTGAAAATTCTTGTAGATAGATACCAAATTCCTAAAGAACTTAACCCTCGTCTACCCAAGGCTGGAGAATGGTGTTGTTCTCCTTCCTCTGGTTTAGGGGTATATACTTTTTACCTTTTAGCTGGCCTTAGGTTTCCTCTAAATTCCTTCTGTAAAGACCTCTTCCAAAGGTTGGGTATTGGACCTAACTAGCTCAATCCCAATGGTTGGAGGACGATAGTTGCCATGCAAATGTTATAGCGTGAGGCATTGGAAGGGAACCATCCAATAACGGTGGACAAGTCCTTTATTGTTATAAGCCCTCGAAGATAAAGAAATTTGCTGGTTTTTACCAGTTCTCGTCCAGGGGCTCTTATTACAGTTTAATTAAGGGCCGTAGCTCGTCTGACCGGCTTTGGAAAAAAGAATTTTTTATTATTTCTGAAAATTGGGCTGGGGACCCAGCTAATGTGGGTAGTCCCCCCTTCCTACCTTTTACCAGCCCTCTAGGTCGTCTTCGTCCTGAGGGTATGTTTTCTTTCCATTTTATTTCCTTTCTCCTTACTTTTTTCCTATCTTTCAATCGTCTAACTCTTTTTCTTTGTTGATGCAGCTGTTGCTCGTCCACACTTGGACAAATTTTACCTGGACCAGATAGACGTGGTTCATGCCTTCCCTGGGAGGACTTTCCACGATTTGGTTACTCTCAGTCGTCTAGCAGCTTGGGAACTTGGCCTAGTGGCTACTGCAGAAAACCTTAGTCACGAGGAGACTACTCGTCGAAGTAAGTATCGTCCACTTCATTTCACTTACCTTTTTTTTTTTTTTTTTTAATTGGCTTTCCTCGTTGCAGGAATAACTACAATGAGGGAAAACAAGGAGAAGGCAGTGACTAGTGGGGACGAGGATGTTGTTGCACCTCCGTCTGTCCAAGTGGCTTCCATCCAGGCTGGGAAGAGGAAGTCTAAATCAATATCCAGTACTATAGACTTGGACGACCTCCCAAACCGTCGAGGCCCTAAGAAGCAATAGTCTGCTAAGACTTCCCTTCCCAAGGTCCCCAAGTTTGTACCTCCAACAGTGAACTTGGACGAACCTTTGGTGGATGTGGAGCCCGTCCAAATAGTCCATCCCGTCCAGAGCGATCCTCCCCCTCCACCCAAAGCTTTTCGTAAGCCCAGCTCGTCAGAGACCTCTGATCGTCCTTCCAATCTAGTTCTGGACGAGGGTTATGCATGGAGGACGTTCAAAGGAATCGTCACTGATCGTGAAGTGAATGAGTGCTATAACATGTCAGTGAAGGAGTTTGAACGTTCTGGCATCCATGACCTTTTTAAGGTAAGTCTTTCCCTCGTCCTTGTGAAATTTTTTTTTTTTTTTTAATTTTAATTTGAACAGGATGTCTAACTCCCTTTCGTCCATATGCAGGCTATGTCAAAATTTTATACAGCAACCTGCCAAGCCAAAGAGCTCGCTGCAGAGGCTAAGACGGCTAATGATAAAGCCAAGGAGCTGAACAATGAAGTTCTGCTAAAGAAGGGGGAGGTCCTTAGGTTGACCGAGGATTTTAATAGTTTACAAGGAAGTGAGACGAAGCTGAAGAACGAGGTGGAAGAGCTTAAGGCTGACAACTTAGAGAAGGATACCCGCATCGTCCATCTTGAAGGACAAGTTTCAGAGCTTACCTCGTCCTTGGAGAAGGCACGTGAAGAAGCTATTGTGGCCTTTAAGAAGTCTGACGAGTATAAGAATCGTCTAGACAGTCATTATGCAGCTGGCTATGAAGACTTCCTTGCTGATGCTAAGGAGGCATATCTTGATTTGGATTTCAACTCCTTCAAGCTTCCCCTTGCTACAGAGAGTTCCTTGTTGCAGATGAGTTCCGAGGACGTCAACATAATGGACGACGCTAATACTGAAGTCACTCAGGACGACCCCAAGGCTAGTTTGCCCAAATGATTTGCAATTTCTTTGAAAATTTGTTTTACTTTTATCTGGAAGTGCCCGTTGTTTTAGGCTTTGTTTCTTCTTTCTTTTTTTTATTCCAGTTCATATAAGTACAATTGTCTCGTCCAAGATTGTGGACAAGTTTTATATACAGTTTCATTTTCACAACTTAAGGGGTTTTTGGACGTGGGTCGTCCACCCTTCTTTAAATTTCATGAAAAAATGAATACTTCTATTTTCGTCTTCCATTGTGTTTGAATATATACATTTCCAGCTTTATGTATGAAATTTTTATTTTCATAAGTCATATCATTTGAGACTATGTGGTTCGTCCACCTAGGAATTCAGTTCGCCTCGTCTTGAGTATGGGGGTGAATTTTTTATTACATCACCAAGATAGAGTAAATTGATTCCTTTCAGCTTATGTATAGTTCATCTATGAATGACTTTCTTTTTTATTAGATTTTTTCATCATTCAAAATTATGGACGATCATTTTGTCGTCCTTGATGATTAGACTTCCCAGCAATTTCTCGTCCAATGCAATGGCTTGTTAAGCTAGTTTTAAGGTCTTTGCTCGTCCGTGTCTCGGACGGACACTTCTCGGATTTCATCTCGTCTTGAGCTTTAGACGGATATACCCTTAACTTAGGTTTCATCTCGTCTTATACTTTGGACGGATGGACCTTAGCTTCATTTTTAGCTTAGGTTTCATCTCGTCTCATGTTTTGGATGGATGTACCTTGTTTCATTTTTCCTTTGGAGGAAAGCTTATGGACGATATATCCTTGCGTCCAAGGATTTCATTCGTCCATGCTTATCTTTCTTTTTTGTGGATCAATCTGAATGAACATACAAAAGATTCCAATAATATACTTGAAAACACAATATATATATATATATATATATTTGAAAATCCAAACTTATGTAAACATTCGTCCACAGGCATGGCACATGCTCGTGAGCTAGTGCCTTATTGAATTAAAAATACAAACCAATTTGTCCATGAATAGTACAAAAGTGAAAACACTAATGTACTTTCTAGGGGATTATTAAAATACTTAAAACACACAATAGTAGTAAACAAACACTTCTGCTCGTCCAGGTATCTCGTCCAAGGACACTTTTGTCAAGAGTCAGCACTTATTGATGGTATTTCCTTAGGTGTTCAACATTCCAAGGGTGTTCCAGCCTCTGCCCATCCAAAGCTTCCAAATAATAGGATCCTTACCTCTTGCAGTTGATAACCCTATAAGGTCCTTCCCAATTTGGCCCAAGTTTCCCGTAGGCCGGATTTCTTGTTGCCAAGGTAACCCTCTTCAAGACAAGATCCCCGATGTTGAAACGCCTAGACTTCACCATGGCGTCATATTGCCTTGCCATGAGATTTTTGTACCTCGCTGTCCTCTGTTCTGCATCCATCCTGACCTCGTCCATAAGGTCAAGGTTAAGACGGAGCTGTTCTTCGTTTTCTTCAGCTTGATACTTCCTCACCGTGTGGCTCGTCATGTGTACTTCTGCCGGTATAACTGCCTCACTTTCATAGGCTAGTTTAAAAGGAGTTTCCCCTGTTGGAGTTCTCGCTGTCGTTCTATAAGCCCATAAAACACCTGGTAACTCATCCGGCCATACTCCCTTTGCCCCTTCGAGCCGAGTCTTGATGATCTTCAATAAGGATCGGTTCGCTACTTCTGCCTGGCCATTGGCCTGTGGGTGGGAGGGTGAGGAGTAATGGTTCTTCATTCCAAGCTGTTCACAAAATTCCCTAAAAAGTGTGTTGTCAAACTGTCGTCCATTGTCAAACACTAATACTCTAGGTACCCCGAATCTGCATACAATGTTCTTCCAGAAGAAGTTCTTGACATTCTGCTACGTAATTTTTGCTAAGGGTTCGGCTTCCACCTATTTTGTGAAGTAATCTATTCCTACCACCAGAAACTTCATTTGCCGAGTTCTAGTCGGAAAGGGCCCCAAAATGTCCAGTCCCCATTGCGCGAAAGGCCAAGGGGCCATCATTGACGTGAGATATTCTGCTGGCTGTCTGGGAATGTTGCTGAAGCGTTGACATTGATCACATACTTTGACATATGCCTTAGCATCAGCTTGGATGGTTGGCCAATAGAATCCGCTACGGTTGACTTTATGGACAAGTGATCTGGCTCCTGAATAGTTTCCGCATGCTCCTTCGTGAACCTCCCTCAACATGTAGTTTGCCTCGTCTGGAGCCAAACATCTTAAGAAAGGCTAGGAAAAACCTCTTTTGTATAACACTTCGTCCATAAGTACATACCTGGCTGATTTGACCCTGAGCTTCCTAGCTTCGTCCTTCTCTTCTGGAAGTCTTCCGTCCTTCAAGTATGACACTATTGGGGTCATCCAATTTCCATCACCCTCTATCTGCAGCATTTTTGGAAGGTCTATACTTGGCATGTAGTGTACTTCATCCAACTCGTCCAACGCTTCATTCGCAGATGCTTCTTTCGCCAGAATATCTGCTTCCATATTCTCTTCCCTCGGGATTTGAACAAAACCAACTTTTTTGAATTTCTTTACAAGGCGTACTACCTTCCTTAGATATTTCTTCATTCTGTCTTCCTTGACTTCGCATGTCCCATTTACTTGGTCTATGACCAATTAAGAGTCTCCCAAGACAAGTATTGAGTCTGCTTCTACAGACTTGGCCAACTCCAACCCCTTTAAAAGGGCTTCATCCTCCACTTCATTGTTAGTAGTCTGGTATTGCAAACGGGCCTTGTACTTTAATTTGTCTCCTTCTGGCGACTGCAAAACAACTCCTATTCCTCCAGCATACAATGTAAACGATCCATCTACATAGACGACCCATTTGTTATTGTACTCTCCTTCCCCAAGATCCTCGTGACTCGAAGTGAACTCTGCGATGAAATCTGCTAGGGCTTGAGCCTTTATTGCATTTCTTGGTTGGTACCGAATGTTGAATTCACTAAGTTCCACCACCCATTAAATCAGCCGTCCTGCGACTTCCAGCTTGCTCATTGCCTTCTTAAGCGGATGATCCGTCATGACATTGATGACATGAACTTGGAAGTAATGTCTTAACTTCCTAGAAGCTGTTATTAGTGCAAAAGCCAATTTCTCTATAAGCGGATACCTTCCCTCTGCTCCTCTGAGTGCTCGGCTAGTGTAGTACACAAGTTTTTGTACTTTCCCTTCTTCTCTGATTAAAGCTGAACTTATGGCGTGTGGGGACACCGCTAATTATAGGTACAGTTCTTCTCCTTACACGAACGGACTTAATAATGGGGCAGTAGTGAGATAGTCCTTCAGGTCTTAGAAGGCCCTTTGACATTCGTCCGTCCATTCAAATGCTTTCCTGAGGACTTTGAAGAAAGGTAAACATTTTTTTGTGGCTTTCGAAACAAATCTGTTCAAAGCAGCAACTCGTCCTGTGAAGGATTGGACTTCCTTGATACTCTTCTGTGGCTCCATGTCCAATATAGCTTGGATCTTGTCTGGATTCGCCTCGATTCCTCTTTGCGAAACCATGAACCCCAGAAACTTTCCCGACGATACTCCGAATGCACACTTACTTGGGTTCAACTTCATCTTATATCGTCGAAGTGTTTCAAAGGTTTCCTGTAGGTCGTCTAGATGGCTTCCCTCGTCTATGCTCTTCACAAGCATGTCGTCGACATAAACCTCCACATTCCGTCCTATCTGTGGACGAAACATGTGATTTACCAACCTTTGATAAGTTGCCCCTGCGTTCTTCAAACTGAAGGACATCACTTTGTAGCAAAACAAGCCTTGGCTGGTAATGAAGGAAGTTTTTTCCTGATCAGCTTCATCCATCTTGATCTGATTATATCCTGAGAAGGCTTCCATGAAGCTCAGCAACTGATGGCCAGCCGTAGAGTCCACTAATTGATCAATGCGTGGCAAAGGATAACTATCCTTGGGACATGCCTTGTTCAAGTAAATGAAATCTACGCACATTCTCCACTTTCCATTTGCTTTCTTCACCATCACCACATTGGCTAACCAATCCGGGTAATAGACTTCCTTAATGAACTGTATCGTGGTCAGTTTCTGAACCTCTTCCTTGATCGCCTTATCCCACTCGGGAGCGAATACCCTCTTCTTCTAACAAACAGGCTTAAAAAATGGGTACACATTCAATCGATGAGTGATCACACTTGGGTCGATTCCTAGCATGTCGTCATGACTCCATGCAAAAACGTCGATACTCTTTCTCAGGAACTGGATGAGGTCTTTTCTTGCCTTCTCCTTCATACCTGTTCCAATTCTGGTGAATTTCTCGGGATCATCTTCTTGCAAAAGAACATCTTCCAAAACCTCTGTGGGCTCTGCAATAACCCTTCTTTCCTCGATGCTCATTGTCTGCACCTGTTCGTCCAAAGCCATCATGGCTAAGTAGCATTCTCTAGCTACCAACTAATCTCCTTGTGCTTGCCCTATCCCGTACTCCGTAAGGAATTTGACCGATAGATGGTAGGTAGATGTTATCGCCTTCCAACTGTTCAGAGTTGGTCTTCCAATAATGACATTATATGAAGACGAACAGTCCACCACGAGGAAATTGACTTCCCTAGTTACCTGCTGCGGGTATGACCCTACCACTACTGGTAATGTAACGGTGCCTACGAGCTGCACCTTCATTCCTCCGAACCCTATCAATGGTGAGCAAACTGGACGAAGTTGATCCCGCCCAAGCCTCATCTGTTGGAAGGTAGGGTAGTACAATATGTTCGCTGAGCTTCCATTGTCAACTAACACTCTCCTGGTCATATAATCTGCAATAAGCAGAGTAATGACAATCGCATCGTCATGCGGGTGATGGATCCTCTCAGCATCTTCGTCGGTGAAGGAAATGGCCGGCTCGTCCCTTGATCTCGTACTTGGTAATCGTCCAGAGAGCTGGACGTTTTGCACCACTTTGAGATATGTCTTCTTCGACTTGGAAGATTGCCAGATCGAGTTTCCTCCAACGATAATCCTTATCTCTCCTAGTGGGGGCTGGGACGATTCCTCAATTTTTCCTTTCAACTTCTCATCTCTATGATCCCTTCCAACGAAGTGCCTCAGCTTTCCTTGTCTAATAAGATTCTCAATCTGCTGCTTCAGGTCATAACATTCATCCGTGTCATGCCCATGGTCCCTATGGAAACGACAATATTTACTCTTATTGTGCTTATTGGTATCTCCCTTCATCTTCTCTGGCCATTTTAGGGAAGGGTTGTCTTTGATTTGCATGAGTACCTGATCAAGTGGAGCATTCAGGGGCGTATAGTTCTGGCTTCTTCCCAAAGGACCCATCTTCTGGTTATCTCGTTCCTTCTTATCTTCCGTCCGTCCCTTCTTTGGACAAGGGCCTTGTTCTGAGTGGCGTGCTGGATGCGCTTCCATCCTTTCAGCTCTTTTCCTCTTCTTGGCTATGATCGCATCTTCTGCATTCATAAAGTTTTGAGCCAAATGGACGAGCTCAGCCATAGTTTGAGACTCCTTCTCATATAATTTGTGGATAAATAAATCAGAATTAATCCCGTTGTGGAAGGCTACCAGTAGAAGCTTGTCGTCCACCTCGTCCACACTAAGGGCTTCTCTGTTGAAGCGAGTGATGAATGACCGCAAGCTTTCGTTCTCCCCTTGCTCTATGGTCAACAAGCTGGACAAAGAACGCTTGTGTCTTTATCCCCCGATGAAGTTGTTAACAAACAGTTTGCTTAACTCTTCGAAAGAACCTACACTTGGAGGTATTTTGCTGAACCAAACTTGCGCCGGGCCTTCAAGGGTGGTAGGGAAGGCTCTACACATGATTTCATCAGGGACCCCTTGAAGGTGCATAGTTATCTTGAAAGTAGCAATGTGGTCAAACGGGTCACATGTTCCGTCGTACGAATCTAGGGAAGGCAGTTTGAATTTTGATGGTAGAGGATGACCGTTGATGGAAGCCGTAAAGGGAGAGTCGGTTCTGTGGACCAAATCTTTTATAGGATTCGTCCTCCTCATGTTCTCTTTCATTTCCTCCATAACTCTCTTCATTTGGTCCATTTCTTCTTTCAAGTGTGGTACCGTCCGTGAAGTGGTGCCTCTTAACTGACTTCCAATCTCAGGATTTTCTCTATCGCCGTGACCTTGTGTTTGTCCTTCACGTTCCTCACGTGTCTGTCTTCTCTGATTGATCTCCATTCTTAACTCTTGGTTTTGGCGAGTCAACTCCGCCATTGCAGCCGCCATAGATTGCACATGTTGAACAGACGATGTCTGTATGACTGGTGCGGATTGGCAATCGCGTTGGGGATCACTTGAAGCGCCTCTGCTTCCCTGACGGCCTGGGCTAGTAGCCCTCAACCTGGTCCTGATCATCCTAACCTTTTGTCGCAGAAAAGAAAGTTGCAAAACAATCTCTTTCCCACAGACGACACCAACTGATATCGCTCCGAATCAGTAAGGTGGATAATCTGGCTTCAGTGGGCTACTGAAGTGGTGGAAGGCCTACGAGAAACAAACAGTCAAAGAGGAGACCGGAGAATACCGGCCAAACCCTCTCCGATGAAGAAGTTAGTCTCGCAGAGAAGGGAGTTTCAAGTATTTGTGAGTAATGTCTCAGAAAAGTTCTTACCTCTGTCGAGTTCAGACCGGTCCTTTATATAGGGATCCTGAGGACGGTTATTTGTCCAATAACCTCCCCAAGATTTGTGGAAGCCAACGAGTCCGGAGTTAACTTCCTCAACGGCTACTAAAATTGTAACCACTAACGGAAGTTAACTTATTTGATGGATTCGTTGAGATAGTTGCGAGTTTAGTAACCGCTACAGAGAGTCAAAAGTTCTAAGTGTTGCGTATTCGTCCGTCTGGTGGAGGACTGTTTGGTTGACCATGGACATCTGGAGGTTGTCCATGGACGACCTTCATCATGGACGACTTTATCGTCCATGGGAGACTTCACTGATCAAGAGCAGTATTATTGTCCATGAACACTTTTACTTCTTCTGGGGTGATTCCAAGTCGAACTTGCTCAATTGGATCTGGACGACCACTTTGGACGAACCGGAGTTAGACTAATTTTCTGCTCCCCTATCAATAACAATAAAACATGATTATACATAAAAACTTAATTTGACATGTAGCTTAATCCCATTGATAAAGAAAACAACAAATTTATTTTTGAGCATCTCAAAACCAAACTAAGAGCACTACCATCAGGTGTGTCAAATGCCAAATATTTGGCATTTGACACACCAAACACCACTATTCAAGCCTCACGAGGTGTTCCAAATGTGTCAAAAATTTACAACATGCTATAGTACCGTTATAAGTTTGGCACGGTACGGACCAATATAGCACATCTGTTTATTATTTTTTTTATTCGTCTTTCTCTCTCATCCCAATTAAAATATCACTTTCATCTTCTCCTTCAGCCACAGATTCACCGCCTCCATCTCCACTCTCCCATACTCTTTTCTTCTCCCTTCTTCCGTTTTGCTCTATTCTCTTCCCATTCATGAATCATGAGCCACCACCGATTTCCTCTCTACCATCTCACAAATTCCATTATCACTGATCTATAAAATCCCCTTCACCAATTTTTTCCCCTTTTTTTTCGCTCTCTCCTCTCTGTTCTATCTCATACACCGAATCGGTTTAGCTTATCTCACAGCAAAGCATTTTATTGTTTTGTTTAGCATCTCAACTTATTGTGTTTGTATTTCGAAGTCACCGATTTGCTGTTCAATCTCAGTATTGCCGATTCAATCTCAATTTCACTGATTCTCTGAAGGTTTCATCAATTCGCTGATTCTCTGAAGGTTTCATTGATTCACCATTTCTCTGAAGTTTTCATCGGAGTCTACTTTGTACAGGTAAGTTCTCCGTCTTCTTTGTGATTCTCTTGGTATTTTGGTGTCTACTTCTATTTTCTCTATCTTCTTAGTTCATATGTGTTGTGTGCTGTGTTATGTTTTTTTTTTTTTTTTTTTTTTTTTTTCAATTCTTTTGCATTACTGAATGATTACTTGGATGCAAACTATGAGAGACTACAGATTCTAAATTCTAATTCTAGCATTTAGACTATGAGACACTACGAAATTCTAATAGTCCATGCTCTGTGTGTGCGTGTGTTAAAAGTGAACCTATCAGTCACAATTTCACAAAGCCATATATATATTAATAAATCTTTTGCAATAATTCCTGTTTTTGTGCATTCAGATATGCATTTGATTTTTTATTTTTGGGGGGCTCTCTTTGGACTACCTAAATTATTTTTATCTACATATCTATTTAGAGCATGGACTCAAGACATTATTCATCATTCACTGATATCTTATAAGGGAATATTAATCTTGAAGAAGAACTTTTCAGTGTATTTGAAAATAGTCCCATGTTAGTCCAAGATTCTCCACTGAATGATGAAGTTGCCACTTCTAAGTAAAAAACAACACATGGTATCAATTTCAGTCCTGAGGAAGACAAGCTGCTTGTAGCAGCATGGCTCAATACCAATGTCGATCCTGTTCATGGTAATGAGCAACATAGAACAACATTGTATGGCAAAATTGCAAAATACTTCAAGGACCACAAGACTGATTCTACACGTAATCAAACATCCCTAACAAGCCGATGGGGAATGATTAATAGGGAAACAATTAAATTGTGTGGGTCCTTAACTAAAATTGAAGCAAAGAATGAAAGTGGAACCACTGCTGAAATGAAGGTATAAATTTTGCAACGGCCTTTAATTTTTTTAGATTTACAACACAAATGAATTGTTTGAAGAAACTAATTATGTTATATTTATTTATTTATTTTTTTAGATTGAGAAAGCAAGGGAAATATTTAAAGAACTTTACGGTTACTTTTTTTAATATGAACATTGTTGGCTCTTGTTGAAGGATTTTCCCAAGTGGGCATCTACTATGCCTAGGGAAGATTCAAGAAAAGAAATGTCTCAAACTCCAGATTCAATAGATCAAGGAGGGGGGGGGGGTTGATGACACTATGGATTTCGAGAGGCCAATAGGTAGAAAAGCTGAAAAGGCTAATCAAAAGAGAAAAAATGATGGGAAAGATGTTGCAACGGAATATTTGAAAATGACAATGAAAATTCTTGAAGAATCTGCTGCACAAGAAAAAGAGAAAGTAAATATCAAAGCAGAAAAGGTTCGCTTGCAAGAGTTGAAAGAGAATGAGAGAATTATGATGTTAGACACAAGTGGCATGAACGAGGACCAAAGAACTTTTTATGATGGACTCCAAAAGGAAATCCTTGCAAAACAAAGATCAAGTCGTTTGTTGGGTTAAGATGATGTTGGTGATGTCTTGTCTCAATTAGGCCTTATTTTGGTAGAAACTTATTTTAGGCCTTGATATGTATTTTGTGGCATTTTTTGGATGTAGCTGATTTTAGGCCTTCATATGTATTTTGTGTTGCCTATAATTGTGTCTTTTCTAGTTATAAATCTTAAATTATCATTAATAACTATTCTGAGTACTTGTAAAATGAGGAAATTTTGGCAAGTGCTAGTCTAAGCAAGTTTGAGGGTTCCAATCTTGAAACAAATGAATTGTTTGTTTGTTTATTCTCTTCAAAGTTGTCATTGGCAACTGCAATGATGTTAGGAACCTAATGCGTTGTTGTGCTAAGGTTGTTTCTACTATGAGACATTAGCTTAGCTTACTGTTATGCTTAATGCCGGTGTTGTGCTATTGATGCTGCTGATTGGGCTGAGAGGTCAATGTGTAAGTGCCCTGATTCTACTTTGTTGTTGTATGCTGTGTTAGTGACTGCTACAGTGTAGTAGTATCAGTGGAGCATTGCAGTAGTGTGCAGTTTGGCATTGGTTAAGGTAGTGTAGTAGGTATTAGATATATGTGTGTGCTAGATGATAGCAAATGGGGGATATTGTCATGTATATACCTATAACTAATTTGCTGATAGCATATATAATAATTCATATGAGCTTGTGACTAACTACTGAGTTGTTAGTGAGCAGTCAAAAAACTAGGAGTCAACACATATAATACTATATACATTTTTTTGGTTATATTTTCTTATAGTTTCTATGCTTGTAGGAGAGGACCTCATCTTAGGCCACGTTTTTATTTAAAGAAAATTTTATATTCTTTACATAATGGTCAAACCTTCTTTTAAAATTATCAATTTCATTTCATATTATATTTCTTGCATCTATATTAATAATTGCTTTCCAATGTTTTTTTCTAGTTTATCTCCATGGATCATTCTTTTTTTTGTGAATTACTTGATGATGACTCAGATGAAGATGAGATAATTATAAAACTTCTAACGGGTTCGACATCACAACATAAGCATCGCCGGTATATTGACCGTAATCATTTAGCAGGCCATAAAAGGCTTTATGATGACTACTTTGCCAAAGAACCTGTATATCCTCCCAAACTATTTCGAAGGAGACTTCAAATGAGATGTTCTCTTTTTCTCCTAATCCTATCTAAGGTAGAAACTCATGAACCTTACTTTATCTAAAAAATAAATAATACCAAAAAGCTTGGTCTATCTTCCCTTCAAAAGATGACCGCTGCACTTAGGATGCTTGTTTATGGAGTAACAGTTGATTTTATGGATGAATATGTGAGAATAGCAAAAAGCGCTACAATGATGAGTCTGAAAAAATGTGTTGCATTAGTGGTTGCTATTTTCTCAGAGGAATACTTGAGGTCACCAAACAATGAAGACATCGCTAGATTGTTAGCCCATAGCCAAAATCGCATGTTGGGAAGTCTTGATTGCATGCATTGGAAATGGAAAAATTGTCCAACTGCATGGAAAGGAATGTATTGTGGTCATATTCGTGAGTCAACTATTATTTTGGAAGCAGTAACTTCATATGATCTTTGGATATGACACTCATTTTTTGGGTTACCTGGGTCAAATAATGATGATATTAACGTATTGGAGCGGTCTCATGTATTTTTTGAGCTTGTACAAGGTCGTGCTCCTGCAATTTATTACTCAATCAATGGTTATGATTACATGATGAGGTACTATCTTGCTGATGACATATATCCAAAGTGGTCAACATTTGTGAAGACAATCCCATCTCCACTAGGAGATTAAAAAAAAAAATTATTTGCAAAAGCTCAGGAGGCATATAAGAAGGATGTAGAGCATGCATTTGGAGTGCTTCAAGCACGATTTGCAATTATACATGGACCTGCACGGTTTTTCTATCATGGAACACTACACAACATTATGAAAGCATGCATAATTCTTCATAATATGATTATTGAAGATGAACGAGATGGAGCTGAAACAGTGGACTTAGATTTTGAACAAATTGATGAGATTTCATGTACATCAATGTCACGTGAGCCGACAAATGAATTTTCGAAGTTCATTCAAGTTCATCAATGCATTAGGGATCAAGAAGCTCATTTTCATCTCCAAATGAATCTCGTTGAACATTTATGGTAATTACAAGGAGAGTCGTGAAAACTTTTGGTTTTGTTTATTTGTCTCCTCTTCTTTATGGAGTTGTCATTAAAACTTTTGATTTGGATTATTTGTTTCATTTTGTTTATGAAGTTGCCATTAAAACTCGTTGGCTATGTTGTTTTGTTATGTTAAGTACTAGCCAATTGTTTTGTTGTATTAAGTTTAAGTACCATTTGTCATCAAGGAAGTGGCAAGTTCAACTCTGTTTAATTCAATGGGTTTTCTGTGTGAGTTAATGTCATTGGATATGAGTTATGTGTGTAAGTTTCCTATGGACTACATTGGTAATTTAGTTCAATTGAAACAGCTTCAACTTGACAGGTTGGCTTTTAAATTGCATTTATAAATATGTTTTTGGCTTTTGATATGAGTCTTGACAGGTTCAACGTTTTTTTTTTTTTGAAGGTTGACAGGTTCTGAGTTTTTTTTTTTTTTTTTGAAGGTGACAGGTTCTAAGTTTTTTATTTTATTTTATAGATTTTTAAAAATATGATAGGTTCAATTGACAGGTTCTAAGTCTTGACAGGTTCAATTGAAAAAATGCTTGTTAAGAAAATATGAATTTTTAAAAATATGACAGTTAGAATAAGAGGATTATTTGAGAAAGTTACCGTTCGAATAAGAATATTTGAAAATATGACTGTTAGGAACAAATAATAAAGAAAGAATAAAATAAGAATTAAAAAATAATATTTAAATGAAGTGGTAACAAAATAGAACATCTGATAAATGGTGTATTGTAAAGTGGTGTGTTGAAATAGAAAAAGTAACTTTTTGATGTGTCAAAATAGCATTATTTTACAACGCCTAATGATAATGCTCTAACAATTTCTCATTAAAATGACCACAAGAATTCCTTTTTGTGTGCTTCTATTTCTGGTTTTGTGCAACACAACATAAAGCTAGGACAAGAACTTCTATTACAAGAAAACCACACAACAAATTCCTACAAACAGAAAATTCCCAATACATTCCAATACAAATACATTCTGTCCATTCATAGATGCTCTAAATCAAAACGAATGGATGCTTTGAGATCAAATGACATAACTTTTCATTAAGCAAGAACAGAAAAAAAATTATTGCATCTAAAATAATAAACTGAAAGAAAAAGAAAAAGAAATCATTGACCACATTCTTTGATGTTATACCCAAATCAAAAATCCGACATTCTTTGATGTTATACTCAAATCAAAAATCTCAAGCATCCACATGAAGCAAACGGAGACAACTAACCTAAAGTAGATCGGCGGAAGAGAAATGGGTCTGAGGCAGATGGTAGCGTGGGTCTAAGGTTGATCGGCGGCTTGGGACGGCTGGTGGGTCGGTGATGTTGAGTTTTGGTGGTGGTGAGGTTGAGGATGAGTCGGGCCGACGGTGGTGGAATAGAGAGGTGAGAGTTTGAGAGAGTGAGCTTGAGAGAGTTTTGAGAGATGAGAGCTTCAAATGAGAGTGACACTAAGAGAGAGGCACGATGGGAATAAACGAATGTAAAATAAACCAACGTATATTATTTTAATCCGGGTTGGGAATAAAAAATTATTATTTTTAGCTCTTAGCTACAGTGCACAGCCATAGATAGTTGTGCACTGTAGCAATGAAGGTAAAAAAAATACCTTTAGCTCCACTATTGTGGTGTTGATTTTTGTGTTTTTGTGGAGCTAAAATAGCTATATAGCTATATAGCTCCACTGTTGTGAGTGCTCTATACACAATAATTATCATTCACTCCCTTTTTTGAAAGTCCAGATCTTTTGTCTCATTTTTTAAAAGTCCAAACATGTGGCATGTTTTTATTCGTGAAGTATAGATTGACACAGGAAAAGTGGAACAAAATATTTGAACCACTTTTTTAAATGAGAGATGCTACGTTCACGACATTTTTACAACATTTTTACAACATTTTCACAACAAATCATATGTGGTTAGTTGTTATTGGTTCAAATTTGAACATAACACTAAGTTTACTTTTTTGCCCCAATAATAACAACCAGTAACAACCTGCCACTTATGATTTGTTGTAAAAATATTGTGAAAATGTTGTGGACATATCATTTCTCTTTTAAATTGTCTTATTTTTTCTATTTCACTCTTTACTCTACCAATAAATACCTATCGCGCTTTCTCAAAAAAAAAAAATACCTATCGCATATCCACCTATTTAATTAAATCTAGCATTTCTTATTTCAATTACCTAAAATAAAAGAACCCAGCACCTCCCATCACCCACCACCACCCACCTTCAACCTTTGTTGGCGCCGTCCTCCTACCACCAACCTCTAATGCCATCGACAACGCCAGTAACGACCAAACCACCATTTAATTAAATCCAACCCAATCCCTACTGTTCTTTTCAAACCCACCCACCAACCACCATAGATGAAACCATAATTTCAAGCCCAAGCCAATATCATCAAATCCTAATAACCAAACTCCAAAGAGAAACTGAATTGTTGAATCAATCAAAGACAACAAAACAATTTAAAGAGAATTAGCACAAAATACGTTTGGTCATAGTATAAAAATTAGGAAACAAAAGAGAACAAAAATGAAAATAAAAATAAAATGAAAGAGCAAAACCATAAAAGTAATTTAGTGGCTAGGAAGAGAAATAAAAATAAGGAGGAGTAGATTTGAAACATGGGTTTTAGCTATGGTGATGATTTGGCTTGGGTATGAAACATGAGTTTTGGCTATGGTGGTTGGTGAGTTTGAGAGAGACGATTGGGATTAGTTTGATTTAATTAAATAGGTAGTGATGATGTTTGAATCGTCAGCCAAGTGTGATCATTCAGATTGGAGTCGTCCTCACAAGTGCCTCCTTCTAGCTGTTGGTGAAGCCTTGATGGTGACTTTATTATCTCCTTGTAACGCCTCTACAAGGCGTTAATGGTGGGTTATCCTCCCAACGGTATGGAAGCTGATTAATGTTTTGTAACGGTTCATTGATGAGTGAAGATGGATTTGTTCGTCCTTGTTTGGCGACCATTACTGCCAAGACGAATCTAGGAATCTTCTTCGTCCTTGCCGTGATTACGGATGACGATGATATGATCAGGTCTATCAGGTAATTTTGCCATGATTGGAGACGATGGTTGGCCATGACTGGAGAGGTTGATGGAATCGAAAGCTGGTGCCGGTGACAGGGGCGGCACCACCATAAGGCCAGGACCACCCTGACTTGAATTTTATTTTTATTTATATATATATATATATATAATTTTAAAAGTTTTATTTGTCTACCTTTCAAAAAAAATTTGGGAACACCCTTAGTTTTTTTTATGCCAATAAAATTAAATTTTGCTCCATAATTTGTTCTACATTTAGTGGATGAATGATTGTTTGGTTGTGTACATTGAAAGAGATGTAGCTACGTAGCATTGATAATGAGACTATCATGCATCAATTTCAAAATATGAAAACTCGTAGAAGACAATTGTAAACTTATGTATTTACGTGTTTTTTTTATTATTGTTGTTGTTAATATATGAATTTCTCTATTTATTAGATTGTATAATTTATGCTTCATAAGGAATACCCTGAGAAAAATTCTTGGAGCTGCCACTGGCTGGTGAAGGTTGAAGGTTGTGGTGGTGGGGAGATGTATTGTTATTTTATTTTAGGTAATAGAAATAAGAAAAGTCATATTTAATTAAATATGTGGACATGTTGCATGTATCTATTGGTGGAGTATAGAGTGGAGCAAAAAAAATAAGACTGAAAATTTGGACTCCCTTGGAATTCATAAAGAAAAGAGAAAAATAAAAAACCAAAATAAGTAGTGCCATAGGAAATATACCGTAGTATGACCATATATTTATACACAAATTTGCATGGCCTAATGTGGGTGAATTTTGCGTTTAGTTGGTTAAAATGTGGTTTATTTATTTATTTATTATACAAGCACCAATGAGTGCTCTTACACTATATCCTCTTTGGTTGTTTCTACTATTTCTCCCTTTGGGTTTTTTTCCCCCGGAATTTTTTTTTTTTTATAAAAAATTACACAAAAGATGAGTTTTATAATTGAATAGTAAATGATATCAATTAAATCAAAATTAGGCATGCATTTTAAAAACAAGGAGAACATATAGTCCAACAATTAGATTTTCAAAATATTAATCCAATTAAAAGTTATTGAGTAGTATAACATTGACAAAATTTACATGAGTAAAGTGAACCCGTCGCATGTTATGATGACACGTATTTATCTCTCAAAACATACTACAATGACAACTTCCTATATTTTGTTGATATTACACGGACAAACAACACTACATGTCCTCAACTGATAAAGTATTTGATTGTTGAATATGAGATTTAGGATTCAATTTTCGCCTACACAAAAAATTAATTCATGTTTTTAAAGAGCACAATCATCAGAAACAAACACCATAGATTGAAACTCTATAATTAAAAAAAAAAAAAAAACCCACATGACAAACAATTATTTGTACATGTCAATACACTTGACACATGTCAATAATAAATATAATTAAACAAAAAGGTTTTTAAATGTTCATTATTAATTTAACCAATATTGCCTTAGATGTAAACTTTTTTTTTTTTTAATAATTTAGTATTTAAATATATTTTTAAGATCAATTTAAGATTTAAATGTATACTATTGATTCAACCAATATGTTCTTAAACAATCAGTAAAAAAAGAAGTTACATAGACCTCATTATATTTATACAGTATACACACATTATAATGACGTGTCGATCATCAAACATTTTTCCACAAGGCTTGATGAAATTTACCCATTAATCAGCTGAAGGAGAGAATAGAATATCCATATAAATACTAATTGCTATATGATTCATTTTCCTTCAACAAAACATGAATATCCAGTACTGGAGTATTCATGATGTCCTTTTGGATTCCAAAATTGTGAATCTTCAAGACAAAGTGCATTAAAAAAAATAAATGGAAAAGGACAATTTCAAAAGGCAATTATTGTTTGACCTATGAGATTGTAAAAGTTAAAACCGAAGCAGGGACTTGAAGTACATTGTTTTCAACGACTTAGGTACAGATGTTATTTTTAGGCAATGCAATGCCATTGGAAAGAATACTCCGTAATTTGTTGCACTAAACCATATGAGAAGCCAGATATACATGAAGGACAGAAACAAGGCCTGGAGAGGAAATTGCTCCAATCAGACCAATGATTAAAAAAAGAACAATATAACTAAAAAAGAACAAGATAATGCGGCTTCCATATAGAAAAAATAAAGAACGAGTAATTCTTAAATACTCTCTTATTATGGAAAATAGTTGTAAGGACTTGATTTACGGTCCAAACCCAAGATGTATGAGATTTTTGCCCAATAAGTCCAGTACAATAAATTTGTAGAGAGTGGGTCAAAGAACTAAGTCCTAATGAGTTGGACAACGGCTAGTACTAAATTAAATGATGATCAAACACAAATAAAAGGTTTTGATATTAATAGACTTTTAGTCCGAGGAGGTCACCTTGTATAAATTGATCACAACTGGATACAAAGACAATTTAGATTGCTATAGTGTTCTCTCTTTAATTTTCCGATCCTTTCTCATGGAGGGTCTCTTCATATTATATAGCTCCTTTTGGACCATCTTGATCCTACACTTGTGGATCATCTGAGTTCTTACTTGAGTACCTGTCCCATCGGACACCCTCTTTGGCTTTCTGTGAGTTGCGGTAGCCAAGACAGTATTGTTCAGAGGTCTTCTCTACATAAATGTGGCCATAAAAGTAGTTGCAGTGCATTTAATGCGGTGGTAGTAGCTTTCCCTTAAATATTTTTTGGGTTTCCTTCCTTCTTATATGTTCATGAGGCACGTCCCTATCGTTGAAGCTTCTTGGAGGATTACTCTAATTGTTGGAGTACATACTTGAGTTTCCTTCATCATATTCGAGGAGGAGTTCCTCCTCGGACCGCCTTCCATTTGTTCCTTACTTATGAGATTTTAAAGTGGAACCCCTAATAATTATTTGTTCCTCCTCAGACTATTTAACGTTTTCGAACAAAGCCCAAGGCCCAATGTATGATTCTAGGCCCTTATTCCTACAATAGTATTTCATCATCTCATATTTATTGTTGGGTTTATTCAATAAAATTCATGCATAAATGTGAGAAGATGTAGGATGTAGCACAATTTCTTCCTATTTCAGGAGTACTTAAGAATTTTCTATAAAAAAGAGGGTGACAATCTCACAATCCCACCTCCCTTTTGATGGAAAGAATAAGTAAATATATTATAAATCCTCTGTAATCTCCCTAGTCTTTTAAAAAAAATTATTATTTTTATTTTTGGAGAGCCAGTAAAAAATAAGAGGGAGAGAGACAAATAAAAAAAATAATATAAGTATGAATTAATTAGGTTAGTTGACACAATCATTAATAATGTTAATTAATGACTTAAATAGTAGTGTTTTCTAATCATTTGATCTAAGAGAAATTTACCCTTTATAAAATATGTAATTTTTGTGGAGTTACGCCATGTGTAACGGCTTAACCACTTAATACCTTTAGGGAGTATTTAGTTCGTCGTGATGTTTCATTACACCGTAATATTATATTATTATAATCTTACATTAATGTAATTTCAATACAAGAATATAACATTACATTGTCTAGGAATGTGACGAGATTGTTTAGTAAAAAAAGAAAAAAGAAAAATGAATGTAATGAGCTTATGGGTGTGTTTGGTTGAAGGTGAAATGAGGAGGATGAAAAAAAAGAGAGAGAAAATTGTTAGAAATGGTGTTTCGTGTTTGGTTGAAAGTAGGGATGGCAATTTTTCCTCGCCCCGCTTGACCCGCCCCTCCCCGCTTCGCCCCGTGCGGGTTTTCTTTTCCACGGGGGGCGGGGCGGGGATGGATTTACACTTTTTAGACCCACCCCACCCCGCCTCGCATTAATAAGGTTTAAATTGTAATTTTATTGTACCCTAAAACCCTACTATTTAAACAAAAATATCATTAGCTTATTTTATTCTACCTAACGTGGCTCTACCTCTTTTTTCTCTCTAGCAAAGTTGGAAATAAGGTACCAATTTTAACTTTTTTTTTGTCTTTATTGGAAACAAATTTATATACTATTGAATTGATGATTTCATTTATGATTCATACGGTCTTTCTCAACTTACTTTTCATCATAAACATAATATATATTTTTTTTAATGAGTTACGGGTCTGTGGCTCTAAATATGTGTTTGTGTCATTGTTTTTGTAATTTTGTGTGGGCATTTGGCTGCTTAACAACACTGTATCTTTAAGCTTGTTAAAATTTTATTTTATCATGTTATGAGATTTTTGTTGTGATATTGTCTTGTTAAACATTTAGATAATATTATATAGTTTTTGCTAAAAATTAGTTTAATTTGATAGGATAAATTTATTTATAATTTCAAGTATATTTTTATTATTAAAACATGTCATTTTATTTGAAAAAATGGTAATAGTTGTAGGGAAATTAACAAGAAATAAAGTTTTACGGTGTAGGGCGGGGCTTCGCGGGGCCTTAAGGGGCGGGGATGGGACAAGAAATTTTCCCCATCATGCGGAGCGGGGCGGGGATGGGGCAAGAAAAATCCATGCGGGGCGGGGGCGAAGATCTCATACTTCGGCCCCGCCCCGCCCCATTGCCATCCCTAGTTGAAAGGGGGAGGGGGAGGGAATTTTGGTGGGGCCAGGAGTTTTCTCTCTTGGCCTACCAAAACACAATCTCCCCAAATTGGGGAGAAAATGGGAGAGAAAATTGTGCAAAACTTTTTGGACAAAAATACCCATTCAAGCCCCTTGTGTGTACGTGCCTAACTTTGTTTCCTACTCTTTTCTAAAAAAAAAAAAAAATTCTAACTGGACGTGGGCGTGGCCTTTGTTTCTAACTGCACTTTTATTTTTTTATTTTTCCTAATTGGGCATGATTTTTTATTTTTTTTTATTTGGTATGGTTGTTTTGCCGTTTTGTTTTTTAACTGTGCATGATTGGTTTTTTAGGTTGGTTGAGTTTTTATTTTTGTTTTTTTAATTTTACTTTTATTGTTTTTTTAACTAGATAATTTCTTTTAATAAGGGCATATGAGTTAATTTGTATAAATTACATTTTCTATCCTCTTACTTTTTCTCTTAACCAAACAAAAAAGTTTTCAATTCTTTTACTTTTTCACCCTTCCAACCAAACACAAATGAGAGAAAGTAAACTTTTTTCTATCTTTTCATTTTTCTATTTACCCCCATTTTCTATCCTCTCACTTTTTCATCTTCTCAACCAAATGGACCCTAAGATGATGTGATATATTTTGTAAATTTAGATTTACGGTAATGTTAAAAAAAAATAAAACAAAAAATTTTAATGTTATATTATCGTAATGTGCGTCACATTAAGGTATGTAACAATGAACCAAACGCTTACTATTGTGTTATATGTCCTCTCTCTCTCTCTCTCCAACTTGCAGTTTCAAACTTTCAACTTTCAACCAGACAACAATGACAATCAGTTGCATTACAGCTTCGATTTCTATTCTTAGTCATTATCAGTCTGCTCATGGTCATGGCCTAGTTGTTGATTCCTTGTCATGTGGGTCCGAGAGGATCTTCATTTTGACATCCTTAGGCTTAAGGCAAAGCTCAACGATAGCCACATTTGATCCATTTAGTGCTTTTTACAGTCAGCATCTAATCTTCGTCCACTATGCCTAGAAAATGGTCTCACCACACAAAGGTCGTTCCTTTGTATTATAGAAAGAAAGAATGATGCATGAACAATGCTATTGGTAGGGCCAAAAAACAAAAACAAAAACAAAAAACATATAACTTTTGCCAAAAACTCGCCAAATATCAAAGAAGTTTAAGTCATCACCATACTGATGCCTTTTATTTGAGTGATCTTTTTGCACGGGTCTTTCAAAACTCTTGTTTGGATGAATGGCTCACTTAAAAGTATTTTTGTATCATCATATAAAATAAAAGTTGTGCCCAAAAAATTGTACTTGAATCAATTGTGAGTAGACAACAATTGAAGGATGAGATCCCCAAATGGAAAGGCATGAAATCCTAAACCGAAGTGCATGATTCTAAAGCTCAAACAACCCATCATCTCTAATTATGAGCACTAATCTCGAGATGATCGCTTTCTATCAATGTTACTACGTTAATCACTTTTTTTTTTTTTTTTTTTGAGGGGTAACATAGTAAAACTCATTACATTCAGTTAGTATTCAGGTCAAGCGGCTCGATATATGTGTAGTACATTGTACACACCTAAATTAAGGCACTTTTGTCATTTAACTCATTAATTCTTAAGATAGTAATAGTAATTATTAAGATGTTAAAAAAAAAAAATAGTAATTATTAAGATACAACTTTAATTTTTATATAATTTTTAAATTAATATTTTTATTGCACGTATGGATAAGTAGTTACTTAAATATAACAATTGGTCAATCGTGACCTATGAGTGATTGTATATTTGTATTTGTATTTGTATTTGTATATACTTTAACTCTACTAACTCCTAAAATACATGTAGAAGTTGGACAAAATCAATATGGATTCTAATTAATTTATACTAAGATAAGATAAGAAGATCAAAACTTAATTCAATTGGATTTTTTTTTTTATTAAAGGACACTTTTTAATTAATTTAAACCTACTATAACTATAAGATCTCCCTAAAAAAAATCATACTATATATAAGATAAGATAAGAAGATCAAAACTTAATTAATAATTCAATTGGATTTTTTTTTAAAAAGACAATTTTATAATAAAAAATAAACTTTTTAATTAATTTAAATGATCAAAATCTAACATTATTTAATAGATTCGGATTAAGTTACGTTATTCTAATTTGTTGTCTTTTTCCCAATTTTTTTTTTTAAAGTTATGCTAAAATATACTAATTTACTAGTATTATGTCCGTGCGATGCACGACTTAATTAAAAATTATATATGTTGAAAGTTGAAACTCTGTTAGTAATTTATGAGTCACACGATAAAAACAAATTAATTTTGCAACATGTATGCATAAATATATTGAGTCACTTTGTGCATACATGGTGTGTAGTATATAAATTTTACATATTAGAATATAAAATTATGATATATAATCAAAATATTTAATTTATTTTAAATTAATTGAAACATTTAATAGAATTTGAGGTGAAATATGTCAACTTAAGTCGTCCCTCTCTACCCATTTTTTGTTCATAAAAAAACTACAAACACACACACACACACATATATATATATATATATATACATAAAAATTATATATTCAAAACAATAGTGAGAAACCTATCATATTTTGATTAAACAAATAACATATTTCTATCATTCTTACCTCTTCTTCTATATTGGAAAGTTGTGTTGCAAGTACTTTTTTCTCTCTTTGTCTCCCTCGTTTTTGTGCCTTGCATTTGATTCTTTGGCATATCTTTATGCTTATTTAGACTTGCATATTTGCAAATTCTATTGTGTCTCCAACTTGCATGTCCAGCATGTATCTGAAATATTATTTGTCCATTTATATCAATTAATATTTATATATATTCAAAGTTAACCAATAGTAAATATATATTCAAAGTTAACCAATGGTAAATGTTATCATTCTAACATAAATCTCAATATTAACAAAATAAAATAAAATCTAACCTATTCTTTTTCAATCTTTATAAAGGTCAAAATTAACAAAATGCAATGACTCAATCTTTTTCTCTTTCTCATCAAGGTTGAATTTGGATTCTTCAAAACTGTATTGAAATACAACGCATTAAAATAGTTTTTTGTTAAACTATTTTAGTTCACAAAATACTAATTTAAGAAAATATAAATTGAACTATCAGAAATAAGAAGTTCTAAAGTTGTACTAACCCTTTTCTTTTTGTTAGCAATAATCTAACATCAAATTAATGTCAAGATTAAAAAAAAAAAAGTGTATGTAAAAGAACTTTAATGAAAATAATTAATAAATTATAACAAATACATAAGCCAAAAAGAAGATTGTCCTCAAAATTGAAATTGAGGGGATGGAAACAACATATCAAATTTAAGGAAATTAGCTTAAACAAAAGCAACAAATGCATAAAACCTATTCAATTTTATTATAACAAAAAAAGTTAGGGTAAACAAATTCATACTTGTGAGGTTGTAAGTGCTATAGGTAGAAGGAAAGACTAAATCAAAAAACCCTACAATTGGTAAGAGAATGAAAAAATACATCAAATAACCATGTGTGTGTGTTTGTGTATATATATATATATATATCTTTTTTTTTTTAGAAACAAACACACATACACATACACAAGAGAGAGAGAAAGGGGTTCTAACACAAAAGCACACCACAATTTCACTCAAAAGTCATGGTAACTTTTAAGGGAGGGTGTGACAAGTTATACTACACACAACACACTCTCTTAAGCAATGTGGGACAATTACCCATTCTTTTTTTTTTAGAAACAAAAACACACACATATACACAAGGAAGAGGGAAAGGGGTTCTAATATAAAGGCACACTATAACTCCACTTAAAAGCCATGGTAACTTTTGAGAGAGGGTGGGGCAAGTTATACTACACACAACACACTCTCTTAAACAATATGGGACAATACCTTTTTTTTTTTTTTTTTTGAGAACTTCTTGAAGAAGTTGACATGAAAAAAATAAACAAAAGAGTCCAGAAAATCAAAAAAGATATAAAACTTCTCATATCAAAAAGTTCACATGGAAAAAAAAGAAAAAGAAAAAGAAGTCCATGACGTTAATGACATTAAATTATATATATATCCTAAAAAAAAGTCCATAAAATCAAAAAGATATAGAAATTCTCATCTCAAGAAGTTGATATGGAAAAAAAAAAGTTCATTATTTAAAATTAGAAAAGATATAACTTGTTAATTTAGTTTTTGCTATTCAAACTAATTAGGTCTCTTAGGTATGGTAGTAGTATACCACCAAATAACTAAATTTAATTTTTTTAAACAGAATTTTGATAAATTTTTTGCAATTTGATGGTGCTACTTTAAACAAAATAAACAAAAGAAAAGAACAAATTAAAAACTTTTATTATATCTTTCATAAAAAGTAAAATTAATAACATTCCCAGGAGAGAACAAACTTGACACGGAAACCCAAGTGGACCAAAACTCAAATTCCTCCAAAAACTTTTAAAACAATTTCAATTCATTCCCTTCCATTTCATCTTTTTACGCAAACCAAACAATCCCTCTCTCTCTCTCTCTTTTTATGGAGGTTTCCCTTGCAACGCTGGCATCAACAAAAAGAAAGGAGGAAAACCCCAATTCGCTAATTCCAAAACCCTAATTTCCACGCAGACCAAGCCAAAACCCCCAAAATCTGTGAACTGCAAGAGGCAAATTCACAGGGAAAGATGTTTCCGTGGAATATTAGGAGGTCGGCGGAGGCTGTGTTCTCGCGCTGGGCCTTGAAGAAGGTCTGCAAGTTCGTGTTGAAGAAGAAATTAGGGCATTTGATATTGGGGGATATCGACCTCGAACAGCTTGATGTGCAGCTCACTGAGGGAACGATTCAGCTCAATGATCTCGCTCTTAATGTCGATTATCTCAACGAGAAGGTTCGCTTTTGATTCTCTGTTTCGAATTTTCAATTCTAATTAGCTTGATAATGAAATATAAAACTTCAATTTTTGTTTTTTTTTTGTTTTGGTTTTGTGATAATGAAAAGAGTGAGAATTGTGTTGGTTAGCTTAATTAGTTGCATTAGGCTTAGCTGAGTGGAGGTTTTAGCTTAGTTTGCATCGAGTTTGGGCTTAATGTTAGGACTATAATTTTCTTTGTAGTTTTGAATTCATGGGTTATTATGGGTTTTTAGGATTGTGGGGTTTAAAGAATTTGTAACATTTGCATTAGTTTTAGGTTTGCTTTTCCTTTGGCGGTATGTGGAGTTTTTGTTCGGCTTTGTTGAACACCCGTGCTGTTTAAAATTTATGTATTCTGTTATTTAATGGTTTTGTGAACTGTGGAACTTGGGCAATGTGAAAATGAACATTGTAATCACTACACCGGGTTACCTAGCATAAACAAGTAGTGTGTGCATGCTGTTTTTTATTATTTTGGGGTGTGAATTGGAAGGGTGGGGTTGCTTTCGATATTGTGAACACTTGTAAACGTATATCTGACATAACACTCCTAAGAGTCGGTGAATGAGTTCTAGCTAAAATGGAACCTGCATGTGTAATTTACTACTCGATAATTAATTACTGAATTGGAGGACCAAGTTGTCTTTGTTGACAAAGGGAAGATTAATTCATAGAACTGCAACTGGAGTAATTGAGTTTTCTAATAATTTATGATCTAGAGGGTTGCTAAGGTCTTTTTTTTTTGCTTTTTTTTTTTTGAATCTTAAATGGTTTTCTTGTCATTATTTAATTTTCTCATGGCCATTTTTTCTAGGTTGGTGCATCAACACCAGTAATTATAAAAGAAGGGTCCATTGGCTCGTTGCTAGTTAAAATGCCTTGGAAGGGTGAAGGTTGTGTGGTTGAGGTAGATGAACTTGAGCTTGTGCTTGCTCCATGTATGAAGAATGATTCACCAGCCAAAGATGAAACTTGTAGTTCATCTCAGGATGGTAATCATGGTCCCCATTATGACTTACGAAAGCATGAATATGACTCAGTGGATGATGCTGCAAAGTCTACTTCTGGGGATGTTCATGAAGGTGTCAAGACAATTGCAAAGATGGTCAAATGGTTGCTTTCAAGTTTCCATGTCAAGATAAAAAGATTAATTGTTGCATTTGATCCGTATTTGGAGAATGATGAAAAGAATACTGGGGGTCACACAACCCTAGTTCTTCGAATTCTTGAAACAGAATGTCAAACCTGTATATCTGAAAATGCAAATTCAAATGGTAGTGCAAGTGCGGAGAGCTTTCTTGGAATAAGTCAACTGACTAACATCATAAAGTTCCAAGAAGTGGTAGTTGAGCTTCTTCAAATTGATGATAATGACGATAAAGCAAGCTTTAGTGAATTTTTTTCAGGACACTGTCCCACAAATACTACAACTCCAGTTGTGACAGGAAAAAGAGGTGGATTTTCTGGAAATTTAAGATTGAATATACCTTGGAAGAATGGGTCCCTAGACATTCGCAAAGTGGATGCAGATGTTTCTATTGATCCTGTAGAATTGAGACTTCAACCCAGCACAATAAAATGGCTCTTACTTTCATGGGAAACTGTAAAGAATCTGGACAAATATTGTAGTAGTCATATGCATTACAGGTCAATGGATTCTATTAATTTTAATTCAGCATCCAACTGTCTTTCATCGACACCACTTTCTACGGCAAATGTTACTGACAAGATGATACAAATTTGTGGTGGCTCTTCTTTGGATATATCTTCTTTGACCCTGGAAGAATCAGTAACTGAAGGTATGCTACCTGGGACACATTTAATATCAGATTGGGTGTCTGCAAATCAAAATCAGAAAGACGGTATTGAAGAAGTTGATTTTGGAGCAAGGTTGGTTTTCTGCTTGTGCTATTAATGTTTATATTACAGCTGTGATGGCAGGAAATTACTGTTTACACTCCCACTGGGGACTTTTAGTTTTGATTACTGTTCTTGTTCTTGCAAATGACATTGAGGTTCTGTATCGATGCTCTCTCACAAAACATTAGAGATTCAGGATCATGCCTTTTAATTAGTATTTTGAACTCACCTGTTTCTTAAAAGCTCCCTTTGGAATATTGGAACCATATCTTTACCATGTAGCATTTTTCCTTTTTAAAAGCATTACAAGTTTGCAAATGAGAGTCAATCTTTTCTATACTCACATTGCTTTCTCTCTTTCAAATTGAATTTCATGGTGTTTCACACATTATCTTTTGTAATACTGCCAAGTATTAGGCACACGTAGATGATGATTTACTGTTACAAACTCTTGAATTTATTTCATGCCTATATTTCCTAGGTTGTAATTTAATTGGTAGTCTGGCATCATAGTTTTTCAAATAATGCTAACGCCTCTAGCCTTGCTAGAGATTAAGTCCTTTTTCTTACACACTCTCCTTGTTTGGAGTGTGGACCTGTCGCATTTTTCTTGTTTTTCTCTTCCTCTTTTACTTGATCATTGTAATTTTGGTTCTTGATCTTTGCCCCCACAGTACATCTCCAATGTACTTGGGTTGGCTGTTTTTTCTTAATAAAATTTTTCGTATCTATCAAAAAAAAAAAATGCTAACGCCTCTAGCATGTCATTCTGTTGTGTGTGCAGTGTGGATCAGTTTTTTGAATGTATTGATGGAATGCGAAATTCCCAATCATCTTTAGCAAGCAGTGGGATGTGGAACTGGACATGTTCTGTTTTCAGTGCAATTACTGCTGCATCGAGCCTTGCTTCTGGATCTTTGCATATTCCCTCTGGTATTTGTTCTTCTCCCCATTTTATAACTGGATGGACTATGTGGGATCAGTTCAACTTTATGCAATTGTGATGCAGCACACAGTAGAAACAGGAAATAAAAGATTAACAAAAGGAACAACAGAACAAACCCTAGGCTTTACCACCTAGAACCTCCCTGCAAGCCCTAGGCATCACCACCAAACAGAGAAAACAAGGGAGGAGGCATTTCTCAACTTATAATAATATTATTCTTATTCAATTTCAACTCCCTTTCACCATTACAGGAGTACTAGTTAAATAAGGTTTAGGGGATTACACCAATATGGAAAACATTTAATTTGAATCCCTTAAAACCCTCAACATTAATAACCAAATTCAAAATTCAAATTCAAAAACAATATTAATTGCAAATTAAAACATAAAATCTTGGCTCCCTGCATCAAATTGTGTACCAATAATTTTCTATTTTTCATTTGGTTCTTATGTTATATCTAGAATACTTGATGTCATATTAGTGCAGAGGTTGCATTTTGGCCCACAGTATTGGATCTTACTTTGCTTGTACATTTTCTTTGGTGTCCGGGCATGAACGAAAATTGCTTGGTGTTTGATCTTGTTTATATTTTTGTTCTGTGGCCCAAGTGCAATTTTGGAAAATGAGAAGTGAATTTTTTTTTTTTTTTTTTTGGGGGTGGTGGGGGGGGGTTTGTGTGCACTTGATGTACATTGTTGGCATACTTTGTAATCATTTAAGCTTTTGGGACTGATGGTCTCCTTCAAAACTTTTATATTCCGATACTGGATTTAAAAACATCAAGTATAAAGGGATTTTGCTAGACGTTTTATACATTGTTTGTAGACAAACCTTTGATTTTTTTTTTCTCCACTCTCAATGATGGTTGCAGAACAGCAGCATGTTGAAACAACTGTAAAAGCAGCTTTTGCTGAAATTTCTGTCATGCTTTCCTTCCATGATGAAGACCAAAAGAATTTGTGTGATCCTGAGGATGATCTGGTTAATGTTCATTGCCTGGCTGCAGAATGCAGAGACATTGTTCTTCTTTTGAAGGTAATAAATATGCTTGCAGAATTATAAGTCCAATTTGTGTTTTCTTTGTGCTCAACACTAGTTGTTTGGCATTATATGCCTCTACACTCACTTGAAACATTTGATAAGGTCAACAGGTATGTTCTCGAGAAATGAAGTTTGAAGGAATAGTGAAGTCTATAGCGGTTGCTAATTACTTCAGCAGTGAAAAGGATGCCCTGAACTTTCGGTTGAATAGTTGTACTGATGATAAAAATAGTCAAAGTCTTCTGATTCATCAACTGCAAGCTGAAGTTCAAGGTGCTCTCCCTCCGTTTACCTTGTCTAGTGAAGATCCTTATTCAGATGAAGTAAATGATTTAGTTTCTGCAGATTTTCCCTTTGGAAGTAAGGATGGTTTAGTAAAAGTTATATTGCTTAAAACATCAGGCATCACTCATTGCGAATTTTCTGTGAGTTCTGCTTCCTCAGATGGCAGTTTTTCAGGTCCAGCATTGTTTTCATTGGAATTATCACCTTTTGTTTTCTGGGTGAACTTCCCTTTGGTAAATACATTACTAAATCTATCAGTGGAAGTGGTAAGATATGTTGAGATGAACATCAAAATGAATGAATCTCCGTCTGAGGTCATCACTGAGAAGCACAAATCATCTAATGGATATGTAAAAAGTTCTACTCCTCGCCTGACAACCCTTTCTTCAACAGAAAGATTGCGCGGAAATATATTTATCCCCAATGCAAGGTTAATCCTCTGTTTCCCTTTTGAAAGTGGCAAAGATAGTAGAGACTATTCTTCCTACGATCAATTTATTGTTCTGGATTTTTCATCACCATTGGCTTCCAACAAAGGAGTAATTGAAGACCGCAGTCCAAGTTCAGATGCAACTTTACAGAAAAAACAATCTTCAATGGTCACGAGTTCTTTGCATTTGAATGTTGGTGATCTTTACATTTACTTGGTCTTATCTGCAAGCAAAAGTGTGATCAGAAATAACTCCTGCGACATGCTGAATCAGAAATTTTCTGCTCAGAATATTCTGTCTATCACCAACAAAACAGGTTGTCTTTCTGTTATCAGTATGCTTTGGCAGGATGGTCGTTTGACTGGTCCTTTGATAGCAAAGAGGGCAAAGTTCTTAGCTACTTTAGGTTCATGTGACGTGTCCTTGGATAGCAACGCGTATGAGTTTGCTTCTGCATCTGCTGTGAAAGATCTGGAAGATTTAAATTCTCGAATTCAACAAGAGATGATTGTGAGCTCTGTATTCTTCCTGCATGTTTGTCTATCTCCTGTTACAATTACTCTTGGCAGTTCTCAGTACAATGGATTACATAATTTGTTGAATCAGATGATAAATGGATTGTCATGTGTGGATTCTGATGCTGCCAAGTCTAGGGAAGGACCTTCTGTGTCTCAAACTTCACTCCTAGTGGAATGTGATTCTGTAGAAATTCTAATTAACCTCGATGTGAAAGAGAATATTGGAGGCCCAATGCAGAGTGAACTTCCTGGATCATGGTATTGTCTGAGATTGAAAATTCGGAAGTTCGAATTGCTGTCGGTATCAAATATAGGAGGTGTTAGGGGTGCAAATTTATTTTGGCTAGCCCATGGAGAAGGTGAATTGTGGGGTTCCATCACTGGTGTTCCAGGTCAAGAGTTTCTTTTAATCTCATGTAGCAATTCTACAATGAAACGTGGTGATGGAGGAGGTTCCAATGCATTATCATCTAGATTGGCTGGTTCTGATATTGTGTACCTGTGGGAGCCAGAGAGTCTGCATGGTTTTACATCTATAACTGTCAGGTGTGGCACAATTGTTGCAACAGGCGGTCGCTTGGATTGGTTGGACAAAATATCCTCCTTTTTTAGTTTACCTTCTCCTGAAGCTGAACAAGAAGGTGACAATAGTATGCAGAAGGGGGATTTGAATGCATCATGTGGATCTTCTTTTGTTCTTAACTTGGTTGATATTGGATTGAGTTATGAGCCCTACTTAAAGCGCTTGGTGGCTGGGAGTGAAGTTCTTGATTCCAAGTGCTTTTCTTTAAGTGCCAAAGAAAAAGAATGTATGGGTGAGCAGTATGTCGCTTGTCTGTTAGCCGCTTCTTCCTTCAATCTATCAACTTCAACTGTGGCAAACTCAATTGACAATGACTCCAAAATTAGAGTGCACGATCTTGGGCTTCTTCTTCGTACAATGTCAGAGCCCGAGAATCTTGGTGGCTACAGTGCAGAACATCTTCACAAGGTTGGTTATATTAAAGTTGCTCGGGAGGCACTCATTGAAGTTATCTTGAGAACTAACTGTAAGAGTGGCCTCCTCTGGGAGGTGGAATGCTCTAAATCTCACATATGCTTGGAAACTTGTCATGACACTACTGCTGCTCTGATTCATTTGTCTGCTCAACTCCAGCAGCTATTTGCTCCTGATGTGGAGGAATCAATTGTGCACTTGCAGGCTAGGTGGAACGACATTCAGAAGGCACAAGACAGGAATGATTTCAATGATGAATCTAGAGTCTTCAGTGGCGATTCTGAACCATCAACTTCTCAAGTGAATATTGCAAGTGTAGATACAAAGAGTGAACCTGGGTTGATTGGCTTGATGGATGAGATATGTGAAGATGAATTTTCATTTGATGACAATCATGCCTGCCAATTTGATCATTCTGAATCACCTATTTGTGTTTCACTTGATGAAAGTGTTCTTGAAGATGCATGTAGCTTTTGTGTTGAAACTCCTGAAATTTTATCTCATGATCTGTCCTTCAATGGGTTGATGCCTGTAGTAGAATTGGAAAGTGGTCAAACCTCAATTTTAGAAGAAGGTTACTTTACAGAGTTTAGAGAAGGCAATTGTTTATCTGAGTTGCGCCGTCTGTCGGAATTATCTATAGGCAGACAGTCTTTGCCTGAGATACCTAAGTGCAAATCCACAAATGTTGGGAATGGAGATATCGGAAAAGGAAATAGTGGATGGTATGGGGACTTAAGAATTGTAGAAAACCACATTTCAGAAGCAAGTGAGCAAAGTGGCGTGAAACAATTTGTGAAAGGCGAGCTTCTTTCTCTTAATAATAAAACACATGATGATGTTGGAAAGGTTGCAGGGCGTGTACTCTTTAAGAACATTGATGTCAAATGGAGAATGTATGCTGGCTCTGATTGGCATGATTCTAGAGACGTTGGAGAGCATTCTAGTACTTGTTATGGAAGGGATAAAACTGTATATCTGGAGCTTTTATTTTCTGGGATGGAATTTCAATATGACATTTTCCCAGTTGGTGGAATATGTGTATCTAAGCTTTCTCTTTCAGTTCAAGACTTCCAGCTCTATGACAATAGTAGCAATGCACCATGGAAACTGGTAATGTTGAAATAATTGTACTTTTACATTATTGTCTTTACCTTTTGTATCTTTCTGAATAGGGTCTGAAAATTTCTTTTTAAATTGGAAGGTACTAGGATATTATAATTCAAAAGATCATCCTAGGGAATCCTCTTCAAAAGCATTTAAACTGGACTTAGAAGCTGTCAGACCAGATCCTTTAGTCCCTCTTGAGGAGTACCGGTATGTTGTTTGTTTTATTTGAATTTTTCTATCTTGCTAACCCCCTACTCTGTATTCTATAACTCTGTGGATGCGGACACCAGATTAGACTCATTAATGCTAATTGATTTCATTGGACGATCATGGTTGATGCTGATTGATACTAATTTGATTCTATTAGAGAGATTTGATTGTTATTTAAGCTTTACTTTCGCATATGATATAATCTAATTATGAGTTTTTTTTTTTTTTTTTTTTCCATATGCTAAACAATCAGTTACAATAGTTACATAAATCTAATAAATCAACAATTGAAAATAAAGAAAGGTTCCTCATGGCTGACAACCAATAAAGTTCTAAAAAAGAATAACTTGAGATCAGGCATAGAACTTTGTGCATCTTCAAAAATCCGGCTATTCTTTTCCCTCCAAATGCACCGCATCAAGCAATGGGAGTTAACCATCCAAACATGCCTATCCTGTGTTTTATTCTTCTTTTGTTTCCCAAAAAAGTCCCTCTCCTGGAGTCTCCTGTCTTGCATCACACTGTTTTGTACCTCATGTTAGGCGCTCAGTGTTATTGAAGATTTATCAATAATCATGCATAGACCTTTTTTCCCTCTCTAGTGTTCAAATTGTAAATGCAGAGGATAGTGATGTATTAATGTGGTAAAAGTGGTTATCACATTGCTTGTCTGACTGTTGGTTCTTGTAAATTTTCCTTTCAGGTTACGCATTGCTTTCCTTCCTATACTATTGCATCTTCACCAGTCCCAACTTGATTTTCTCATTGACTTTTTTGGGGCAAAGAGCTCATCAGTTGACCAGTCTCTTGACTGTCATCAAGATGCAGATGGTTCAAAATTGTCCCAGGGACATACAATTGCAAATGAGGCATTGCTTCCTTTCTTTCAGGTGAGTAGTTCTGATTTTATATCATGCTATATATATATATATATATTTTTTTTTTTGATAAGTAATGTATCATGCTGGATATTTTATCGTTCCTTTTGATTTTTTGGACCGTGTACCTTCGGTTTTGTTGATCTCAAGTTATGTCCATAATCTTTGTGTAAGATATCTTTGTGACTGGTTATATAAATTTAATAGAAAGTGTATCAAAACCTCTGCAGAATACAATTTAATTAGTCATGTAGTATGTATTTATAGCAGAAGAGATGGCAAGCCCCTATTCTATTGCTTGTGTTTGCTTGGTTCTGCACTCTCTATATTGTTCTTATGATGTTGCTTTTCAATATATATGATTCTTCTCAACTTTGGAATTTGGATAAAACTAGGACTTGTTATTTTGCTGGATAATTCATATTCCAGTTCTTTGTTGAGTTGTTTTCTATAATACTCAGAATCTAAGCACTGATTGTATTCAATTTGTTTCAGAAATTCGATATATGGCCTGTTCTTGTTCGGATTGACTACAGTCCTCGACGTGTTGATCTTGCAGCACTAAGTGGGGGGAAGTATGTAGAGCTTGTAAATCTGGTTCCCTGGAAGGTAATTGCAGTCTTTGTAATAATTATAAAACTTGTGGTCAGGGGTTAGTCCTCTTCGGTGTGAGTAAATTTACCTAAGGAAAATAATATAAAAAGTAAGAAGAGAGAGAGAGGTACTAAAGGTTGGGATTCTTGTTGAGACCAGTGAATGAAATGTCTAATGATACTTCACTAAATTGCAGGGGGTTGAGCTACAGCTCAAGCATGTTCATTCCGTTGGCATCTATGGCTGGGGTGGTGTTTTTGAAACTATTATAGGAGAGTGGTTGGAAGATATTTCACAAAACCAGGTTTTTAGTAGGACTCATTGTACTTATTGAGAATGCAATGATTCTGTTTGTCCTTTGACAGTAAATATCTATATCTAAAATGCAGGTTCATAAAATATTACAAGGCCTTCCTACTATCCGATCAGTAGTTGCTGTTAGTTCTGGTGCTGCAAAGCTGGTTTCTTTGCCAGTTGAGAGCTACAGGAAGGATCGGAGACTACTCAAGGGAATGCAAAGAGGTAAATGAACTGAACAAATTTCATTTATTGCCCTACCAGTAAATCTGGGTTTCCTCATCATTGAAGCCCATGCACCTGGGGTATATTGTTTCATAAAAAGTAGGAAGTAGTTGTTGTTGGGATCTGACTGCCATAACTAGGACAACTTATTAATTTAAGCATATGAGACTTATTTACCATTGGCAATAAAAATAACAATAGATGTTTCTTAAATTGATGATAATTTTTTTTTTGGTGCAGCACAATATTATTTTGAAAGCCAAAGCTCTAGTTTTTGTGATTAACTACAATGTTTCTATGCTTTGCCTTTTCCCCCTTTTTTCCTTATGGGAGAGACCTGTTATTTGAAGTGCTACTGATTTGGGCCAAACTTTTTTTAATACCTATACAAAGGTTTTTTTAACAATGAGAAATGAGAATTCTTTGCTGCTATTCAGCTCTATCTGGTGCACTGTTCCAGCTGAATCATGAGAGATTATTTGCCTTTTGAGGGGCCCTCTTCTGCTTATACTTATAGTGCATATTACTGCAATCAGATCTTTGTGCTGATTCTGTCAACCATCTGTGTGGTGGTGTGATTAATGATTTTGTGCACCCTAAGAATTATGATGACTGAAGTGTAACTCAATTCAAACTCTCAACTACACCTTAATGACATTAATTGCTGGTATTTTTTATATTTGAGGTCATAAAAAAATTATTATTATTATTATGAAAAAATAATAATATTGATTCCTGTTAATGACATAAGTCTTTTCTACTCCCCCAGGCACAGTTGCATTTCTTAGAAGCATTTCACTTGAAGCTGTTGGACTTGGGGTACATTTGGCTGCTGGGGCTCATGACATTTTGCTTCAAGCTGAATGTATTCTTACTAGCATTCCTCCTTCTGGACCATGGGCTGGACAAAGTAAAATGAAGACAAATGTAAGATCTAATCAGCCTAAAGATGCCCAGCAAGGACTCCAACGGGTAAAAATTCCTGTGTCAATTGTTATGTCGGTGCTTGAGTAACTTGCAATACTTAAATTGTAGTATGGGCTTGTGTGTGATTGTATGCTTAAAACTATAGCTACTGTGCGTGTGCATGCACATAAAACATACCTATATAAAAAAAGCATGAACTTAAAAATATGCAGAAACTCATATGTCAAAAAGTTTACCTTTTAAACCCTGATCATCCATCTGTATTTTTCTGTATTAATTAGGAGGAGTCAGCTTCTGGGAAGAGACTTCTAGATGCTGAAATTAGCATTAAGAGCATTTCAAACTACTTGTGAGATCTTTTGCATTATAGGGCATTTTTGTTCTTAATATTGTTTCAATTTATTTTTGTACATCTTGTTAACACAATTGAAACGACACAATTAAATTTCCTGTGTATACTGGGATCCTATTTGTCAATGCAATGTATACAAAGATCTGTCTTTTCTTTTGTCAAGAGCTGTGACCTGTCTAGAGTTGTTACATTTGCTGTCAACTTTTGTCTGGGACTTGAATGCATTCAAACTTTTTATGAGGCTTGACATTTGGAGTTTTGAGGTAAAGATATGGCACTTTAAAATGTCTGCTGTATTGCCAATGAGCTCTAGCTCAACTGGCACCTCCTCCCCCATATAAATTCTAGGGGAGGACGAGGTCTTGGGTTCAAGACCCATTGTGGCCGTTTGTAACTTATTAATAAAATAAAATAAAAAACATTTGTATTACACACAGTTTCCCCTTTTCTTCCTCATGTTCTTGTTCTTTCTTTAAAAAAAGAAAAAAGGTGGAGGGGTTGTTTGGAGGAAGAAACTCTGAAGTGGCTCTACTGGATCCTTCTAGTTATTTTTGGGAAAGTAGTTATACTTTTTGGGGGTTGCCCAAGTTTTAAAGGGGTGTGGTAGGTATTAAGTTCAAGTCTCACTTAGCAAAAAGAACTAAATATAAAGAACAAAACGAAAAAGAAAACTTGAAACATTCTTACCTTCTTCTATAAGGAATTGCTTTAGCAGTGAGCTCCAAGTAAACTGATAGTAATTTGGTCTCATGATCATGAGCAGAATATGTCCATTTGCCTATGGTGGGTATTTGAAGTCGTATTCTTTCTGATCACAGTTTCAGTTTCTGCAGTGTATTCTTCTTTGGAAAAATGTCAGGTTTTGGGTTTCAATATTATGCTTGTTATATGGGCCTGAGATGTTGAGATGCAACCTTATTTCTTGTGTATTGCATGCGTTGTGTGTGTGTATTTTTTTCCCCATATGCTGTGTCTTCTGTGTTCAATTTACTTCATGTTGATTATCTTACTAGTCCTAGGTAGAATAGATAGGTTGTCCTCTCTATGATGGGCAAGTGATGGATCAAGCTTCAGAAGTATCTTGATTTTGAGACTTACTGTTTTCTCTATAGTATCAAGGCACTTCAGGGATCAAGCTCATGTAATACTCTTCCCTTGTCACAAAAATAAGCCTTTGATGCATCACAGTGATGTAGATGTCTGTAGACCTCAGTTAACGCTTGGGGTTCATGCTTTTAATAGAAATTCTTTCTTTCTTATCTGAGTGTTTTTTTTTAGTTATGGTAAGCACTTTTTGGCATGTTGGATGCCAAAGTCAAGTCACTCATGGATGATAATAAGTGTTTTTATCTGTTAGGAAAAAGATGTGTGCTGTGTTTTCTTTAGAGAAGGTATTAATGTTCTTAATTTGACAGGCTTATGAGAGCCTTAGTGATGGCCTGGGAAAATCTGCTTCTGCCTTAGTTGGCACTCCCTTGAAAAAGTACCAGCGTGGAGCTGGAGCTTTCTCTGCATTGACATCTGCTGTTCGGGCAGTTCCTGCCGCTGCTATAGCTCCTGCTTCTGCTTGTGCAACTGCTGTACATTATACTCTTCTTGGCTTCAGGAATAGGTTAGTTATTCTTTTGAAGTTATTTTATTTATTCCAACATTGCATAATTGTTTCAGTATAATAACATTTAAAGTTCTAGAACCTAACATTAACTGTGGTGTTCATGCTTGCAGCCTGGATCCTGAGCGTAAGAAAGAGTCCATGGAGAAATATTTGGGTCCCAATCAGTCACAAGAACATGATTAATACAGTCAAAAATATCAGTTACAGGATTACAACATATATTAACTTCTGTAGATATCTCTTGCTTATACGATCCACTGTATTTCTTCTTTAAATTATATGCAGTGGGTGTATCTTGAGTCATCTAATGAAGGACTGCTTTCCCATCCATAAAAAGGGATTGTTAAGGAACCCTGTTTGTTGCTGTGGAGGTGCCCATCTATCACGTGAATTGGCTTCTTTCAGAATTCACGTGCTCTCTATATTGGATTATTAAAAGGTTAGAAATCTGGTCTTTTTAGTAGAAAGAGAAGTAACAAAATATTATGTTCTTATCTATGGCTTTTGTGAACGTGAGAAAAAAAGTATTTAGTTTTGGGCTTTTATTATTATATAATGAAAACGGAAACCTTAAGTAGAGAAGACATGAGGTTTTGTCATGTGTCACAACATTAAATAAGAGGCTTTTTATTTTATTGTTTTAAAATAATAAAACAAATGATGTTTTGCTTACAATACCTTATCTCAAATCATTGTATAAAAAATCATAAAGAATTTGAAACACTTTATGCGTTACATCATTAATGTAAGTGAACCCATATTTTTCTTAACTTCAGAATTTTGTTACTGCTTTTGGTTGGAAGAAATCATTCTGTATTATATTATAGGCTGAAATAATTTTTTATTTTCAGGTCTATCAAATATGGTTTAAATCTGTAGAATATTTCAATAGTTCATTCAACTAAGTTAAGTATAAATTATTTTTCACGGCATTTTGAAAATTTTATTTTGTTCATATATTTTCACATACAGGAACTACTAAATTATCATATAGCCTGTGAAATACTGTTGTTTGTTAAATATTTTTGGGGCCTCAACAGATTAGCAAATCATTTTATACAGTAATTAAACATTTTGCTTAACCACTAGTATGGTACAGATTGTTTGCTTAACAGCAGTCTCAGGCTGATTCTCAAAACTCTTGTGCTGGGTTTTATTGGGTGCAGGTGTACAGTTAATGAAACTACTAAACAGATTCTTTCCCGTCTCGACAAGACAAGACGGTAATTTTGTACAATATGTAAATAAGCTATGGTCTTATAAGTATTTACCCACACTGAAAGCCTTGTAATTTTAGTGACACTAGGGATAGCCAGTTACACATTGATTCTTTTATAGACTCAATTACGGCGAAAGTGGCTTCTTTTGTACATAGTTCAGCAGACCTTGTTTTGTGATTCAGAGTGTTTGATATCATTTACGTGTCATGTAATACCTTGTGAAATATCATTGATAGCGCAATAGTAATCAATTCTCTCCCTCCTCTCTCTTTTAAGAATTTATTTAAGAAGCGTTCCTTGGTAAATTAAAGGTTTTCTTTATTCTATAGGAATTTTATGAACCTGCTATTTTTGAATGTTACTTTTTCCAAAAGGGGAATGATGTGTTCCATGCTGGTGTGATACATTCTAAAATTATTGCATTTATGATTGTCAAATGGATCAATCAAGTACTCACCTGTGTTGTAGTTTCTTTAATGTGAATTGAAGGGGGGTGGGTGGGTTTGGACTTCAAATTGTAGGTCTCACCTGGTTGGGTACCTGAACTGTTATTGGTTTGTTTTGAGAAAATGAAAATGGTGATGCTCAACCACCCTTTTCTTTTAGTAATATACCTAAACTTGAGTTTTTTTTTTCCCCCTGGTTTTTACCTAGATGTTTCTGCAAGAAGGCATTAAGTTACTTTGCAGGGTATACTATATTGGTTTCAATGATGCAAAGATGCTTTATTAATTTCAATGATGCGTGAGGTTATGTTGGGGTCCCTGTAGTTTAATACTCATTGCTACCACAAGGGTCTAGGCAATGCCACATTGTCTGTTGACGAAATTTACACGCTCAGATCATGACTTCAAATGGTTATAGGGATTAAAGAATTTTTCGCATTGTGTATTACTTTATTATCATTTTGGTGTAAAAGGTTGGTTGTTTCTAAGAGATTAGTAATTTCATCTGATTTGGTCTCAATAATAAAAATCAGTTTCCGGTTTGGTCGTGTTTCGTTCTCCAGTTTGTTAATAAATTAGCTATGGACAACATGCATAGCTATAATATTCAGTATTGGAAATGCTATAGCCTATAATTTATATATGGTTTGCCAATGACCATCTGAAATTATTGGGAATCAGGATACGTCATGGAAATTGCGGAATGAAATGGTAGCGGTCTTTTGGTAAATGCTATAAGCCTATAACTTATCATTTATATATCATTTGCATTGTCACCACTGCGTGGTTATGAGGTTCTCTCTCTCGTTATTAGATCTAGATAATTTAAATAACCATATTCAAAAGAAGACCATATCAAGTCTAATTTGGTGAATCTTGCTTACAGCGCACTTTGGGGGAAACAATAATCAGCAATTAGCTGTAGATCTAGAGCAACAATGCCACAAACCATTAAAACTTTAGTTCTGTTTGTAATATAAAGAGCACGTGGTAATTAAACTGTGCCCAAACCAAAAATAATCGGCTTCTAATTAACCCAACTATCACTTCTTGGTGTTTTTAACGGAGATATGGAGAGTTTGAGACCATTCTCTCCCAACTATTGAATTATCAAAAAAATTAACTGAAGAAGAAAGGTTTAGAGAGGGGACGTCTCAGTTCCTAAATTTGCTACTGAAATATGAACATATCAAAATTTATACTGAAAAATGGGCAAGAAATGAATTGATGATTACATTGACTGATTGACTGAACAATACTCAATACATGGGAGTTCAACTGCAAACATTTTGTACAGAACAAAAACAGCCGACCCTTCTTTTTTCCAATGGGAATATGGGAGGAGGGGGTTATTTTGAGTCAAAAGGGAAAGAAAAAAACCAAGAGTTAGAAAAATCAAAGAGTCAAATCAAACCTCAACATACAGTAGAGCCCACTATCCATACAGTACCTTCACAATATTAGCTAACTATAAGACAATCAATCCCCTTCCCTTGAAAATTGCCATTGCTATCTCTTTAGTACATCCTTTTTTTACTTCAATCCTTGTTATTGGTTGCATCATATTCTGTTTAACATTGCAGCTTAACCCTCCTTCAAGGCCTCAAAAAATAGTTCCTATAACAAAGAACCAATTATACACTATTTAGTTAATTGTTCAAACTATGAACTCAATTAATCTAGATCTGCAAGTTCAACTTCAAGTATCAATATCAAAACAAAAGATTTTCATCTTACCTGGGTTTTCTTGCCAACAAAGCTGTCCTCATGAACAAACATATTGCTCTTCTCTTCAACTACACTTTCCAGCATACCACCACTCTTGTCACATTTTTTAGATGCAGAGATACCCTTTTTGAGGCCGAGCCGCTCTCTCCAACGGCTTCCATTCTTTGATATCCTTGGAAACACATTCTCAAAATCATCATCAACTGAGAGTTCATCTCTTAAAGTCATCTTTCGCTGCTGGTTATTGGTGCAACTATTCTTCACTGGCAATAGCATTCCCTGAAAGAATACCTCATCTGCGGGTGCCATGGTGTAGTTTTTGACAGAGAATTCGAAGTCTGAGGAAACCGGAGCTTCTCTGTAGATGTTATCATGCTTGGAAGGTTGTTGAATGTCTGCAAAATCATTTGAGAAGGAGATTCTTGGGTCCGCAGAGGGAGGGCAGAGACCTTGCTTCTCAGTGTTGAACATGTTTAGGCATGGCATAGACATTCAGACCAAACAGTCACTATAGCTTTTATCTAAAGTCCTTTACTCTCAGTGTTGGAATCCACATGCAGATGTCTGCATTTATATTGCATACGGCTTGTTTTTTGTGTGTGTTTAGTAGACATCTCATGTTACTTAGATTTGTCACTTTGTGATTAATAATGCGGTTAATGCCTTTTTTTCTTATGGAAGCAATTTAAAATTTAAGGGACAGTGGGTGAATGCACTATCTATATTTAACAGTGATCATACTATATCAGCCAGTAAGACAGTTTTAGCCGAACATTTTGACTAATACGTTCCTTTTTTCACTTTTATATTCAATAACAATTTTTTAACCATTGATTAAAATGGTTGCATGTTCATGCCAACTGGATGGATGAGCCAGGAATCACTTGAACCAGAAAGAAGTGAATTTCTTGCCAATTGAAGGCCTTCCCGGGTTTCCTCTCAATTTGAGCATGTTATCCTGAAATAAATACTGTTTATATTTCTTGCAATCCAAGTAACTATAAGAAATTGTGCACTACTTTGACTCAGGGAGCATTATGACCTTCTCAATGACATATTAATGGTAAACAAACTAAGCACAGAAGGTTTTTGCTTTTCTAAATACCTCACTATTTCCTAGGCTCATGGCTCAACTGTTCTAAATGATATTTTTCCCTTAAATTTCTTTTTGTTGTTTAATGTTTATAACTGTAATTTTGTAAAGATGAATTATCTTACAAAAAGCCATTGTAGAATTAGTATATTTGGCATCCCAGTATTAAGGCTTGTGGTTCCTTTTGTTTGTTTGTTTGTTTTTTTAATTTGGGTTTTTCGTTCTTATCTAAACTAACAACTGTTGAGACCACCAAAGGCCCATGTGTAATCAAGCTAGTTAGATTGTTAATTTATGCAGCAATAAATCAAGTCCTCTCAAATCTCGTCCATTCAACAAAGCAAAGCACTAGCTTACCACTTTGGATTTACTATTATTATATGTGAATTATCAAGAATCTTTTGTTGGACTATTGACTATCACATGGTTTATCCTCATGAAGGTTGGAATTTCTCATGATTTGTCAAATGGGTTTTCGACAAGTGGCCGATTCCCATTTTGACTACTTTGTGGGAATTTTAGAAGATACCCAGAGACATTGTACCAATCTAGTGAGTTACTGGAACAAAACTTAGTCCAAGGGCACTGTCTCCCTTTTGGTCTCCCAAATTGTTAGCAAAACTTGTCTTTAGTACTCTAATTTATGAGCCTCTTGCATCCATAAACAAGAATTTAAGGCTCATTTTACAATGTCAGATCAGGAGAAGACCTCAACTTATTGAGTTTGGTGCTCCGAATGTTGCCCAAATTTGGTCTCGGTAGTCGTTTTCCAACATGTTATAATGCTAACTAGTGACTCTCCGCAATCTATGATGTTTTTGGTCTTCAGTCTTAACAAGTTAACCTGCTTTAGAAAGAAAAAAAAAAAAAAAATCTATGATATAATTATATTGATGACTCCATATTTCCATGACTCTTTTGCAATTTTTTTTTGTTAATTTGGAGTCTCATTGAGTTTATGACTTGCATAATTGAATAAAGTTTTATTTTTGTAACCCATAATCGACAGATCTCTTGTACTAAAGTAACATGAGGCTTTACCAATTTAGTAGCTGATATCTCATAACTTTGTCTTTTTATTTTTTCAAAAAAGTGGCCAATTTCTCATGGTAGACAAAGTTCACCAAAATTATAAGATGCAAAGAAACTTCCACACCATAAAAGAGATAGACTCCACATATTTTACAGAGTTAATAGACCACAAAAACACTAAGGCCCAACTTAAAAAAAGAAGAAGAAAAAGAACAGAAAAATGTAGATATGATATTTTACTTATGTTACTAAGTGATTACTAAAGTGTTGTAGTTGTGATTATGATTATCTAATTAGTGAACTTATTTTCGTTTTAACATACACCATATCATCATAATAAAGTGAAAGTAACATGAAGTTTTGAGAATACATTGTGCGAAGAAAAAAAAAAAAAAAAAAAAAAGGTATCATGAAGGTAGATTATTTATTTTGAGTCTAGAGGGGGAATCACACAAGCCCAAGATGGGCAAACCCAAGAGTTAGCCAAGGGGGTTCAATCCAAGTAAGCCTAAACCTACTGGCCCAACCCAATAGATAATGCCCAAAACTATAATCATCATCAAACTGTTAGGCATTATGCCATGTTTAGGGCCACTTTGCCAATCGAGACCCCAAACATAGTTCTTCAATTAGAGCAGTCAAGTATGGTTAAAGTACATTTGTGAAAAAGGCCCATCCCTTGATATATGACAATCTACACAAGACCAAATTAGGAGAAGCCCACACATACTTGACTATTTAGTGTGGATCTAACTTTTGTGCTTGTCAAAGCATTCGTATCCGAAATCTTCAAACTATTCTATTTTACCATCTCAAAATCTACTTTATCATTTATACCATACTATTTTACAACACTCTTAACATCCTAACTTTTATTTTCCTATTCTACTTGTTAAAATAATATTTCTACACAATAAAATAATATAATTCATACTACCCAATAAATTACCCACACAGCTCATTGTCGCCACCACCACCACCACCAAGCCAAACTCAACCCAACCCACACCACCACCACCACCACCACCATCAACCCAACCAAAATTAAAACTCTCATCCAACCACCACCATCAACACAACCAAAACCACCACCTTCAACCCACAACCCACACCACCATCAAATTACCCACCACCAACCCACAAAAACCACAACCACCAAACCAACGAACAAAGAAATCCGGCCACCCACATCACCAAAAATGAAACCCATCCATTGATCCATGAAACCCATACCTCCAAAAATGAAACCCACATAAGGGATGATGAAACCCGGCCACCGATCCATGAGTCCTACGCCACATCTCCACCATGGAGGGTTGATTCAAGAGAAGATATAGAGAAAAAAAGAAAAAAGAGGTGAGAGAGAAAGAAAGGGATGAGAGATCAGAGAAAGAAAGAGGAAGATGAAGAGGGAGACGAAGAGGGAAACCCACGTCGCCACCATCGATGACAACCCACGCCTACCTCCGTCGCTGCCACCACCACACGAGATTTTGGGTTTGAGAAAATGGGTTTTGGGTTTGAGGAGAGGAGAGAGCAAACCAAAGAACCAGAGTGAGAGAGAAGAGAAGCAAGATGGAGAGAGAGTTGAGAAGTCTGACATAGAGGAGAGAGAAAGAATAAATCAGATTAAAAAACATATCCAATAGTCTACAGTGCCACATGTAGAATGGCACTGTAGCAAGATTGTAAAATAATTTGCAGTTCTAAGCATTTGCAATTCCAAATGTGGGAGATTTTTGAGGGAAAAATGCTAAATAAACCTTATATATGGCATTTAGCATTCTGAATGCGAATGCTCTCAGAGTCCTTGATGCGATTCCTTTTTCCATTCAAGTGGTTGGATTCTAGCTTGGCAATTGTGTAGCAATTGGTTTGCTTTATCATATATAGGTTCCAATTAAAATATCTTATTATTAGGACCTAGGATTGAATCCCACCTATGTAACTAGAAAATATGATGAAGTATAGGAAAACCATAAGAGAACAAAAGAAATTAAAATCACTCTAATCTTTGCCCTAGCACCCAAGAACATATTATCTATTCCAAATTCATCTTTACATTCTTTAGTATGTACCCTCAAACAAGAGAAAGTACGTACTAAAAATTAATACGTACTCTTTAAATAAGCACGTAAGTAATGTATGGCATTTGTAAACCATGCACCTTTCAGGAAGCTTCCTAATCCCATGCAGAATCTAGCAAATCTTTCCCAAAATAGAAAGCTAGCTTCTTTTTTTGATTTCCCTATGGTAAACAACAATACATATAGATATTAGATATATTTGTGAAAGTTCAACACTACCAGTTGAATCCCTCATGAATTCACGTTTAGAAAATCTTTATTGATCTCTCACGCACGTACCCGTGTTCTCTGCAGATTTCACCTACCAATTTGCCTTGCTTCTACTCCCTCACTATCGCTAATACTCATTTGTCAATATATATATAAAATCATGGCAACTGGCAAGCATAAAGACTCCCACATCCAAATCACTGATCCCTTCCTTTCTAGAAAATTTTAGTAGAAAACAGCTCTATTTCACGATAGACTAAATAAGAGAAATTAAGAGATAATTTTCCTTTAACATTATTTATTTATTTATTTATATATATATATATATATATTATATTACGATATTACCAAATACATGAAAACTCAAAAAACTATATTCATATATAGTTTTCACAAAAAACAAACAGATTAAACATATCTGTAAGGACAATGAAAACTCGCGGCCCAAACCACTTAGAATAGTGGCTAGATCAGTTCAACCACAGCCCAAAACAATGAATTTGTAAGAGAGTGAAGCAAACAACAAGAGGGAGGCTCTACCCAAGGATAAAAATAAGGAAGAGTTCTTTATAAATAAATGGATGAGCTGATTTCTCAATACAAGCTAGCCCGAGGAGGTCACAATTATACAAGAAATGTTATGATTCACTCTCTTCTCTCAATGTTCTTCTTTTTTCTTTTCTATATCTTTATACTTGTGCCTGGATCCCACTTCTTTGTGAACCTTCTTTTTCTTATATATATTTTCCTCTCTCATATCTTAACCTTCCATCTTTACCTAACAAACCTCCCTTCCTAACACTTGTCTCTTTTCACATCTGAAGAAGGTGGTGGAAGAAGTTTGTTTAGCTATGACTTACATTGTTCAAGTCACTTTCTCATCAATGCAGCTAATAAAGCAGTTGCCCATCATTTAATGTGGAGGCAATAGACTACTCCAAACTAGAAACTTCCCCTATGACACTAATTCTCTCTCATCAGATCCCTCTTCCCACTTGGAATGCCTCAGAGTCCTTTTGACTCATCCCTTCCTCTCCCTGGGTAATCTTCCTCCTCGGGCCCATGGCATCCCCACACCAATACTATAACTCTTCAACTTCATCCTTAGTCCTCGGGCACCCACAACCCCCTAAAACTTTTGCTATTAACCTTGAGGTAAAAACGAAGTTTTAGTTATACAAGTAGACTACATACGTGCCACGCACATTCCTATATGGTAACGTCCTTTCACCTGTCTCCAGTACGCTCCTGGCGCTTTGGAATCCACAATCTCACATTTATGGCGTCAGGCGGTTGCTTGTCTCCCTATGTTTTACGGCTTGATCAAGATCCTACAGTCCCTATCTTCCCTCATTTATGAGCAGGAAAATTACCGCCCATTTTTTACTCCTATATAAGGAGAGTTTAAGGCTGGCTGAAGTTCATTTACGCACTTTGGAAATTTAAGTTGAAGCAACCTCCCGAGGAGAATTCTTCCCTTTGCTTGTAGGTGTGTTCATCCTCACGTTTCTTTTTTGCACAAGTTTATTCTTTCATACCATAAAACTCCATGGGTAGATATGCTAAGCTAGTAGATACTCTCGAGGCTGAGCTGTTTTAGGGCATAATATAGGATTCCCAATAGTGTTGAAATCAAACACTATGAAGACGATGAATGGCTGGTCATGAACAAACCTCCTAAATCCATGGTTATTCCTATGATTGCCTTCATTAAAGGTGGGATGGAACTTCTCATGGGAAGGGTCACTAGGGACTATCTAATGAACTACAGGCTGACCCACACCCAATGCTTCCCAAACGTCTTTAGGGTCCTCGGGTGTGTAGATATGTTAAACCGGAAAATGGGGACTAACCTTATCTGGCACGATGTAAACTGGGTATACAATTGCCAAAAGAGGGAAAAAACCAAATACTACATCAAATGTAGAGTCCCCACTATTAGGTTAATCTCCTGTCTACCTGACTCAAGCAAAGGTATGGACGAGGACTTCCTCATCATCTTGGGAGACTAGTACGATGAATTGCATTGTCTCACCCACGAAGGGGAACCAGGTAGGGTTTTCCAAGACCATAGATGCAAATAGGATGTTACTTGACTTTATCAATCTGAATTTTTTTTTCTTTATTAACTCATAACTCTTATTGTTTTCTTTGGTAGACGAATACCACATAGCCCCAACCAAGCATCTGGAAAACTTCACAGACCTAAACTGAATCCTCAGGTCAGAGATCTTCCTCCACAAGGACAGTCAACTCCGAGTTGCTCATGTCATCCTCAGATACAAGCCTTCCACCAAATGTTTCCAAAGCCCGAATAACATCATTAAAGCCAAGGACTCTCGATTGGCTTTAATAGACGTAGCCGTTCCAAGATTCCTACTGTTCGAACCTCCTCCAGTTGGAACTCAAGACACCTAACTTCCAGCCCTACTAGCTGCTAGGCTCCTTTACTCTCAAGAACCTCATATCCCCTCGCAATACGAAGCCAAGAAGCCCATACCAAAGCCTACCCAACAAGAAGTCACAAACAAGGATTTCAAGGTCTTATATTAATTAGAGGACCTTGAAGACGCTTCCAGTACTTCTTACCACCATTTGCACCCCACCCAAGTTAGCACCAACCAAGAGGCGACCAATATCCCAGAAGAAATGGGATTTAAGGAGAAAACTCCAGACCTATTTGCCCTACTCATAGACGTCGGGGGCTCTTCTTCAGCCGTGGTGGCAGTGCCTCGACCACCCACCCCTGTCCCAAAATGCACTTCTTCTGCCGATGCTACGAATAAGAAACGGAAGAGGTCATAAGGAGGCAAAGGCATTGAAGGTGTTGAGGAAGGGGAGGTTACCTAGTCCTCACACCAGCCTCTAGCCAAAGAGGCTTGGATAGGGAGGGGGCCATAAAAGAAGGCCTCTTTTACACGGACTTTTAAGGAGTTTGGTGGAGACCAACCTAAGAAGCCCTCTATCTAGAGGCCCCTCTTCACCCTTAGCTTAGGCAATCTAGTGCTGGATAACGCCAACTTGAGGGACCCCCAGAAGGGTAGCTCAGGCCTAGTGGCAGAATGTCTAGGGAAGGCATTATGCCTGCCTGAAGACATGGCTAAGCTAAGGTCCTTCAGGAAGCGTGAAGTCTTTCTCACCCTGAAACAAGACTTGGCTAAGGTAAATGATTACTTTCATTGGCTTAGGTCTTTCAATCATACATGCATTGTTTGACACCTGTGTGTTTTTTATTTTTATTTATTTTTTTATTTTTTTTAGTCTGTCCAAGCTGCCTTCATGGCTGAGGAGTGGGTGGACCACTCCCTGGACATGGCGAGGAAGGCCAAGAGCAAGTTTGAAGCCTCTAAGAAAGCTCACACCGAGGTGGACAAGGAGTTGAAAGAAACCTTTGCCCAACTAACCGAGGTGGAGAAAGCTTAGAGAAACACCGAATCTGCCTTCAAGGGCTTTAAGAAACAAGCTGCTAAAGCCTTGGAGGCCCAAAGAAGGGTCGAGAACAAAATGGATCTGATTGTGGTAGAGCTTAAACAAACAAAAAAGAAGCTGGAGACCAAAGAGGCTGAGATGTCTAAGGTCGAGCAGGCAGCCTATGATGTGGGCATGATTAAGACAGCTGAAAGTCTTACCGTCCAACTCAGGGATGTTGCTCTGGCCTTTTTCCTAGAGGTGTGGGGCCAAGCCTTGAATGCTACGGGGGTTAGCACCGAATCAAAGCTTAGATCTCCTAATAAGGTTTACTACCCCCCTGCTCTGTGTTTGACGCCCACTCCCCCACAGCCTTTAGCAGATCCCAGTTCTGCTCCCCCTTCCTCCTCAGACTGGCCAGCCTTTACTCCTTCTTCCACTCTAGCCAAAGGCAAAGAGAATGAAAAAGAACTACTACCCCCAACAGAAGTGTTGGACGTGGAGCTCAAAGAAACAGCTGAAGTGCCATAGCTGAAGAGGAAGAAGAAAGAAAAGGAACAGGAGAAGAAAAGAACGAAGGAAAAGGAGACCTCCACTTAGCTTAGCCTTAGACTAGGAAACTTATAGTCAATTTTGTAATGGGCTCAGGTATAGCTGGTGCCCCTTTTTCCTTTTCATTGTATCCCAATTCCTTCAATTCTAAAGAAAGAAGTTTAAAATTCATTTAATTTTTTTTTTTTTTTACTTTTTATTTTGCGCTTATTTGTTTATATCCCACGTTACTTCCCTTCCCTTATAACAATCTCAACATGCCAATCTGCAACTTAATCATAACACAATGAATAGACCTACTCATGGAACTTAAGCAAATTATTAACCAACACTTACTTGAAATTGGACTTGGAATCTCAAAGCGAACCCACTGGCACTACTCCTGAAACCCGAGGAAGTGCCCAAGGCGCTTTACTTCACTATCTATTTAAGAAACCTTTTGCAAGGATCACTTTGTTCCTAATCTATGACCCTAGGAGCCACATTAGATCCAAATTCTATATGACACTTAGAAGCTTTTCCTAGATCTGTTAATTTACCTAAGGCTTGTGACTCGAGGATTCAAACAAGGCCAAGGTTTTGTTTAACATTTAGGGCTTTTCAGGCAATATTAATTTACCCTAGGCTTGTGACCCGAGGAGTCGAACAAGGCCTAGGTTCTGTTTAACATTTACAACATTTCATGCGATGTTAATTTACCATAGGCTTGTGACCCGAGGAGTCGAACAAGGCCTAGGTTCTATTTAACACTTAGAACATTTCATGCAATGTTAATTTGCCCTAGGCTTGTGACTCGAGGAGTCGAACAAAGCCTAGGTTCTATTTAACACTTAGAACATTTCACACACACTGATTACCTCAACAAATACATCCACAGTAAAACACAACTAATCAAGATATGAATGGCAAAGGTGTTCATAGCATTAATAATAATAACGTTGTAGATTGTTTACATTCCAAGGACGAAGAATTACATTTTCATCCAAATCTTCTAAGTAATAAGCCCCAATGCCAGCAATGGAGGTTATCCTATAAGGCCCTTTCCAGTTACGGCCCAGCTGTCCCTAGGTGGGGTTCTTTGCTGTCCCCACCACTTTCCTCAAGACCAAGTTTCCTGGAGCTAACTGCCTCAACTTCACTCCCTTATCATACCCTTGTTTAAATCTCTATTGGTAATATGCCATTTTTACCGTAGCCACCTCTCTATTTTCCTCAGCCACTTCCAGGCTATCAAGAAGTAAACGGTTATTTTCCTTAACATTGAACTGATCAGTTCTTAGAGTTGGGAACCCTGACTCAAGGGGGATTACAGCTTCTGCCCTATAAGTCATTGAAAAAGGAGTTTTCCTTGTTGATCTTCGGGGTGTAGTACGATAGGTCCACAATACATGGGGCAATTCATCCACCCATTTCCCTTTAGCGTCGTCCAATCTTTTATTCAACCCAGATACTATAACATTGTTGGTGGCCTCAGTTTTTCCGTTCCCCTAAGGATAAACAGGTGTAGAATACCTATTCCTAATCCCTAACTCCCCACAGTATCTTTGGAAGGCTTTACTGTCAAATTGAAGACCATTATCCAAGATTAGTATGTGAGGAATTCCAAACCTTGTGACAATATTCCTTTAAATGAACCTCTTAGCATCCATGTCCATGATGTTAGCAAGTGGCTCAGTTTCTACCCATTTGGTAAAGTAATCTGTGCCTATGAGGAGCCACCTTCAGTTTCCTATAGCTCGGGGAAATGGTCCCACTCCAAGCCCCATTAAGCAAATGGCCAGGGGCTGGATAGTGGGTTTAGGACTCCCCTTAGCTGATGAATATTTGGGGCATATCTCTAATATTGGTCACATTTCTTCGCATAATCCTGGGAGGTTCTTTACATGCTTGGCCACTAGTATCCCTGGGTGAGGGCTCTATGTGCCAAAGACCTACCCCTTGTGTGACTCCCACATATGCCTTCATGTAACTCTTCCAACAAGGGCTCCACTGCTTCTAGATGCACGCACAATAAATATGGTCTTAAGTAAGAGCGCTTGTACAACTTCTGTTCTTCAGATAGCCAATAGCGAGGAGCATTTCTACATACCTTGTCTGTCTCACCCTTGTCCTCAGGCAACAATCCCTGCTTCAAAAAAGTTACTATAGGATCCATTTAGCTCAGCCTCACTTAGAGTCTATTCACCCCGACCAAGGGTCCCCTTATGAGACTAGAGTTATCCATGTTCTCAACAATAACAACCTGGGGAATATTTGACGCCAAAGAAGTGGCCAACATTGCCAAGGAGTCTATATGGGAATTTTGTCCCCTAGGGATTTGCTTTAGAACAAAGCTTTGAAATTGACCTTGAGCACATCACACCTTAGCAAGATATCCCTGCATCCTCTCATCTCGGGCTTTAAACTCTACATTGACCTGGCCGACCACCAACCGAGAATCAGAATACTACTCCACCAAATCTCCCCCCCAGTTGTCTGACCATGGCAACTCCAGCTAACAGGGCCTCATAATCAGCCTCGTTGTTGGTAGCTAGAAAACCCAACCTCAATGACTTCTCTATTATCAACTTCTCAGGAGTGATTAACAAACCCCTACACCTGCTCCTCTTCGATTGGTTGCTCCATCAGTATAAACTTTCCAAGGGAGAACAACAATGGCTGATGTGACCATAACCCCTAAGGCTTTACCTTCCCCAAACATTGTACCATCGGTAAATTCTACCACAAAGTCTGCTAGGACTTGCCCTTTTGTAGTAGTCCGAGGCATGTACTTAACATCATAGGCTCCCAACATGGTTCCCCACTTAGCAATTCTGCTTGTATAGTCTGATTTTTGTAGAAGAGCTTGCAAAGGTAACTGGGTGAGCACCACCATAGTATGAGCTTGAAAGTAATGGGGAAGCTTCCTAATGGTATACATAATGGCCAACACTGCCTTCTCCAAGAGTAAATAATGGGTCTCAACCTCTTGTAAGGACTTGCTGATATAATAGAGGGCCTTTGGACTCCATCCTCATTTCTGACCAAGACGAGACTGATAGCATAATTTGTAATGACTAGGTACACATACAACACTTCCTCCTTCTCAAGCCTAGAGAGTATTGGAGGGCTTGACAATTACTACTTGAGATCCTCAAAAGCTATTACACACTCCTTGGTCCACTGAAAGTCCTTCCACTTGTGAAGAAGCCGGAAAAAGGGATGATATCTGTCCACAGATCGAGAAATGAACCTATTTAAGGCCGTTGCCATTCCAATCAATTTTTGCACCTCTTTGGAATTTTGAAGGGGATGCAAACTACTGATAGCCTTAATCTGCTTGGGGTTAACCTCGATCCCACGATGAGTAATCATGTAGCCTAGAAATTTACCTGAGTTGACCCTAAAAGAACACGTAGAAGCATTTAGGCGTAATTTATGCTCTCTCAAAACTGAGAATATCTCCCCCAAATTGGCCAAATGCTTTTCTACCTGCCTGCTTTTTACTACCATGTCATCAATGTATACCCTCATATTCCTCCCAATTTGTGACTCAAACATTTGCGTCACCATTCTCTGATACGTGGATCTTGCATTCTTGAGGCCAAAGGGTATCACCTGATAATGGTAATTCCCATTAGGAGCACGAAAGGCCGTCTTCTCTTGATTAGGCAATGACAGAGGTATCTCATGGTAACCTTGGAAGGTGTCTAGAAAACTCATCCGAAGGTGTCCCACCGTGGCATCCACCAATTGGTCAATTCTAGGGATGGGAAAGGGGTCTTTTGGGCTATTCAAATTAGTGAAGTCCACGCAAACTTGCCACTTCCCACTCTTTTTCTTAACCACTAAAGTGTTGGCCAACCACTCGGGATAGAAGATCTCCTTAATGGCTTTAGCTTGTTTCAACTTGTTTACCTCTATCCTTGCTGCCTCGGCATGATCTTTGGATGACCGCCGAGGAGGCTGCTTACGTGGCGTAGCCTCGGGATTCAAATTCAATTGGTGACATATAAACCCAAGGTCAACCCTTAGAACGTCATAAGTACTCCATGCAAACACATCAATGTTAACCTCTAGAAACTTCACCAACTCTACTTTTTCCAAGAGTGGCAACTGGGATCCCACTTGGAAATATCGCTCTTGATCCTGCCTTATTACCACATTCTCCAGCTCCTCGGATAACTCTCCAGACACCTTAGTCTGCTGCCCCCCTGTAGGGCCCTTTAATTGCTAAGGGACTGGATCTTTAATCACCACAATAGGATCTAAAGGCTGTCGTGTAATTGCTAACACGAAGCATTGCCTAGTCGTGGCCTGGCTACCCACCAACCATCCCACTCTCCCCTAAGTAGGAAATTTAACCTTTAGATGTAGGGTTGAGGATATAGCACCCATAGCGTGAAGTCAGGGTTTGGCCAGGATAGATGTGTAAGGGGAAAAAACTTCACCACAATGAAGTTAACCTGCACCTCTTCATCCCCAGCTTGTACAGGTAACCTTATAATTCCTCGGGGGACCACCATCCTACCATCAAAACTCATTAATGGTGAGTCATACCTTTCCAAGTCCTCGAGCTTCAAGTTTAGCCCTTGTACAAATCGGGGTACATGATCTCTACTTTGCTTCCCTGATCAACTAGCATCCTCTTTACGTTATAACCACCAATCCTGATGGTAACCACCAGAGCGTCATCATGTGGTTGGAGAGTTCCTTCCTTATCCTTCTCAAAGAAACCCAAGGTAGAGATGATCATCACCTTAGCTCTTTTAGGAGCTTGATCCTCGGCCTCTAAGTCACAACCTCCACCCACGGATATAACCCTGGTACTCGACCTCCCATCATTTCCTGGCTTGGCAAAGATCACATTGATAGTACCAAACTCTGGTCGAGGAGCACCATCCCTATGAAACTCAGCTCCTGAGTGCCTGAACTGCCCTGTAGGCTGATGCAAAAACCGATTGAGCTTCCTCGCCTTCACCAATTGGTTCAAGTGATCTAGCAGGGTTCTACAATCCTCTATAGTATGTCCTTTGTCTTGATGGTAGTAGCAATAGAGGCTTTGGTTTCTCCTGGATGAGTCCCCACCCATCTTATTGGGTCGCTTGAAATAAGGCTCATTCTTAATTTTCTCTAGTATTTGATACAATGGCTCTTTAAACAATGAATTGACCAAGTGAGTTCCCGTGGATGACGTTTGACTAGAAAACTCCCTTCGAGGGCGATTACCCTGGTATCCTCCTCCCTGAGGATCCCTTTTCTTTGAGAACATTTTAGCTTTACCCTTTCCCTGTATCTGGTCCTCCTCCACTCACTTGTACTTATCTATGCGATCCATAAGTTGGCGCATGTTCAAAGCGGACTTCATTGTCAATGACTTCCTCAACTTGTGCTTGGCAAGGAGCCTAACCTTAAAGGTTCTCACAGCCACATCCTCAAAGTTCCCATCTATCTCATTATATGTTTCCTAATACCTATTCGCATATGTCTTAAAGGTCTCCCCTTCCTTCATTGCAAAGAATCTACTGGCTTGGGGACTCTATTGCACGTTATGAATCTTGCCCCGAAAGCCCTTGTTAGCTCCTCGAAAGACCCCACTGACCCCTCCTCCAAGGCGTCAAACCAACGCATAGCTATTGGTCTAAGGCTGGAGGGGAACACTTTGCACATAAAGGCTTCATTATTGGTGTGAACTGCCATCTTCTAATTAAAGTGGCTGACGTGCTCCACGAGATCAGTCCTCCCATTGTAAATGGTAAACATTGGCGAAGAAAACCGATAAGGAAGTTTGGCCTTGTTAATCCTTTTGACGAAAGGTGACTTAGAAATTTGCTATAAGGATTTACTCATTGCATCGTTCCCCGTGCCATGGTGGGAAGACCTTTTCTCACGCCTATTACTGCTCTTCTCCAACTTGTCCTAGCATAAAGGGGCTGAATAGGACTCACTAGATGGAATTCTAGACCTACAACGACATGAGCGATCCTTGGTTCCCTTTGACCTATCACTTGGTGGGGAGGATGGACTCCTATCACGCTCACTACGCCTTAGCTTCTTGTGTAGGCATTCTACTTCCTGTTGCAACTTCCGTGTCTCTTGATCATGTGAAACATGACTTCTAATCCTTGAGTGACTCTGCTCAGTATGCTCAGTGTGGTAAGACTCCACCATAACGCTTAAGGTATGTTGCCTATCCCTCCTTCGCTCCAAGTTAACAAACTAGTTCTCCCTTTGCAAGCCAATCAATTCTTCCCTATCCTGGCCTACGTTAGCCATAACCATTCATGACAAATCCATAGCACCTTGTTGTTTCCCATAGATGGTGCCAATTGTAAGGATCAGGAAAACTCGCGGCTCAACCCACTTAGAATAATGGCTAGATTAGTTCAACCGCGGCCTAAAACAATGAATTTGTAAGAAAGGGAAACAAACAACAAAAGGGAGGCTCTGGCCGAGGATAAAAATAAGGAAGAAAAAGAAAATATAAATAAATGGATGAGCTGATTTCTCAATACAAGTTGGCCCGAGGAGGCCACAATTATACAAAAAATGTTACTATTCACTCTCTTCTCTCAGTGTTCTTCTTGTTTCTTTTCTATATCTAGATACTTGTGTTTGGATCCCACTTCTTTGTAAACCCTCTTTTTCTTATATATCTTTTCCTCCCTCATATCTCAACCTTCCATCTTTACCTAACAAACCTCCCCTCCTGACACTTATCTCTTTTCACATCTAAAGAAAGTGGTGGAAGGAATTTACTTAGCTATGACTTACACTGTTTAGGTCATTTTCTTATCAATGTAGCTAATAAATCCGTTGCTCGCCATTTAATGCGGAGGCAACAGACTACTCCAAACTAGAAACTTCTCCTATGATCACTAATTCTCTCTCATTAGATCCCTCTTTCCACTTGGAACGCCTTAGAGTCCTTTTGACTCATCCCTTCCTCTCCCCGAGTAATCTTCCTCCTCAGGCCCGTGGCATCTCCACACCAATACTGCAACTCTTTAACTTCATCCTCGATCCTCGGGTACCCACAATATCAGTTAACTCTCTTTGCTCAATAGAAAACTTCCAACCACTCTTTTTTATCTTACGAGTGATAAATTTATTGTAAGTTCCAATTAAAATCTCTTATCAGTCGATTAGGGATCTAAAATCAAACCTACATAAAAATGAACTTGGTTGTAAAAAATCAACAATTATAAAACATATGCCATTAATCAAAATTATATATATATATATATATATATATAAATTTATGTGAGTATCATATCTATATTAAATGATAATAATAATAATAATAACAACTAATTTATCAAGAAGATAAAAACCCTAAGTACCCAAGATGAATAGCCAAACTTTTCTAAAAGAATTAGAACAACCAAGACTAAGTTCCAAAATTTTAAGATTGGCTATGGATTCTCAACAAATCAGTCAGTCATATATATATATAAATAAAAGAATTACAACAAAGAAAACTTAGGTCCTAAAGGAAAAAGAGCCTGTGAAATCTAATAAATAATTACAACCAATGCTCATTGCTATTTCCGTACAAGACCACTCAAACAATGCTCTCAAGAGTAAGTTCATTGAATCAATGGCTGAAAGCTCCACATCTTTGAAAGTGCGGTTATTCGTGCCACTATTATAGATGCCTCGTTGCTGTGATGGCTTCAGCAACCTATTAGAAAGTTGCAATCCTAAATCTGAAACATTAGGGGCACGTTTGGTAGACTGGAATAAACACTGTAATGTAATAGATATTCCTATGGCATAACTATTCAGTTGTTTGGTTATATTTTTATTACAATGAATAGTTATTCCTAATGTTTAGCTATTCTTCAAAATGAGGAATAACTATTCCTTATCAAAAGTACTGAATATCTATTCTTTCATCTTATGTAATAACTAATTTCCTAAAAAGCCATTAGTTGCCATATCTTCAAAAGGAAAGAAAATAAATTTTCCTTGTTGTTAATTATTAGCTCTATTTTGAACACCCTAAAATAAGTGTATTTTAGGAAATTTGACTTAAAAATGATTTAATTACACATTCTTTTTATACTCTACTAAATTGTGGATGCATATTAAGGTTTCTATTCCTAAATGGTCACCAAACTAATGAATAGTAATACTTATTACATTCCAACTTAATGTATTCCTTGTAATACTTATTCCTATTCCTATGTAATAATTATTACAGTGTACCAAACGTGCCCTAGTTTTATTGATTCAGGTGATTAACTGATTATAGAGATGTTTCCGTATTGTGGAGTCATGCACTTTACAAATACTATAGACAAGCGGACTTCAAAAATAGCTGCTTTGCTTACTTGCTGGTTGTTTATAGTACCAGTTATGGTATGAGTAGAACCAATCTCACTCAAAATCATCATCATGTACTACAGTATCTGGAGTCAATCTTTTTTGGGGTAATTGATTTCCAAGAGAGAGATTAGTCCTCGATTCTACATGTGCTGAATCTTTAGAAGTAGTAGTCACTGATTTCATAGTTGACCTTGGTAAAGGCTTGGAAAATGTACATAATGTGCTCCTGGTAGAATCTCCATTGCACAAAACAGATTGCAGAGGTTTTTGATGTTGAGAATATAACATGGATTTTTTGTTCGGGTTTGGCTTTGATTTGAAACCATTCTCATTTTCTTCTGTTCCCTGCATCTTTGGGTTTACATTGGACTCAATAGGTACAAGTTTCCCATCCACTTGGTTTGTAAAAACAAATGTCACCTGGAACAAAAACATGTGAGTCCTATGCATATCTACTTTCCACTGGAGGAAAAAAGACTACAGAAATATAGTTGTTGAATGTATGAGACACTGTAATACTATTATTCACTAACAAGGGAAGCAAAACCAATTTCTAATGCATTAAGTAGTCGGCCAAATTATGCCATGCATTATATACAGAGGCATAAAATGCTCTGGTATTGCCTTTATGGAATACTTGATACAAATAAGGAAAATGGGAAAAAAAATATAAAAAAAATACTGTAAACTCTCTTTAATATGGGTAATTGAAATTTGTGCCAAAGCTAGGTTGCTTTACCGACAAAATGCATAGATGACTCATGCTGTGATATATGCTACTATCACAAATTTCTTAAGCAAACATGTTGGGAGTAAACCATCTTGGTGAAAAAAAGGTAACTGATTACAAAAAGCATGTAAAAGGTTGTGATTGTGGATGCTATGCAGAAGATGTTTCACTAAGGATGCTGGAGCTGATCTATATTTTCTGATTCAGAAAAACTGGCATATTTCAGTAAGAAAGGATCTAGAAAATTTTCAAGTATGGCAAACATTTGTGACCAATCTAAAGGTGATGGGCTCTCATTTTTTCTTTAAGCGTGTGTGTGTGCGTGCATGCGTGTGCATGTGTGTGTGTGTATACTTTGAAGAAAGCAATAAAACCAAATATATTATTGTCAATGACACACCTCATCAACAGCTGAAGCTTGCAATATAGGATCAGGTACTGATGTTGAGAAGAAATGATGCCCCCAACTACCTAAATCTTCTTCTAGAGGAGTCCCTACCTGAAAGCATCATCTCAAAAATAAGAATCAAATCAGCCACCTAAAATAAAATTAGAAGCAGTGATATCTACAAAATGAATATGCCCAACCTGTTTCTCCGAGCTCTTTAACTTATGCAAGCATCCAGCAATTTTTGCAAATCCACCTATATCTGAGGTTTCTGGATCGGATTGACAATTTACATTTGCTGATTCATTTTCATCTCCCTCTTCTATGCTCTCAATCTTTTCATTGTAATTTTGGCAACGGATGCAGTTCATCTTTTCATGAATTTCAGACCTACATACATAAAATACAGATATTTATACTAGAAGATAGAGTAAGTTTCAATATTATTATCCAAACATGAATATGAACTTTTGCAGCTAAGAAGCATTTCAACCAACTATTCAAGGGAATAGTAAGAGGATTTGAAAAGCAAAAATAAAAATAAAATGGAATAAATTTGGAGAAGGTGTCATTAGATATCATCTTATCTATTTCAACAGTATCAATGTGTCACAGTAGTGATAGGATGACCAATTGTTGGTAGGACCAGCAGTTATAATTAGTACTACGTTTAATGGAGAGAAAGAGAAGGAGACCAGAAGATAGATCTATCTAAATTGACACTTTATTTGAAACCTACAAAACAGTAACAACTCTAGTTGACAAAAGAGAAACTATGGCATCAGGCGATGTATAGTGTACAAAACCATCACAAGAATAAAAAGAATCTGCCTCATTGGTTTTTACTATAAAAAAACTATGTATTTACAGCTAATTAAACTTAACAGAATGTCCCTTCAGCAAATTCATTCACTGTTGTAGTGTAGTTAATTACAATCACCCCGGAAACATAAGAATTATGTGTCTCTACTAGCCTTAGGCTTACATCCACAGGCAGCATAAAGGATAAAGTCACACTGACAAAATAAAGAAATTATAATGGTGGTACAAAACTCTCACAAAATCCAAAACCCGAAGAGATCTCTCTCACAAATAGAAAGATTGGTTTAAGAGTTTTACAAAGAGCTACCTGCATATTTAGATAATTTCTCTCAAGTTGACTTTAGAGGTAAAGTGACTAAAAATCCTTAACCAAGTAGGACTAAGCAGTACTTGTCAGTTCTGTCGTACCAGGGAGGAGAGGAATCACAAAACCAAGCCAAAACCGAAGTCAGCCAAGGCTAACCAACATACAAGGGGACAAATCTCGCATGACACAATTCAAGCCACATTGCAACATTCTCACAGTGATGCATTTATCAATATTAATTAAGTCAAAATTTTCAAAAGATGCATTACCTCACATTCTCATGAAATGTGAAAAGATCACGTAGATCTTCTGTTGAAAGAAAGTTCACCTGAAATTAAGATAGTTTCACACATCATTCCATTAAGAGAAAATGAAGCAGCATAAAAAAGAATTCAAACCTGCGTTGTATCTGTTTGCTCTTGCTGGATAACTTTTTGAAGCCCTTCTTTTGACATCTGACGCTGGAACACCTACAGAAAATTAATAATTAATATAAATAAATCTGAACACAAATTGCTCCAAATTATTATACAAATGTAGAAAGAGAAAAAAAAATGTGGCTGTCTTAATTATTGTTCATTTTCTTCCAATTCAAACCTTTTCTTCAATTGATCCTGTACTCAAAAATCTGTAGATGTATACTCTCTTCTTTTGTCCATCCCTCCATACTCTTGCAGCAGCCTATTAATGTAGGACACAATGCAGACAGTAACAATATTATGTCATATGAGAAAATTATAAATATTTTATAACTCACTTCCCAGTTGTTTATCTAGAGTTTAACCCAAGCAATTACTTGTTTATCATTTGCTGGATTCCAGTCAGGATCAAACAAGACTAGTCGATTTCCACCAATCAAATTGAGGCCACAACCACCAGCCTTGCTGCTCAAGAGGAACACAAATTGATCCTGCAAGATGTTAAGTTATAACTATTCTATCCAAAGATAAGCCAAATAGAGCTCAACAAAAATAGAGAAAAGAACAGGGGGAAAAAAACCTAAATGAATAACAGTATACCTTTGATTGATCATTAAATTGATTCACTAACTTCTGTCTTTTACTAATTGATGTTGTTCCATCCAGCCTCAAATATGGGTATCTTCTTTCACGACACAACTGAGCAAAAAGGTCCAGTGTCTGATACATCACAGTTACCGAAATTTAGGGGGAAAAAATTGAATCCTATGGGAAAAGTTGTTGTAAGAAATAAATAATTGGTCACTACTGAATGAGTGATTAGGCTGTATAAAGAACAGAAACATTTGTTTTAATTGGCCATAGGAAAGTTTGACAAATAGAAAATTCTTGCAGGTACAAGTCTAACACAGAACAACTATGGCAGGATTTTCACTGAAATGAAGAGCTGAGTCAGCTGACTCAAGGTTTCTGACTTATTGAAGCAATAATATGTGAAGAGAGGAGCAAAAGAGATTCTGAATTGATGGGAACTTTGAAAACCAATACGTTAAACAGATAAATAAATTTACCAAGTGTGGTGATATTATATACAATGACAAGAAAACTAAAAACATCAGAGACTTAAGCAAAACAATATCTAAAATTGTTTTCATGTGACATTCTGATGCAGCCACCCTCTATCCTTAGGCCAGCCAACCAACCCCTCCTCTACCATTAGGACTGACAACCAGCCACCCTCTACAAGCCAAACAGTCAACCAACACCCCCCCTCTACCTTTAGGACTGACAACCAGCCACCCTCTACAAGCCAAACAGCCAGCCAACCTTTCTGACCTCTTAGGACTGCCAGCAGCCCCTTATTTTGACTTCTCATATTTGCCATGTATCCTCTTTAATTACAGCTTTGACTTATATAACTATTAGCTACTTTATTTCCTAATAGTTAAAGATTATAAATAGGCTAGCTATGTAAGAGTACAATCAGTTTTTTTATGTGAATTTAACTTAGTTTCAGACCTGGACAGAAACTTTGTTTCTCCAGTTCCTCTGTAATTCCAGTTTTAATTCTTAATTTTAATGCAATTCTAGTTCAAGTTCTCAGTCAATTGATCTTGATCCCCATCATAATCTTTTTTTTTGGGGGGGGGGGGGGGGGGGGGGGGGGGGGGGTGTTGAGGTTGTAAGTGATGTTATGACATTCACTATCAGATATCTGAAACTGTTAAAGTTTCACTAACAGTGAAATCTACACAATAGGCTCATTTTTGTACAACATAGCAGTAGGTGGACTGTCCACAGGCACAGAAATGTTTGTTTGTAACAACTTAAAATTGGTCAGGTATCAATATTTTATCATTAACATACAGTCAATATTATCAAACAAAACCAAACAGAATGGATACCCAAATTTCAAAGCAGCAGTGAGTCCACAGGAGCAAAAGAGAAATCCTAAATCCTAATTCTGTAAACCTTGAGAGAAGTACAATAAAAAAAAAAAGCATGAAGACAGTGAAAATTACATCTTGAATGAATATAGAACAGAATTCAATCAAACATCATCATCAATTTAGTCTCTAGTTCATTATGGAGAATCTTTGAATTTAACCAACTGAAAAGCTGAATAAACAGAAGTGTAAATAAAACCTATTCTCCTTCTATGTTTATTTTAGTTCAGGAAAAGGAAATCTCCACAAGATAATCCAGAAATGGAAGTCATATATTAGTGAGTAGGCTATTCTACAAGGCAATACACTAACTACAATATGATTATATCTTATCCATTCTAGTGTTGGTAAAAGCATCAAGCGCACAGGCCTTTTGGAGTCTAGACACAAAACGCAAAGCACAAGTGCATTTTTCAAATATAATATATATTAACCTCTAATAGGAATATTCATAACATATAAGAAAAAAAACAAAATAGTTATATATTGTACCTATTAGGTAAGTACAATTGTATAAAGTTTGTAAGTTCAAATTTTACTTAAGTAATTTCAATTTCTTAGAATTTTATATAGTAAAATTAAAAAACAGTTATTAATGGACATTATGATAATAATCTAGTCATAGAAAATTTAAACATAACATTTTATATGATTCACTTGTATTTTATAAAAATACATAGCTTTGATAGATATCATCAAATGATGTATACGGTTCAACATATATCTAAAAGGCAAAGACCAAAACACACAAGAATAGTAAATTAACCTTGTTTGTATCGATTTACATGTAAATAAAAAAATTGCTTGTGTAATACAACACCTTAATAATATTTTTTGTATATTAAATCAATGCTCCATGTCATTTTCTTCAAGATCAAGTTGGTAATTTTAATGATTTAAATATTTTTAGTAAAAAAAAAAAAAAAGGTGCCTAAGGCATGCTTCATTAAATTAGCTTCGCCTTGGCCAAGCAAAATGCTAAGACCTTGGGGCTTTGAGCTTTAAGCATGCTTAACAACACTGATCAGTTCAGCTTCCACCATAAGGTTATGACAACAATATTTATAGCCTCATCAGTTCCAATATTGACAAAATCTGACATGCTTCCTGATGGAATAGCATAGATTAACATCAAGAACTTTACCCCATTACCAAAAAGAAAAAAGGCAATAGTACGTATAAAAGGTGATTCTTATTTCATTTTCCTAAGTACTTCAATTAGCTAGGTGTCTTCTTACCTGAGTATAGTTTGACACAAGGACAATACGATCATCAGTCCTCTGACGTAGATGAGCCAATAGCCGGGCTAAGACATGCATTTTCCCAGAAAGCTCAACCCAAGCCCTTTCACCACCAGTCCACGATCCAGATCTAACAAAATAAGGAACAAGAAAACTATGAGACTATAAATTTTTTTGATAAGAAACTAAGACTAACTGTTGAGAACAAAGTATAGAATGTATAAATAAACAAGAATGCTTACCTTCCGGAGAACATCTCTGGTGGGAAAAGGTGTATACAATCCTCAAAACCTGAAGTTCCTGGACTTCCACTTTTTATGGTGTCATAAATCAGCTACAAGATAGCACGTCTTCCATGAGAATGAAATTGGTACTGACACTTAAAACAAACATAAACTATGAAAGAATGAAAAAGGTAACAAAACTAGATAATGTCTATTTTCCAAAAGCCTATGACCTAAGATGTCAAACCTAATCTTAACCTTCTTAAGATGCGGATTTGCCTCTTGTATTCCAAAATGAAACGGTCTGTTTGTCCATATAATTTAAAATTTCCAGAAAACATAAAGAATATATTATTAGCAAATGCAATCATCTCACCCAAATTATTATTTACCCCAGATCCCAGATAGCTCATACCTTTGGATGATTGCACAACTTCTTAAGAGCTGTTATATAAGCCAAAATCTTTGACTTTGACTGCTTCATCTCTTCAGTGATTGCCCGTTTAACCTGTGTTTAGGGGCAATGGAATAACACCCATGTCAGACACAAAAACCTGTTATTAACCACTAATTACTTAGATGCACAGTAGCTGAAGAAAGTGAGAACCTACATTTTTGGAATGTATAAAATGATTGTATAGGTCTGATTGGAGAGGAGTTAACTTGCAACAAACAACTTCAACTATCTGCAAATCGGAAAGAATTAGAAGCCACAGATTTTAAAAAACACAATGTTTAGATTGTTACAGAAAAAGGACAAAGATGGAAATTATGTAGAAAAGGTTACTCTAACAAACCTTTAAAATGATCAAGAAAATTTGCATATATTGTCTCAGAAAATAATTTTGACTGATTATGCTAGGTAAGGTACAACTAAAGCATTTACCCATAAAGTTTCTTATAATTGAACTATTGGAGTATGAAGTTCTGGGCTTTACACACAAAGGGACATAAGTAAACAAATAAAAATTTTATCATAGAGGCCAAACAAACTTCTAGACATACAAGAGTACAATCCACTTAGGGTATGTTCGGAACTCCAGCTACCCTTCCCCTCTCCTCTTCTCTACTCCAATCGCCCTTTGTCCAAACATAGGGTTAAACTCAAAAACATCAACATTAACCAAACTTTGCAGTCACTATGAAACACAATGTATGAATAAACATATAACAATTTTTGGTTAACAATTTCTAGCCCCAAACTGTGAATTAATTAATCTACCATGCCAAACTGTATAATCAATATTCTCTAGAGTGCCATTCACAAGGATTTCATTTCCATTGAATGTAAGTCTAGTATACCAACTTGAAGATTCATGCTACAGGGTTCACATTCAAGGACACTTCCCATTACAATAGAGTATTATGTGTTTAAATCAGACTTGATTCTATGAATATGCTTCATAGTTTACCATTCTAGTGAAGAATAAAAAGTAGTTCTATATTTACCAAACTAAACTGGAACTTGTCTGTTAGTGAATGCATTGATGATGCCACTCACTCAGTGAACAAAAAATTCAATTAGACTAAGACAAACAACCATAAAGAAAGACAATTTCATGCACATTGTGTTTAGCTGGACTTGTCCAACGATGCTCTTGATAAGTTGATCTCAGATCTAGAAGAATGTCCTACAATATGAAGAAAAAATGACTGCCCTATAGTCATAAAAGACATCTTTTATGATTTAAAGCATTCAATAGGCAGATCAATAAGCTGATCAGATTGGATATTACTTCACATGCCTATTAAATCAGCTGACGAAAACGATAGTACTTCAGCCCAAGGGACTCTATTTGAGTAACTCCATTTGTATTTGTGCTTAGTGTCATATATTTTGCTTACAATCAGTCCCAAGCCTGGAAAAAGGAGGGATGCGGAAGGTCAATGTAAAATTTAGTCCCTCTATTATGAATGGATCCACTACAAATACACGTTGAGGTGTTCCCTACTAACGGCTTGCTACATCGAAAGAATGACAAATAAAGTGGCCAATGCCAAAATTTTGGGACTAAGGCCTGGTTCTTGACTTCCAGGACAAAACAATCTAGGCATTATCACATCTACAAGCTTCATATTGAATATTGTAAGAGGTTAGGAAACCCCTGTTGAAATCCCACAACTCTGGATGGAGAGACTGCTATTTCAAAATTTATTTTTGGAGGTGAAATCTTGGAATGCAAAGCATTCTTTTTTATCATGTACTCATCAGGTACACTGAACACCAATAAAATCTCGAATAAAGGAAAAAAGAGAGAAAACTACAAGCAGCTGCCTACTACTCTTCTTGAAGTGAACTCTAGTCCCCCTCACTCCACTCATATACTAAAAAAAACCCAGAATAACAATAAAATTAAATTCTTCATAACAAAATATCAAGATTCATGGCAGAAAATGCCCTTGATAACAACTAGAAAGTTCCAATTTATGATTGAAAGCTTGTATATTACACAGTCAAATAAACAGATAAATTTTTATGGATTTTACTAATGTGTGCCCTTAGGGCACACATTAATTTCCATTTTTGGAAAAAATTTCTCAAAAATTGAAAAAGTAATGACAGCTTTTTCAATTCCTGAGAAAATGTTTCTAAAAATAAAAAGCTTAATGTGTGTCCTAAGGGCACACATTAACCGGACCCAATTTTTATTAAGCAAATTGATGTCATCTTCAAGAAAATAAAAGCGACTGCCAAAAACAGGGGGAAAAAGAATAAGAAAATTTCGGCATAAAGATGAAGCAAGTGCCTTACCTTTGGTGGCAAGTGATTTGATAATAGTGCATTAGTCCTTCGTAATATAAACTGCAAAGAAATAGTGGTTATTTAGTTAAGAAAATAACACAACAAATGTATCTTGATTGAATACCTTTATTAGCTATCAAGCACAAACTTCATCTTCGATGACAAGAGTAGTGATGATAGATGCTGATACAACTCTCACCCATATTAAGTGATAAAGCTTACTTCTACAATTTACATGTCAAATAGAACAGATTACCTGATTAACTTTTGCATTACCTGATTAACTTTTGCACTTAGTTCTGCAGAGCGCTCAGCACCTAGCTTCTTCTCTTCTTCAGTGGCAGTAGGTTCTCTTCCACAAATAATAGGTGCCTTCATGATACATGTGTCACAGTTTTAAAACAGAATGAACATGCACTGTAAAGATGAGAGAGAGAGAGAGAGAGAGAGAGCAATAACACTTGAGAGTACAGCATTAGCATGTGAAGAGTAAGCATCAAAGTTAACTGCCAAGTTGTCTCGTTCTTAGCTTCATAATGGCAATGAGCAATACCAAGTTCAAGAACAGATAGTTTTAGCAACCAGTTAGACATCCCCAATCCCCATATAGATGCCATTTCATAGATCTTTCGATTAAGCCCATCCCGAGATGAACATGTTCCCCAATAAAAAGGAGGATAATAATGGAGAGAAACAAATAAAAAACAACCTAATCAAGTTAAAAAACTGACAACTCAATTCAACAATGTAATTTCGTCCTCAACAGCTTAATTAATATATGAGAGTAAAGAAATCGATCACCTCATAGTAATGGTGAAAATATGCAACATCACCCAGTATTCCAGGATTAGTGATACATTTGTCACAGTTTTAAAACAGAATGAGCATGCACTGAAAGGTTTAGCATTTGAAGAGTAAGCTCCATTGTTAGCTGCCAAGTTGTTAAAGAGGAGCAAGACCAGTTTCGAGTACAGATAGTTTTAGCAACCACTCAGGCTTCCCCCCCATACCCCAATAAAATGGAGGATAATAAAGTAAAATTTAAAAAAAAAAAAAAAAAAAAAAAACCTCACCAAGTTGAAAAACCGATTACTCAAATCAATAATGTGATTTCATCCTCAACAGTTATAAATAATATGTAAGAGTAAAGTTATCAATCACCTCATAGTGCCGGCGAAAATATGCAACATCACCCAGTATTCCAGGATTCGTAAAGTTAACCATTGCAAAGAACTCTTCCAGGTCATTCTGCAGGAATATGTATTGGGAAACAATTACGATACAGAATTGAGTATTACTCATAATAAGTTACAAAACAAAGTGCCTCTTACCTGCATTGGTGTTCCAGACAACAATATACGGCGGTTGCACAAGAGAGTAGCCAATGCCTGGTACAAAGAAATTTTTATTGATAATTTTTAAAATAATTAAAAAAAAAATTGGCACGTAGAGGAAAAAAAACAATATAAGGAAACATATAAATTCACAACATATACCCGATTTGTTAATGTCTGATCATTTTTCAGCCTGTGAGCCTCATCACATATGAGAAGGTCACAGGATTCACTATGGTTAAATTTTGAAGAATGCATCCGGAATGTCTCGTATGAAACAATCAGCACCTGTGGAAGTTATTGTTGAATAAGTGCATCTTTTAAACAATTCAAGAGTAGTTACACAAATTTACCTGTATGGAGCTGTGTGGACTTATAAACCTGTCAATTCCAGAGATAACATCATCTCTGGTGCTTTCACAGAGAGCAATAAGCTGAACTCTTTCTCCAACCCACTTATTAATTTCGGCCTCCCAATTGCTTACGAGACTGGTAGGAGTGACAATGATGGCCTTTTTAACCATTGGCTTCCCATCAAATCCTTGACGAAGAAGAGTATACAGTAAGGTGATTGACTGCAACGTCTTTCCCAAACTGCAAAGATCAATTATAACCTTCTGAAGATTAGAGAAAGAAAAATGATGATAAAATGAAAGGAAAACAGGCTGAGTAAATAGATAAAAAGCAATCAGACACAGAGATATTTACCCCATATCATCAGCCAGAATGCATCCAAATATATTTGCTGCACTACATAACCCCGACACACATTCAAACATAAACTGAACCCCTTCTCTGCATAGGAGTAAAAGAACTCTTATCTCATTAATACAAGAAACACAACCAATTGAAAACTAATCCAAATTACTGAAAATTTGGGCACTTTAACATTCAAATTGCAATAGATAAAAGGTTACAATCATAATACATGCTGAACATCGTCAGTTACAAATATATACATACAGATTTTCAAATATGTAGCCCAGAGGAAAAGGGCTCTCCATATAAAACCCCTACACAGCATACATAAAATTTTCGATTTTAATATCATGAACAATACCTTTGATGGGGCCGAAGGAAACGAACAAGCAATGGGTCAACTACTATTGGCACCAAATTAGCAGCCCCATTCTCGGATTCTTCAGGTTGCCACAACACCAAAGGCTCAATCCCAGGTGGCAGAGTCACAGTCTCCTCTACTACATCCTTCTCAGCACTACTTGTTACATTCACTCTATTGGTAATTGCAACCAATGCTGGCCTTGAAGAGCCCCACGGCACAAATCTTTTGCGGGCCCAGAGACGACGAGCAAGTGTATTTTGATCATCATAGCCATTAGAACATGGCGGCTTAAAGGGTTTTCGACAAACTGCTGCTGCTTCTGTCACTGAAAGGACTCGTGGAAGCAGCGGCTGTCTTTTCACCACTAGGTCACCTCTGTGATACAATTGTCACTTATGTCAAATTTTACTTCAACACTTTTTCTTCGATAAATACAATTAAAAATTATACATCAACATCCACCAGTAGACCTACAAACCCAAGAATCTAAATGATAATCAAAAAGCTTCCATACACAAAAATTAAACATATATTGTGAATTTGTGGTAATAAATTAACTAAATGCCCATATTGATTGCAGCAAACTAAACCCTAGAGACAGTAACAAGCCCAACTATACATACATTCCAAAAAATCCAAATCTGTAATTTGGAACTTCGTGTTATGCAAAATCCAAATCTGTAAATTGAAATGCTAAAATTGTAATGGCTATATGAATTGCAAAACCCTAGGTTGAAATGGAAGAGGCACAAAGTTTATAGACGAATTAATTGAATCTTGGAGCTGAAATGCTTTTGATTAACGAAATCAGATTGTGCGGACCTCAAGAGAGCATCGACGTTCTTCGATTTCCGATCTTGATCGGACGGTACAGAACGGCTCACACATGGTTCGTCTTCCTCTTCGTTGTTAGCGTCTAAATCGAGTTCTTCTTCTTCTTCTTCAAGGTCTGCGGTGTATTCCTCGCTGGAATCGGTGGAATCAGAAACTGAGAGGAATTCGACTTCGTCTTCGTTTTCCATGGAAAATCAAATCCTCTCCTCGTTTCTCTGAGAGTTTTCACAGAGAGAGAGAGAGAGAGAGAGAGAGAGAGAGAGAGAGAGATTTGAAAATTTAAATCGAATTTGGCGGTAAAATGTGCGCGAGTTGGCGAGGAATTGAGGTTGCGTGGCTTTGACAAGAAAGAATAAATAAAATTTTGGAAAGATGTAGAAGCAAAAGTTGAGATGGCCGAGTTGGTCTAAGGCGCCAGATTAAGGTTCTGGTCCGAAAGGGCGTGGGTTCAAATCCCACTCTCAACAACATGACTCCGTGGCCCAATGGATAAGGCGCTGGTCTACGGAACCAGAGATTCTGGGTTCGATCCCCAGCGGAGTCGTTTCCCTTTTTCTTTTTTCCTTTTTTTTGGGGTGGGCCCTTTTGGAAAACTTAGTCTTTTTTTCTTTGGTTGGGCCCAACTTAGGTTTTTTTTTTGGTGAGCCCTTTTGTAAAACTGAGCTTTTTTTTTTTGGTGGGCTAATCCCTTTGTAAAACTTAGTTTTATTTGTGTTCGAATTTATCAAATTTTTTTGGTGGGCCCGTTTGTAAAACTGAGTTTTTTTTTGGGTGGGCTAATCCCTTGGTAAAACACAAATAGCTTGATTTGTGTTTGAATTCATCAACTTTTGAGTCCACAAACCAAAAGGATAATGCTTTGCCAGTAAATAATTTTACTACTGATTGCAGCTAGGCACAGTTCACCTGTCTCCTTAATATATGGTAAGGCTATAATTATAATGGACTTGTAGTTTGAGTTTTCAATACTCAAAATAGTTTTATGCTCAAATTTTGCTAATCCCGTTAAGATTGACCATGATTTGTATTCAAGTCAAGTCAGTAATCAAAATGACATGCATCACTTACTCATTTTGTTTTGGTCAATTTACCTCAAATAAGATAAGATTGACCTGATTTGTATTGGAGTCAAGTTAGTAATTAAAATGGACATGCACCACTTACTCATTCTGTTTGGTCAATTTACCTCAATTGGATTAAATTGGACTGCTTATCCAATTTATAAAAGGAATTTCACCAAATTTGACTCCTCAAAATAACTACTATCACTATTGACTACTGAGTACTGACATAAGTTGAACTTTTGATAAAGATTAGCTCACTAATAATTAGACTAACTTACCAGCTCTCTACTTGTAAGTATTAAGCAACTCAAGAATAATAAAAAATAAATCAGCCTTTCTTGACCTTTGGTCTTGACTCTTGACCCCATAAATAAACAAAGACCACGATATCAAAGTTCCAAGCTGTTAAGTTTTGCTCAAGGTTGTAGGGAGCTGGGAGCTTCATCTACCTTGAAACAATAAGAAAGTACAGTGGACTCACCAGCTCTCCACATGTTAGTATCAAGCTAAAAAATAAAATAAAAACATAAAAATGAGTGACACTATTATATATCAGCCTCTCTTGTACCTTAATCTTTGTCTTAAACTATATAAATAATTTAAAAATGCTGTTTTTGTCAGCATCCCAACCTGCTAAATTTTGTTAATGATGCAGTGGAGCTGCAAATGCCTTGAAAGTTGAAATAGTAAGCAATATTGCGCTGGCTGTAGGACCATCTGGCTTAGCCCAACTCAAGTTAGCCCAAAGTTCAAGAAGTAAAAGTTAAAGAAAGATATTATGAGTTCTCTGAGCCCACACATGAGGGAGAGCCTTAAAATATTACTTTAGTGATTAAATTTATTTTCCTAATAGTTTAAGCTTAGGGAAAGCTGGTACTTTATCCGATTATTACTGGCAAAGCGCAGTGTATTTAGTATAAGAATTCCTACCATTGCAGTATCCAGTGATTTAAAGGGAAACTGTAACAGTTAAATGAACAAATAAATTCCTTGTGTGTAAAAACCAAGTATATTTTTACTTAATGCCATATGTTTGTCAGCTATCATGTCAGCTAAAACCAGTATTACTGATTGTGGATGAAATAATGTTTATTGTTTTCTATACTGCATCATGCAACCTAACGATTTATTTTACCATGTTTAAATATAGACTTAAGTTGAAATATTAAATAACCAAGTCACAAGTCAATGCTAAATATTGAAGTTGGTCTTCTTGTCATTGTTATCTGCATCAGGAATGCCCAAGGAACTTGCATTTAATACAAAATCCTACATGAATCATCTCTTAATATTTAATAATAAGAAAGTGGAAATGCGACTTTGTGCAGCTTCTTAGAATTTACAGGGAGAAGAAGGAATGCTGCATTTTTACTTTTATATTTGGTATTTCAAAACTGGAGAGTAACTCCACAGATACTAGATAGATATAGAGGATTACTATATAAGGATTTTTTTTTTTTTTTTTTTTTTTTTTCACTTGGTCAAATTTGTGCATTTTTATTTTCATATTTGGTATTTCCACTAATTGAATGACAATTCTGCCAATATATATTAGGACCCAAACCTTATTATTCATGACAGAAGCACAAGGGCTAAGCTTAATTGCCACAACTACCTTTGTTCAGTTACTCAGAAAATGTACCCTGCAGTACATGATTATGAGACATATGCCAGTGAACATGGTCCAGGTCCTGTCCTGGCTTCAGGAATTCCAAATACAAGTCCCAGACGACCGTATGCTCCTCCATATGTATCCCCCGGCATGAGTGCTCGTGTAGTTGCAGGGAAGTGGTCTACTGGTCTTTGCTATTGTTGTGATAATCCTGGAAATTGTAAAGACCTGAAAACTCATCTAGCTTCATCACTAATTTCTAGGCATATAAGCATCAACCCATGTTTTTTTTTATTAACTGCTTTCAATTTTATGTTTTAAGGTTTTATTACTTGCTTCTGCCCTTGTGTCACATTTGGACAGATTGCTGAGATAGTTTCCAGAGGTTCTTCAAGTAAGCCTAGGAATAACAACTTGCTGATTGTCAATTTCATGAATATGGAATGATGGTTATAGGTTACTTATATTTGTTATATTGCTTGCTGGTGCTTTTAGATTGTGCTGAAAGTGGCATACTCTATGGGCTTCTGGGTCTTACTGGTTTTGCATGCTTGTACTCATGCTCTTATCGTTCAAAATTGAGGGCGCAATACGACCTGGAAGAGGCACCTTGTGTAGACTGCTTAGTGCACTTCTTCTGTGCTACTTGTGCTCTGTGTCAAGAATACAGAGAGCTCAAGAGTCGTGGGTTTGATATGGGGATAGGTAATCGCTTCTTAGTTATCAAATCCATATACCATTGTTTTTAAAATCTCTATGAATACTCTTGCTCTTTCTTCTTCATGTTAAGCAACTTAAAACCTCACTTCAAATTAAAATCTCATGATATCTGTAGTAAATTATACTTCTGATTTCCAAGTTATTTGGAATTGGTGAAGGAAAACCAGTGGTTTCACTTTGAAGATAGTACTTTTTGTCTAGTGGTTATGCCTATATTTGCTGCAGTTTGGCCTCTTAAAAGTCATTTTCCTTAGTTCTGTTTTAATATTGACATTAAAGTAGCAAAGGGACGAAGAAATTGCATCCAAACATAGTTACATTGTTATTGCAGTAGTGTGTAATGAATCTGATTAGCATGGTACACTATGCACTATTATGATACCACATGCTTTGTCCCAGTCAATGTTCTTCAAAATTACAAGTCTTTAAACCATCAACTGGTACCTTAATAATCTGACAATCACATGAGCTAGTAGTCCTCCAGCCAACAGATTAGTTGGGTGCATATTATATTTTAGCCTCGTAAATGGTATCTTCAGTTAAGGACAAATCATATCCCACTAATAAAACATATAACATCCACAACTGTGTATTTGTTTATGACAACTTGGTTCTCACCATGAAAAAAAAATCCAATTTCTGCATTAGAATACAATGACTTGGTCAATTACAAGCATGATTTCTGAGATCATGATACCCCCACCCAACCATATGTCATAATTGATGATGCAGACCAAAACAAATACCGTTTTCAAATATAAAAATCTATTCAAAAGATTGTGATTGGTAAAGATAGAAGGCGTCATAAAGGAACACGTTGATACTTGTTAATTTTATGATTTCTTGCATTGACTTGCTACTTTCTTAAATTTAATCCATTTCTTAGTTTATTTAGCTGGGATTTTATTTGATTTCATGTGGCTGGTTCTTGATGAAGGCTGGGAAGCCAACTTGGATAGACAACGGCGTGGAATTACAGTAGCTCCAATAGTGGCACCAGGCATGAGAAGGTGAAAGGAAAGGCTAAAGGCCCTTGCTGCAGATTCCTGCTACTTGTTTGTTTGCTTATATGCTATATGTTGTGTGCAGCGTTTTCTTTTGTTATTCTCGTCTGAGAAGAAAAGAAAAAAGGAATTTGTGCCACAAATGTAGCAGGAGCAAAAAATTTATTTAATTTTATGGTGTTCTCATAGAATTCATATGTTTTCTAAAGTTCACTCCAAGTATATCTGTGATGAATGTTATAGAGGAGGTCTTTCTTGTTTCTTCAATAAATTAGACGATACAAGTTAAACAATTGAGGTGTGGCTTGTGTCTGAACTCTGAAGTTTGTACCCTCAATGCAATGGTGCCAGGCTGCCAGCACGCTATGAATTTTACGAGTAAATTAAAGCAGGCCTCATGGTAGTGTCTCCAATAGCTCATTTCGGTTGCAATGCCTAGCAAGAAAAAAAAAATGACCATTCACTTACTTGACATTCCTGCCAAAGCCTTGCACAGTTCAATCCTCACCAAATAGTCCTTTAAATGCTCTGTGTTCGCTAACGAAGGTCCTTAATTGCTTGACTGGGGGGAGAGAGGGAAGAAAAGAAAAGAAAAATGATGCTTCTTGTGCTTGAAGAATTTGGATCTACTTTTTATGTAGTATGCTCACATGATGCACATGCTTATTAAAAGTCATATTAAAAAAATAGTATCATTAAAATTACATACTAAACAAAGGATCTACTTAACAAGTGTCTGCCTGAATGCAATGGTTAAGGTTGAGTTTTTTATTGTAATTGATTAGTTTTTTAGATGCAGCCACACATAAGAAAATTAAAGAAATATTTATTTATTTGTTCTTATTGTTTTCTAATGCAGTGGCATCCAATAAATTCCTCCTTATTATATGCGCAATGGCACTTGTTAACAAAAACCCTAAATAAATAGTAAAAGAATCACCTTAAATTGTTCGGCTAAAGTACATAAAGTGAAATCGGATTTTAACCAAAATTAAATGATAAATTATAATTTATAAAAAGTTAATAACAAATAATAAAACTCGCTTACTCTGAAACATTTGATAATGTTTTAATCATAATAATATTTTAAACTTCTTGAAACTTTGGTAATAGAATCATATATAGAGTAATATAATAGTACAAGTGAATATGCATTTGATGCTCTAATCTTTTTTAAATAAATAAATTATACACAAATATTAAGAAAAATAGGTATGCATTGTATACGTGTCACCCATAAATCATTGAAAAAAAAAAAAAAAAAAAAAAAAAAAAAAAAAAACATAAAACATGGATATGTTGTGGGTTTTTCAATTAAGGTCCTCAAAGACACTAATTCAAATGAGTTTGAGAGTCCAACTCAAAACTTGACATTGGTCTAAAAGAGTGACCAACACCCACCGATATCTTTTTTAACCTATAGAAGAAAAACTAACCCAAATACCAAATTATGGAAAAATTATGCAAATCAAGATTATCAAAACTAATATTGATGTAGCACACATAACCATCCAACATGAGTCATGAACATCACTTCCTCGTTCCTCCCATTCCCAACTTGCCTTTGATTTTATTATTTTATCATTTTTTTTTTTCAAAAATGCTTTTTTATTTTTATTTTTTTGGATCGAGGTCCAGAGCCCGTATCTGGCCCACTACTCGAAATTTTTTTTTTTTTTTTTTTGGGATCATATCCACCACACCAAGCTAAAACCAAATTCCCCCAAAAAAAATATTAGAAAGCAAAGCGTTGAGTTGAGCGACTCTGCCTCACTCTCAGTCTCACACACTATTACTACTCACACGCACCGTTTCGATAGGGTTTATCTCAAACGGGTTTAGGGTTTTGAACTTGGTAGCTCAGTTCAGCTCAACAAAAATGGCGTCAATCATGGCATTACGACGCGTACGAACCCCAAACTTCTCATCCTCCTTCTTCAAGGTACGACCTTTATACCCTTCTCATTTCATTTTCAATCATAACAACAATAGTAACATTGAGACCTTAACTAAAACCCTAAGCACCTCAGCATTCCCAAATGAGTATAATCAAATACCCCATTCACCACCACAACCACAACAAAAACAGCAATGGAACCCACAAAACCAAGGTTGGAATTCATAAAACCTTAATCAGTGGGCCCCACAAAACCAAGGATAGAACTCACAAACCCAGAACCAGAACCAGAACTATTCACATGGTGGGTATCCTAATCAGGGTCAAAACTATCCCAATCGTGGATATCCCAATCAGGGTGGTCAAAACTATCCCAACCGTGGATATTCCAATCAAGGTGGTCAGAACTATCCCAACTGTGGATTGAACCCTAACCAGTTCAACACTTAGACCCCGAGTTTTCAACAACCCAGATCACCAAACCAGTGGTACAATCAAAATAAGGGATACCCACATCCCCAAAACGTTAATAGAGGCCAAGCTGTTGAGGTTCAAGCCCCGGTTGATTCTCCACCACCGCCTTCGGTTAATGATGTACTAATGCTTTGCAATTCGGGGAAGGTTAAGGAAGCTCTTGAATTGATGGAGAAAGGGGTTAAAGCTGATTGGAATTGCTTCTATAAGTTGTTAGAAAGAGTTAAGGCGTCCAAGTCGTATGAGGATGCGAAAAAGGTTCCTGATTTCTTTCTGCAATCCACGTTTCGAGGTGATCTTAGTTTGAACCATATGGTGATTGAAATGTATAGCAGTTGTGAGGCGATGACTGATGCACGGAGGGTGTTTGATCATATGCCTAATAGGAGTATGGACACTTGGCTTTTAATGCTTAATGCGAATGCGGATAACGGGTTGGGTGGTGATGGGTTGCAGTTGTTTGAGCAGATGAGGGAGCTGGGATTGAAACCCACTGAGGATACTTTTCTTGCGGTGTTTTCAGCTTGTGCTAGTGTAGAATCTGTAGATGCTTTGGAAGAAGCGTTTTTACACTTTGAGTCAATGAAGAGCGAGTATGGAATTGAGCCAGAGTTTAAGCATTATATGGGGCTTCTAGGTGTGCTTGGGAAGTGTAGGCATCTTAATGAAGCAGAGGATTTTATAGAGAAACTGCCTTTTGAGTGCACTGTGGAGGTTTGGGATGCATTGAGAAATTATGCTCGGATTCATGGAAATGTTGATCTTGAAGACCATGCTGAGGAGTTAATGGTTTCTCTTGACCCATCGAAGGCTGTTGCTGATAAGATCCCTACCCCACCTCCCAGAAAGTATACTGCAATCAGCATGCTTGATGGGAAGAATAGGATCAGTGAGTTCAGAAACCCAACTCTCTACAAGGATGATGAAAAGCTGAAGGCCGCTGGGATGAAAGAAGGTGGTTATGTGCCAGACACAAGATATGTTCTGCATGACATTAATCAGGAGGCCAAGGAGTAGGCCCTGCTCTATCATAGTGAGCATGGCAATTGCGTATGGTCTGATTAGTACTCCAGCGAGAACGCCTCTTAGGATCATCAAGAACCTTTGTATCTGCGTGACTGTCACAATGCCATCAAGATCATGTCTAAGATTGTTGGGAGGGAATTAATTATTAGGGACAACAACCGGTTTCATCATTTCAAGGAAGGAAAACGCTCTTGTGGGGATTACTGGTGAAGTCCTTGAAACTTTGAACTACTATACGTATCCACTGAGATTTTCTTTCCAGTTGCAATTTGGTATGTAGAGTGCAAAGTTGCCAAGCCATATGGAATATTGCAGACAGAGACTCCAGTAGGACTTGAACCATCCATTGCCATATAATATATTGTCTGCTTGCTTTGACATTCAATCAAATATTTGTTAAGATATGTGCAGTGACCATTGGCTCACCATCCCAATCCCCTCCCTCCTCGGTTTCTTTCTATGCTCCAAGCTAGTAAAATATCTGTTTTTCTGTTTAACATGACTTCAAAGCCATTGACAAGAACCGTCTGGAATATAATAATATTAAATCTTTTTTTGTGCAGAGATGGCATTTTTTTTTAATGTGTAGGTTGTAATTGGGTAGGCATATAAGAGACTCAGTCCTTGAGGTACAAAATGTTCATGGCATGTTGTTTTGGAAAAAATTGAGGCAAATATTGTGTTGGTTAGGTAGGCATCTTAATATGTTTCTGAATCCAGAACTGTAGAATCCTAAATCGTAAATGAAGTTGGAATTTGCTTAAGCCCATTAATTGCAGGGAGCAATCTGGTTGTCACCCTTAGTGTCTGTTTATTTCAACGTTTTCAACCCAAAAAGTCTGTTTTGAAGAAGGCTGATTCAAAAAGCCCATTTGGTTAGGTACAAAATGCAACTTTTTGAAAAAAGTTGCATTTTGGGCCAAGGTTAAGAACGCGCAAACCATAAAGGAGCTCTGAGATCCATTTTAGAAAATGTTCATGCGCGTTGATCAACTATTCGTTGGACTCTTCAGGCAATTACCAAATTATCTTTCAATAAATCATGCTCATGTCCTCAGTTCTCACGCCTGTTTCTCATTCGTCTCATCTCTTCTCTCTGTTTTGCCCTCTTTGTACTACTACAAACACAGCACCACCCAATTATCACTGGTCTACCACCACAATCAACAAAATCAACAAAACTCATTTCAACATTTGATAATCCAAACACAAAATCAACAAAACCAAACCAAAAATAACTCAAAATTAACACAAAACAACTTAAAATCAACTCAAAACCCCATTGGAAAATCCATCCCAAACCCAACTCAAAATCAACCCAAAACAAAATCAACTCAAAATTAAACCATCAACTGAAACACCATAACCCAAACCCAAAATCAAATCCAAACCCAATGGTGGTAAAGACTTAAGGGATTTGAGAATTAAGGAGAGATATGAGGGATTTTCTTATGTTTCAATCATCTTCATCATCATCTTCTCTCTTCCTTGTAGCTTTCGAACTGTCAAAAAAAAAAAAAAAAAAAGAAGTGGGAAGTTCTGGAGGTGGTAGGAAAAAGGGGAAGAAGGAAAAAAAGAAAAAAAGAAAGGGGAATGTTCTGGAGGAAGTGGTAAGGGAAAAAGGAAAGAAGGAAGAAAAAAAAAAAAAAAAAAGGAAAAGTGGAATGTTCTGGAGGAAGTGGTAGGAAAAAAAAGAAAAAAAGAAAAAGAAAAGAGAAGGGTACGTGTGTGGAGGAGAAAAAAAGAGGAAAAAAAGAAGAAAAAAGAAGAAGGAAATATGGATAAAAAAAAAGTAAAGAAATAAGGGAAAAATAAAATAAAGAATGAGAAATTAAAATTGAGAAATACTATCATAATATTTTCATAATAAATCTTAAGTGGTAAGTTATTATTAGTTATTATTGGTGAGAAAAAAATAATTTTTTTAGAAAATTTGAAAGTTCTTTTTAAAATAATTTTTTAGAAAGTTTTATAAAAAATAAAAAAAATTAGAAAGTATTTTCACAATACTTTACATATACATTGTTCTTTTTGGTAATTTACCACTCAAACCATCACTTTTATAAGTACTAGCCAAACACTTAACTTTTTTAAAAAACACTTTTTAACAGATTTTACCAAACACTCAGTTTTTTGAAAAAACACTTTTTTATTATGCACTTTTTAAAAACTCCACTTTTTAGAAAAAATACTGTTTTAAAAAACTGAACCAAACTCACCCTTAGTGCAAGTCCCCTTTAGTGTTTAAAGTTCTCTGTTACATGAATTTATCTTCAAACATGCAAAAAAATCTGTAGACATGATTGCTGTTAGAGAATAGCTATTAGTTAGTTACGGATTGGTTAGCAATTAGTTAATTTTAGTAACAAATTGGTTAGTAACAGATTAACTAGTATAACTGTTGGCTTAACAAAATCTGTTACAGCCCAATTTGCTACTTGTGTTAAATTGAAACTTCTTGTATTACAATTAGGATTAGTCCAGTCAGTTGCTGTGTGATGGGTTCCTACAGTTATGTAATCAGTTAGACTAATTTCCTACTCGGTCTTATTTAGTTCAGTACATGTATAAATAGCAGTGCACATACTGCTCAACTTGTGTAACTCATTCTCAATAAATCAGATTGAACGTCTCTCTCTCTCTCTCTCTCTCTCTCTCTCTCTCTGTTGTTCCCTTTCATCCTTTTCTTTTGTTTGTCTTTTCTTTTTCTGTACTTCAACTCACCTTTTTATTATTTGCTTGGCATTCATTTTTCACCTGCATAGCACATCCTCTTTCAATTGCAGAATTATTCTTTTGTCCTTTGTACAGGATAAAAGTTATAATTAAGTGTTGGTTAGTTTGGCTTTGGGTTATTATATGGTGGCTTTTGTTTTAACACTTGTAATTGGGAAATAATTGTGGTTGGTTGACTCAAAATCTATCACATTTTCTGCTTCCCATCTTTGGATCTAGGCAAAAAAGCTTGTTAAAAATGTTCTAAGAGATCTCTTTATATGCAATGTCGATATAACGAATGATATGATAAGGATCCAAGAGTTATATGTTATAGTGATCTTTAATGTCACAAGACATGAACGCATCTATCATTTAGACTCTGAGGTGGTTCCAATTTTGAGAACGGAATAAGGCAGTCTTTATTAGTATCATATGAATGCTGTTTGGTCAAGCTACAACTAGAGAAATAGAAACCATGAATCAGTGCTTAATGCAAGTGGTCTGGCCAAGAAGTTAATGTCTCCAAATCTAGTTGAGGAAACTAGTTTATCTTATGTGGTGTGACGTAGGAAACTAGTGTACAAGTATTTTATTCCTATTTAGTAGCTCGTGCAGCTAGGTTCAGCTATAAGTGGGACTTTCATGTGGAGTCCTTACAGGGATCGTCTCCATTTTAGTTAATTAATTATGCTGTGACCCCCTCTTCAGACCTGTTAAACGAAGTAGTTTCTAAAGAGATCTTTTCAATCTAGCACTGTTAAATTCAAAGCATCCTCAATGGAGTCAGTTTAGTACTTTTTTTTTCAATTTGGTTATAACTTTCAACCTTAATTCTTTTCACGTGAAACTAAAGTAGTTTTTGAACTCAATGTGGCAATCCCCATTGTAAAACTTAGTTTAATTTTTGTTGAAGTGGCTGACCACATCACCGGTTATTTTGTTTGGCTACTTGTTGTGAGGGAGATGATTTTCAGTTTCATTTTCTCATGAATTTTCACATGAACGGAACTAGTTTTTGAGCTCAAACTAGTCAAGTAGTAACTCTAAATAGAAGGTTAGACTTGTGCCTTTTCTTCAGTGTGCTGGTATTATAAATTTTGGATTGACAGTTTTCCTATAGAATTTTTTCCAATGTTGCACATTTTTTTAATTTGAATAGGGAAAAATGTAGAAATGCATAGACCCTTGTGGTTTGGGTTTATTTTAAACAGATTCCTTGTACTATCAATTTGATGTTATTGACTCATGAAATTTGAGAAATGATGAAATTGATCATTCCATTGCACTTGGGTCAACCGTGATGGAGGAAAATTGATCATGTGCATAGGTGCATTGCATGTGATCACTTTATTTGCATAGCAAGACTCAATTGTACACATGCTGACTATTGAGGAAAAGAAGTCACATTGATCAACATGGGAGAAAACAGGATGATAGAGGCTGCAGAGTGAGTATACATCATTTGCAGGTATCTTATGTATCGTAGCTAGTGAAAATCACATGACCATAGACCTCATATAGTGTAAGACATTGATTTTACATAAACAATATACAAGATACTTAGGTTCAAGTATCCCCAATATAATTGGGTCTATTTGTAAAATATATTGGACCTATTTGTGTAAAAGCAAAATCTCAACTCAACAAAAATAAAAATCATTTTATTAAAGGTTTTTTTTTTTTTTTGGGTGGTAAACCCCGACATTCTTTAACTAAGCAGAAGCTTGAAAATAAAGTCTCATAAAACAAACCCAAATTCTCATAGAAAAGAAGCATAAAAAGGTCCACAGCGGAATATCAAAAACAACAAAATCTTGCAATCCATTATAAGAAAAGCCCGGTTTATAAACCCGGTTATGTAACGTATGATAAACCCGGTTTAAAACACTAATATTACTATTTTTGTGTGTGTTTTAATAAGTATTATTGTTTACTCAAAAAAAAAAAGGGGGATGTTTATCTCACAATAGTTGTGTGTGTCTAGTGTCCGCTGTTTATAACTCCAATTTACAATTACAAAGGTTAGGCTCTTTTGCAATTGTACTCTGGTTATATAATGTATTATAAACTCGATTTAAAACACTAATATTACTATTTTCGTATGTGTTCAAATAAGTATTATTGTTTACTCAAAAAAAAATTATAAGAAAAACATGATGTAAATTACTATTGTAGGCTTCAGAAACCTAGCCAAGCACAACTTTGGGATCAATATCTATTTCAACTTCCAAGAGATACAGATTTATACACGATTTCAACCCATCCCTTGTAACCCAAAGCTCTGCATCAACATTGGTGGTCACCCCAATGTTTTGGGTAAATAATTTAATCCAAAGACCACTATGGTCACGGATAAGGCCCCCTCCATTAGTCATCTTCGGATTGCCCAAAGATGAGCCATCTATGTTTAAGTTTAAACTAGACAATCTCAAGTTTATTCTACCTAACATTAGCCTGCTGCGTTCTCTTTGATCATTACAGACCGAGAATCACAAAACAAATATTCACCGGCAGCACAATTAACATCTCTGCTCAAGTCACTGTTTGAAGGAGTGTTCTTAGACAAAATATTATTTCTATCTTGCCAAAGGTTCCAAATGACAAAAGAAAAATAAATATTCCAAGGAATCAAAGAATTATGGCAGGGAATAGTGCCCAAATTCTTTTTCATCCACAAACAAAGATCTAGGCTGTAAAAATCATGCATTAACATACAAGCTTGGGTTTTATTCCAAAAGCATTTGGCATAGGGACAATCTCTTAGTACATGAAGAATTGATTCTCGACTATCATTGCATTGAACTTCCCCCATAAAACCTCTCCCTTCAAGGATGTCCTTAGTAGGAATGCTGTGCATGAAACATTTCCAAATGGAGGCTTAGAGTTTAGGCAAAGTATCAAGCTTCCAAATCCACTTTCCAGTAAAGGAAGAGACATGGCTAGAGTTATCATTAGATAAATATCCAAATTCCAAAATACTACTCATTAATATGGGAGAGAATCAATGATTGGCGATAGAGCATTTAATAAATTACATTGAGACTTTTTTTTTTTTGAGAGTGCATATCAGGGTAGATTCAATGGAGTATATTTGTGTATTTGTGTTGTAATAAAGTAGGGTGAGCTAGGTTTTAATTGTTGGATAACTGACTGCCTTTTACAATTACACATTGCCTCTTTTCTTTCTGCTTTTTTTGAATTTGGCACATTCATCCTTATTAAAGGAAAAACCATAAGTCCTATTAATTTTTGGGAAAGATTTATTAAATCCATGGGGCTTTCATGTAGAGAGAACGCATTGGCAGAGCCTCAATTGCACCATCTGCAAGCTCAATCACCACAAATAGAGAACGCCATTGCTGCAAGCTCTTTCTTTCTCCCTCTCCCGTTAGTCTTTGTAGTTTGGAATAGATGGTAGGCCTGATTTGGGAAAGTTATATTATTATTGAGTAGTGAACAGCTATAGTGGTTGGGTGACTATAATCAGACTAAAATTATTTTATGAGTGTACTTTGGTGTTAGAGTTGTGTCCTATTTTGGTAATTTACGCTCAAACAATAATTTTAGACATATATAGATCAAATGCTTATTTACAATAAAAAACTTCTTTCTTAATGTTCTCATAAGTTTTGCCAAACGCTTATAAATAGTTTTAAAAATTGTGTTTTAAAAACGCACATTTTAAAAACGCTCATTTTTAAAAATGTATTTTTTAAAACAACTTATCCAAACAGACCCATAATATTAATATTTAGTTACAATTTATTATTTTTTAATATTCTTAATAATATGTAAAAAATTACATAAAATTATTTTTATATATTTTTTAACTAAACATAATTAGTTTTAAACTTATTAAGTATTTATTATAATAATTTAAAAATGATTAATTAAATATTAATGACATCACCAGTTCAACCATCGGTTCGACCACGACCGGACCATAAAACTGGAAACCACACTCTTTTCCGATTCTTTGATTGGTCTGGTTTTTAAAACCATGTAACATGTTGTGTGATTTTGAATCTTTTGTCTAACTCTGTATACCAAAAAAAAATATATATATTTTGTCTAACTTTTTGAGTTTTTAGCCGGCATGCTCCAGTTGCAGTGTACACTACAAGAAAAAAAAAATAATAATAATAAAACTAGTATTATTGCAACAACAAAAAATAATAGAGGTAATATATATGTATATATATATATACACACACTATTGCATCTCTAGGTTGTTTTTTGTTGTAATGGTAACTTAAAGATTGTAGCAATAATTATTATGTTACATTGAAATGTGTTGTCGTAATAGGTAACTTTTATTTTACAATGAGATATGTTGTTGCAATAGGTAATTTTTTTATTTCACATCAAACTATATTATTGTAATAGGTTAAATATTTATTTCACATCAAATTTTGTTGATGTAATAGAGGTGAATAATTGAGTAGTGGAAAAATTTGGTAAATTGGCGCTATTTTTTTCACTAATTTCCTCTCTCACCCATGTTTGTCCCTTTTTTTTTCTAATCTCAAATTTTCTCTCACCAACGCATGTCTCCCTTTTTTTTCTCATCTCAGTTTTCCTCTTTCTCTCACCCACATCTATCTCCCTATTTTTTCTCATCTCAAATTTTTCACGCCTATCTCTATTTTTTTTAATCTTAGTTTCCCCCTTTCTCTCACCTACCTCTATCTCCTTCTTTTTTTAAAAAAAATCTCAAATTCTCTCTCTCTCTCTCTCTCTCTCTCTCTCTCTCCTACTTTTTTTTTTCATCTTAGTTTCCCCTCTTTTTCTCACCCACATTTATCTCCCTATTTTCTCTCCTCTCTCTCTCTCTCTCTCTCTCTCTCTCTCTCTTTTCCTTTTTTTTCTCATCTCACTTTCCCTCTTTCTCTTAAGCCTATCTCAAAATTCAAATTTATCCACTAACTATAAAATTTATCTTTCAAATCTCCATCTCTCTCTCTCTCTCTCTCATATCTATTTTTTCTCATCTCAAATTTTTTACGCCTATAGCTATTTTTTTTTTCATCTTAGTTTCCCCCTTTCTCTCACCCACCTCTATCTCCCTTTTTTTTTAAAAAAAAAAATCTCAAATTCTCTCTCTCTCTCTCTCTCTCTCACGCCTCTCTTTCTTTCTTTTTTCCTTTTTTTTTTTCTCATCTCACTTTCCCTCTTTCTCTTAAGCCTATCTCAAAATTCAAATTTATCCACTAACTATAAAATTTATCTTTTAAATTTCCATCTCTCTCTCTCTCTCATATCTACAGACTATATATTTTCTAACTCAAATTTCAGTCTCTCTTAATTAATAGTCTCCTTAGAGAGACTCTTTCTTAGTTTAAGGATTGTCTCTCTAACTTTCAGGTAATCTTTTGGTTTCTTTAAATTTTAATTTGATTTTTCTTTGTTTGTACATTGTGTTGTATATATATACATATATATGGTGTTTTTCAACTTTATACTTATTTTTTTATTCTTTTTTCCAAAATAGGTGGTAAGTCAATGAAATGGTCATGAAGCATGCTTGGATAACACTTTAGGGAAGAAACTTTTCTTTCATGTTGTATTGATTTTTGCATACTTTTCAAAACTATGTGTTTGAATGTAAGCTCAACAAGTTGTGTATATATTTGTGTTTTTTGACATATGTATTGAAACATCTTTTATGTGTATTTTTGATTTGTTAGTGTAGTTCCTAGATATGGTTTTTGAATTGCAAAACAGGTTAATGGAAAAATTATTATTGTAAAAAAATTATTTATTTAAAAAAAATTATTTTTTAATTAAAAATATCAACCTATTGTAACGAGATTCTCAAAGTAAATCATTGCAATATGTGTAATTTATTGCAACAAAAATCTAATGTTGCATAAACCTATTGCCTCGGACTTTATTACAACGACTTGCATTGACTTTTTTGTCATTGCAATAACACCTTATTACAACGATATTAGTTGTTATTGCAATGACTTTTTTCATTGTCGTTGTTGTTGTTTTGTTGTTTTTTCTTTTCTTTTTTTTTCTTTTTTTCTTGTAGTGGTACTTTACTCTGAAGAGCTACAGGAAAAAAGGAAAGAAAAGCAATGGACACTAATACCCATCAAATCTTTTGTTGACCTAAAGCTCCACACATTTCGACCTCTATCAACAAAGGTCTGCCTTTTGCCGCCGCAGTGTAACCACACCATCACATCCCTCAACTTTTGCTGTCGTGAACCATATTGTCGCATCCCTCAACTTTTATTGCATGTGAGCCACAACAGCATTTGCTACACTAAACTTGTATGTATTTATCCCATTGTAGCAAGGAAACTTGCTTATCTCTGTTAAATCATATCTGACTCATTCTCTCTCATTTATCTTCCTTCTATTTCTTCCATCTCTCTATCTCTTCCCTCTCACCTCTCTCTCTCTCTCTCTCTCTCTCTCTCTCTCTTAGTTGATGCAGGGTTAGGCCTGGTTTCGAAGAGACATTGACGAGGAGAGAGAAGAGAGTGAAAAAAAAGTATAAAAATAACAAATTCATGTCATTAGTATTAATTTTTTTTTCCTTGTTTTCACAGTTGCAAGTAGTCTTCAGCCATGATGAAACTGACAAATTTGGCTAAAGCAATCAAAGACATGAGGAAAGTGGCAAATTTGGCTAATGGAATCAAATAGGGGTATTTATATTTTTATTTAAGTGGTACTTTTAATAAATTTTTTTTTTTTTAAATTTCAGTGGTGTTGTATTTGTGTTGATTGTAGGTATGTAATGCAATTCGCCACCATTCCACAGTTACCAAACTGTAGAAATTTTATGGAATCCATCAATTTGGCTAGAGCAATAAGAGAAGGGTATTCAATTTTTATTATTTCAACATGTGTTACTTCTGATAATTTATTTATTTATTTATTTTTTAATTCCAATGGTGTTGTATTTGTGTTGATTGTAGGTATGTAACACAATTCACCACCATTCCACATTTACCAAACCATAAAAATTCTGTGGAATCCATCAATTTGGCTAGAGCAATCAGAGAGGGGTATTTCATTTTTATTATTTCAACATGTGTTACTTCTGATAATTTTTTTATTTATTTTAATTTAAGTGGTATTGTATTTGTGTTGACTATAGGTATGTACCACAATTCACCACCATTCCACACTTACCAAACCGTAGAAATTCTGTGGAATCCATCAATTTGGATAGAACAATTAGAACGGGGTATTTTATTTTTATTTTATTTTTTTTTTAGAGTAAATGATAACATTTTATTTAAAGAAAGAATAAGTTTATACAAGGCAGCAACATAGAACAACCATGCTAAACCTGAGCTAGCTACATAGCTTTCTCTTCACCTTACAAAAATAACAACTATAAGTAAAGTTACATCAAGCAATGCCAAAGAAAAAAAAAAACAAGACTATCTTACTATTACTCAAGACAAAACTCCATAATTAGCTTCCAAATATTCTAAAGCATGGGCTGCAACAAACATGGCTAGAAAAGTGGGATTAGGATGTGGAGTACCGAAGCGAGCCTCATTCCACTTATTCCAAATCATCCAGCTGGTTGTGAAAAATATTGCAATCTCTGGGTCATTTTTTCTTTGCATTATTTGATCAGCCACATCCACAAATGAGATATTTGTGCAATGAGTCATGATCTCCCTCAAGCATGAGGACTTCCAAACCTTGTCAGAATATGTACAGCTTAGTAGGACATGGTCTGTTGACTCCACCCCATCCTCACAACAACCACATCCAACATCAAACAAAAATTTTCTTCTAGTTAGATTAGCTTTAGTAGGCAGTATATCTCTACAAGCTCTCCAAATGAAAGTTTTGATTTAGTTACATACCTTAACTGCCCAAATCGCTTTCCCAATTTTATTGCTATGTGAGTGATTGGATGATTGGCCATGAGAAGATCTCAGATGTTGAGTTTGGATCATCTTATATGCATTTTTTACTGAATATTCACCTGTGTTTGTGTATGCCCAAATTTGGGTGTCTTGCATTGCTCTATTGCTCAATGGGACGGATTTAATAACCTCAGCTTCATGTGGGAGGAATACATGATCAATCATGGATACTTGCCATGATCTTGTAGTTGGATCAATAAGGTTATCCACTGTGGCCATTGTTGACATTAAGGAGCACAGGGTTACTACCTTGAATGATGGTAGGGTTGAAAGCCATCAGTCTTGCCAAATTCAAATTTTATTTCCGGTTCCTACCCGCTCTCTCAATCCGTTGTCCAAGACAGATCTGGCTGCCACTATACTTTTCCATGCAAAACTCCTTGAATTTGGTGATGGGGCATCTAAGAAAGATGTATTGGGAAAGTACTTTGATTTGTAGACTCGATAGAACAAGAAGTGTGTATTTTTCAAAAGCCTCCATCCTTGTTTAGCTAACATGGCTAGGTTGAAAGAATGAAGATCCCGAAACCCAATTCCTCCCATCGACTTGGGCATACAAAGTTTAGACCAACTCAACCAGTGTACTTTCCTTTCTTGTATCTTTTGACCCCACCAAAATCTACTCATCATCCCTTCAAGATCTTTAAGCAAGCCTTTCGGTAGCAAAAAGCATCCCATGGCATATGTGGGGATAGCTTGTGCCACGGCTTTAATCAAAATTTCTCTTCTAGCTTGAGATATCGTCTTTTCCTTCCATCCCTTTAGTTTACTCCAGACTCTTTCAATGATTGGAGCAAAAGCTGCTTTTTTGTTATGCCCCACTATACTAGGCAGCCCTAAATACTTCTCATATTCTGGGACTATCTCTGCATCCAATGCCTATTTAATTGATTCTTGAGTCTCTAATCCAGTGTTGCTACTAAAGAACAGAGAAGTTTTATCAGTATTAATCTTTTGTCCTGAAGCAGCCTCATATAGATTAAGTAAGGAATTGACCTGTTGGCACTCCTCTATTAAGGCACGACAAAATAATAAGATGTCATCAACAAATAGGAGATGAGAAATACAAGGACCACCTCTACTAGCTGCCACTCCTCTTATAATTCCATCTGTTTTTGCCTTTCTGAGCAGAGCAATGAGCCCCTCGGCACAAAACACAAAGAGATAAAGGGCCAGAGGGTCACCTTGTCCCAATCCTGAAGAAGGCAAGATATAACCAGTAGAATTGCCATTAACTAAAACAGAAAAATGAGCAGTTGTTATGCATGTCATTATTAATTGCACCCATTTTGCATGAAACCCCATTTTCTCCATCACCCTTTGTAAATAACCCCATTCAACCCGGTCATAAGCTTTGCTCATGTCCAATTTAGTAACTACTTGACCTATCTTGCCCCACCTTTTCTTTTTCATGCTATGCAAAGTTTCATATGAAACTAAAATGTTGTCTGTAATTAAATTTGGGAGGATGAGCTTCAGCCGGTTGACTATCAGTTTAGATATGATTTTGTATAGCACATTACATAGGCTGATGGGGCGATATTGTGTGATTAATTCAGGGTCTTTGGTTTTGGGTATTAGTACTATGTGGGTATTATTTATATTTCGAAGTATAATTCCAGAATTTAGACATGATAGCATAGCATTAGTTACATCAGAACCCACTATATGCCAAAACTTTTGAAAAAAGAAAGCAGTCATACCATCAGGGCTTGGAGCTTTTGAAGGATGAATCTGAAATAAGACAAATTGAATCTCTTCTGGATGAAAATCTCTCACAAGCCAATCATTCATCTCTTCCGTAACTACTTTAGGAATATGGGCTACCACTTCTTCAATGGCATTCGGATTTGAAGATTGGAAGAGAGTTAAGAAATGTTGAATTATCACCCTTTCTATATCGCTTTGTTGCTCTATCACCGTACCATCCATCTCCTTTAGCGAGACAATTAAGTTTTTTTTTTCCTCCTTACAGACGCCTTCGCATGAAAAAATTTTGTATTACAATCATCTTCACGCAACCAGCTGATACGGGATCTTTGTTTCCAATAAATTTCTTCTTTCTCAATTAAAATATTAATTTCATGCCTAAGAGCTTCACATTCAACCCATGATGAATCCCTGTTGTTCTGCTCTAGCATTTGCAGCCTATTTTGCTTTTCCTCAATCATTTTGCCTAAGGAACACAGTAAATTTTTACTCTAGGCTAACAACTGCTTCCTTCATTCTTTTATTTTGCTACACACCTAGAATATAGGACTTCCATTGAAGGAAACTGACCAAGCATTTGCAATTGTGTCCTTGCAGCCTTCATCTTTCACCCATGCTTCCTTAAAATAAAATCATTTTTTATACATCCCAATTTGAAGTTGCGATTGCCTTATTAATTGCACCCCAATGGCCATGTGATCGGAATTTGCAAAGCATAAATGATGAACTTCAAAGTGAGGAAAAAGATCATACCATTCTTGGTTAGCTACCCCACGGTCGAGTCTAAAAAGATCATACCATTCTTGGTTAGCTACCCCACGGTCGAGTTTAACATATACCCGATCCTGTTCATCTCTCCAATTGCACCATGTGAAGCAAGCACCTTTAAAGCCCATGTCCCTTAATCTGCAATCGTCCAGCACCTCTCGAAAATTCGCCATTTGCCACTCACTTCTTGGTTCCCCTCCTTGTTTTTCATCCGTTGAAAGTATCTCATTAAAGTCTCCTATGCATATCCATGGCAATGTGACTTGCTGATGAAGTAGGTGCATCAAATTCCATGCCTTAATATGCTTCAATTTTTCAGGGTGCCCATAGATTCCTGTCAATCTCCATGAAACCCCATCCTTCTCTATCACAATAACATCTATATGGCTTTTTGACAAGGTTTTCAATTTCACACCCCATTCTGAATCCCATAACAGAGCCAAACCTCCACCCATTCCAGTTCTATCTACACACACTACATTATCTATTTTTAATTCATCTCTCACTTCTTCTATGCCTTTCTTTTTAAATTTAGTTTCCATCAAAAATACAATTCGGGGACGTTGAACTTTAATGAGCTTAGAAAGCTCTCCAACAACACTTTTGTCCCTAAGTCCACGGCAATTAAGACTTAATATACTCATAGTTCAGCTACCTTAATCACCTTACTTCATATATTCAATAATCCAACACAAAACTCCTAAATCTGTGACCTTTTAAAAGACAAATTTACTTGTAACCAAGATAAAGTGCTCTTGAGATAATATGGAAGCTCTCCGCTTTGCAAAGACCCAACCACCATCTTTCATTGCTAAGAACGATCAGCCCCTTCACTCCAAGATATGGGTAGGTCCATGAAGCTAAGAACTCACCTAGTTGCTGACAAGCCTTTAGAACTATAATGAAGTTGATCTGCGCCTTGAGATTTTGAGGCGATGACCTCTTTCGACAACGCAAAACCCACTAGCTAGGCAAGGTAAACCCACACAGGGAATCCATCAATTTGGCTAAAGCAATAAGAGAGGGGTATTTAATTTTTATTATTTCAACATGTGTTATTTCTAATAATTTCATTTTAAAAAAAAAAAAAAAATTCAGTGGTGTTGTATTTGTGTTGACCATAGGTATGTAACGCAATTCACTACCATTCCACACTTACCAAACCATAAAAATTATGTGGAATCCATCAATTTGGCTAGAGCAATTAGAGGGGTATTTAATTTTATTATTTCAACATGTGTTACTTCTAATAATTTCATTTTTTTTTTTTTTAGTTTCAGTAGTGTTGTATTTGTGTTGACTGTAGGTATGTAACACAATTCGCCACCATTCCTCACTTACCAAACTGTAGAAATTCTATGGAATCTATCAATTTGGCTAAAGCAATCATAGAAGGGTATTTAATTTTTATTATTTCAACATGTGTTACTTCTAATAATTTCAAAAAAAAAATATTTAATTTAAGTGGTGTTGTATTTGTGTTGACTGTAGGAATGTAACACAAATCGCCACCATTCCACACTTACCAAACCGTAGTAATTCTGTGGGTTGGCGCACCCAAGTCCAATAGACACGGACGTGCCGTGCGGCTGTGGACACGGCTGCACACGCATCCGTGACAATTTTTTTTTTTTCGCTTTCCAATTCGGTTTGAAACGGGCCAGTACGAGAAGAGAAAAGAAAAGAAGTGATGGAATTGATGCTGGAGAAAAGAAAAAAAAAATTGAATAAGAAGAGAAAAGAGTTTTACAGAAGGAAGTACTGTGACTCTGTGAGAGAGAAAATACAAAGAAGTGAAAGAACTGAGAATAATACGAAGAAGAAGAAGAGAGAGAAGGAATTGTGAGAGGAGAGCACAACAATTGAGAAAAACATTTATTAAAATATATACAGTGGCTACATAAAAGAGAGTCAAGTGGGGGTAGGGGTGAATTGGAAAAAGGAAACTTCTAGGAAGGTGTATGATTTATAAACGCCATTACACATTTCCTTATTTACAAAAACACCATCACCTAAAAAAGAGTTTCTTTTGAACCATAATTACATTAGCAAATTTATTAGTATTATTATTAATATTAGAACACTCCCTTATTTACAAAAACTCCATCTCTTTCTCACATGCTCTTTGATCTCTTTAGCTCACTCTATATTTTTCCCTCAATCTATTTCTATTATCCTATTTTTTAGTTTTTTATATAAGTTGTAATGTTGAGACTTGAGTTGATTTCTTATTTAATTATTATATATTTGTCAAATTATATGAAAAATTATGCTTAGCAATATATAAAAAATATAAATAAAAACATATTTAATAATTTATTAATAAATGCATCCTACTGCACCTGCACCCTACTTTTTCAAAAATTGCCAAGTTGCCGCACCGCACCCGTGCTTCCTAGTTTTTATTTAGCATGTGTTACTTCTAGTAATTTCATTTTATTCATTTTATTTTATTAATTTCAGTGATGTTGTATTTGTGTTGACTATAGGTATGTAACTCAATTCAATGTGGAACCACCACCATCGGTAAGTTTTTGTTGGGTGCAAGTTCTTACACAACTATTGTAATTTTTATTCATTTTTCTTTTTACTGATGTTATAACAAAATTGTAATATTACCCTTGCTAAATTTCCACAAAGATTACTAAACTTAATTTTCCACTTAAGTCTCATAGTCTAGAAAGCATGGGTGCGCTGATTGGGTTGGTGCACCCGCATCTGATACGCACGGCCAAGGATGCGACTGGGCGTGCGTCCGGGCTGAAGTAAGTGTTAAAAAAAAAGTAATAAAATTTGTCAAAACACACTATTTTGACATCCTAGTTAAAAAAATAAAAAATAAAAATAAAAAAACCCTAAACTCATCTCAAACTCTCTTTGACTCTCTCATTGCTCTTAAATTGGTATATGTTTATCATTATATGAAAAAATATGCTTGGCAATATATAGAAAATATATTTAATAATTTATTAATAAAAGTAACACATGCTAAAATAAAAATATATTTAATAATTTTTTCATATAAATAAACATATTAATAAACATATGTTTACCATTATATTAATAAGTGTAGGGATGTAAAGCCCAGCGATATATATGTCTATGTGTATATTGGGCCAGAGACCCAATCCGAGGACATGAAGTAATCCGAGGAGGGGCGAACATAATCAAAGGAGTCCGTGTTAGTAAGTGAAGAGGTTAGTTTTGATCATATAGGTCCATGAGGATGGTTCGAGGATGAATCTCTCATCGGCTGAGCAAAGCCGAGGTCCGAAGTGGTGGTCTACCGTCCAAGGCAGCGTTCCAAGAGATTCTATTGATATGGATAAGAATTACAGAAGCACAAAATAGAGGGAAGTCCTAAAATATTTAAAGAGAAAGCTGCTACCACTGCATTGAATGCTCTGCACCTAACTAATTGGCCACATTAACGTGGAGGTGATACTTGAGCAGTAATTTTTAGCCTTACAACTACTACTAGAGATTTCAAGAAGGTGTTGATGGGACAATGATCAAATACTAGCAGTCTGCCCTACACGTGGAGGGTAAAGAGAAAATAAGGAAGGGAGTATAAAACAAAAAGAAGACCCTGAAGAGAAAGGATCGAGAAATTAAGTGAAAAACACTATAGCAATCAAAAATTAAACTTGTAATCTAATTTGAGAGTAATATATAAGAATTGATCTTCTTGGACTGTGCCGATAATGATTTTATTTAGATTAAACCAGTCTACTTATATTTTCTTGTCATCTGGATCCACTTTACTTGTTGTCTAACTCACTGAAACCCGGTTTTCCAATCCACTCTCTACAAATTCATTGTATTGAGCTCTTTGAGCCTAAGTTCATACATCCTTTGGGCTAGAGACCCAAATCTGGTCCTTACAATAAGCATATATTTATTAAAAATATGTTTATTAATATAACATATGCTTTTTATATAAATAAACACATTTTTACCATTAGTATATAAATAAAAATATATTTAATAATTTTTAAATTTTAGTGGTGTTGTATTTGTGTTGACGGTAGGATTCTAAAGCAATTCGCTAATATTTCACGCTTTCCAAAGCTTAATTCTCTTTATGCATTTAAATTTAATGTGGAACCGCCGGTCACAAGAAAAGATATACCAAAGCCAACTAACGATGTGAACCTAAGTTTTTTGTTTGATATTTTTATTTTAAAGTTAGCAATTTTTAAATATTGTTGGTAATATCAAATTTTATTTTGCAGAGTTTTGAAATTTTTTTGAATAGACTCCCAAACATGTGGGAAGTTGATCCAGACAATCAAGCTATCTTACATTTCAGTGACGAAGGAGGAAGATTTTTTCTTGATATTGGTAAGGTATTATGCAGAATGCATACAGAAAAAAGTTTGCAGGGAATTTGCTGCATGGGATTCGAATTCATAAAAACTATAGTGTTAGTTTTCCTTTTCCCTGTGGTAAGCCTGGTAAAACCACTACAATCAGTCAGGGATAGAAACTGACTTACACCATGTACGTAGGATGGTGGCCATGGTCATAGCCAAAGAAATTCCAGATTATGAGAAACGACTTTGAATTGGCTTCAAGTTGTTTTTTTTCTGAAATATTTCTTGAATGCCCAGAGTTATTTGCTGTTCTGCAGTTGCTTCATCCTCTGTTCTACAATGCATGTCAAAGAATGTGCTTCTTACAATTGCTAAAAGAGTTTTCAAGTGAAAACCCGTGGGTTTGATTGCATTGACTAACCTTGACAATTTAGATTTTCGGTTTAAGGATTGGCAGGAAAATGAAATTTTTTAAAGGAAGAGAGTGTTTAAGAGAGTGCGTAACATGGACTACACATATTAACTTATCAACAGCAACCACATGATAATACTGGCCCACATGAAGTGACTAAAGATGAAGTGCCTAGGTTGAAGAAGTGCCTAAGCCATATTATAATACCGGGCCTATGTTACCTCTTTTCATTAGAAACCTGCACAACCACTCAAAACTCAATTTTCATCGCCCGTTTCTCAAAATATGTGGGTCACACCAGTGCAAGTATTTTTTGGTTTAATTCTCTTCACTCAATTCTTATCACTCATAACTCAAAATATTGACAATGAGGGGTAAGAATTTAGAACAACTTTTTGATATTTTTCAAATTTTGAGTTATGAGTTAAATGATATTTTGGTAATAACACATTATGTGTGGGACCCATTGTACAAACTTGTCATGCTCAAAGTTAGACCACTCTTTTTTCTTTTTCTTTTTTTCTTTTTTTTTCTTCACACCATATTTTTTCTCCGCTTCTACTTCTTCCAAGGCTCAAAAGAGCCTGAGGAGGAAGAAGACCATACAATTCTATCATCACAATTAGCATTTTATTAAAGTTACTTAGTAAAGTTAAGTTACTTTCTTAAAGTTGGCCAGTTAATAATTACTGTCACAATTTTCCTCTCTTCACAGTAAAAACACAACCATCTGATATAAAGTAACCGTTTGGTTAGAGGGGTAAAAAAGTGGGAGGATAAAAAATGGTGGGAGGATGGAAAAGTGGGAGGATAGAAAATATTTTAATTTCTATCTTTTTTGTTTAGTTGGGAGTGGAAAGCAGAGGGACGAAAAAAAAGATGAGTTTGAACAAATTTACTCATATACCCTTATTCAAGAATAATACCCAATTAAAACAAAAAAAGTGACAAATAAATTTTTGTTTTAAGCAACCCGTATTTATTATAAAAAAAAAATCACGTTTAGTTTTTTTTTTAAAAAAAAAACAACTATCACACCTAGGCCCTAGAAAATCAAAAGAAAAAAAAAAGAATAGGAAAAAGAAAAAGAGGCAACTGGATGAAGCCCGTGTGCACATGCATATGGGCATGGGCATTTTTGTCGATCAAGAAAAAATACATTTCCACTCAGTTTTCTTTCCATTTTGGGAAGAAAACATTTTGGTGGGCCTAGAGAGAAAACACCTAGGCTCCACTATTTATTTTCCTTCCCTCCCACCCAACCAAACACATTCCAAAAAAATTTTTCTTCCCATTTTCTCTCCAAAGTTTTTCATCCACCCTATTTCACCTCCAAACAAACACATAAGTGTTCTTATGGCCTGTGTATCTTAATTTTTGTGACTACATTAATAACAAGATTCTACTTTAGCCACAAATAATCTCCAAGTATAATTGGACTAATTTGCAAAAAGTAAAGCGCTAACTAGTAACAAAAATAGTGATTTTATTAAAGTTATATTATAAAAAAAATTAAGTTACTTTATTAAAGTTGGTCAATTAATTACTTTTTAGTTATCTTTATCTTCTCCACGTTGCTGTTTTTATCTTTTCTTCCGCACTAAAAAGAGAATTAAGAATGCGTTTGGATTCAGGTTATTCTCTTGTGTTTGCTTTTTTTTCTTTTTTCTTTTTTGAACCAGTGTCTCTTGCATTGTTCATGGGACATGAACAGTGCATTTAGGCTAATGAACAATAACCCGCGCATGAACAGTAACTTTTTTATTACTTTTTTATTGTTTTCAGTTTTCAATTTTTAGCAGAATAAGCGGTATCCAAACGGATCCTAAGTGTTTGTTTGGATCACATCCACATTTTGGATGTTTTGCGTTTCAAGTTTTTTTTTTTTTTTTTTTTTTTTTTTTTTAACTAGAGCTTAATGCACTGTTCATGAGACATGAACAGTGTATTTAGGCCAATGAACAGTGCTGAACAATAATAAACAGTAACTAGAAATTTTTTTTTTTTTTTTCAGTTTTCAATTTTCGGCAAAATAAGTGATATCCAAACGCACACTAAATATTCTTTTTATGGTTTGTGTGTCTTTCTTTTTGTGACTAAATTAACAACATTATATTTCTGATTTGTTTCGTATGTTTCACTGGAGGGAAATTAAATAAATAAAAATAAAAACTACATTAGTAAAATACTTTCACATTGATTTTTTTGGGCAAATCTTTTACAATGGAATCTAGCCAATCTAACCAAAAGAAGCCCCTTCTACTCACACGGCTAGACCCCTCTAACCATGCTGCATGTTCTGAGTCATCATAGTCATGAATTCATCCATGTTAACCATACCATCTCCATCAGTGTCCACTGCTCTCACCATTCTCTTGCAGTCCTCTATGGTGCATCTCTCCCCAAGCTTCCTTAACATGGCTAAAACTTCATCTGGGCTTATTTTCCCATCACCATTCAAATCAAACGTTCGAAATGCACCCTGTATGTCCAAAGTTCTAACCCCACCACCTTTCTTTTGGACATCCATGAACTCTTTGAAATTAATAAAACCATCACCATCCAAATCAACCACTTTGAAAATATTTGGCACATCTCCAATCATGTGGTCTTTTCCCATAGCTCTCAACATGGCCTTGTACTCTTGCTGAGAAATCTTCCCATCTCTGTTGGAATCAAACTTATCAAACACTTGCTTCATCTCATCTAAATTCGGCTCGAAAGCAAGTTTTAAGCCTGAGCTTTGCCTGTCCCGAAAGGAGAACAAATGGGATGGCTTTCGCAAGAACTTTCTTTTGGAGAGGTTATATTGGAATTCTAGGAAGCTCATCTTCGACATTTGTGTGATGTTGTTTCCCAGTTGATTAGTGGGTGGGAGATACTAAAATTTATGTTAGATTTGAACTTCTAAGTTCTAACAGCCTTCAATGTGTTTTGGCAAAATGTCTTCCTATTTATATGCAGAGTAACCAGTTTGGGATACTTGAAAAGATCGATTATTCTTTTCCCATTGGTAGCAGGATAAAGCAGCAATTTGAGGTAAGGCACCTAGTTTGTTTTCTTTTCAACGTAAAGGTAGAACACGTAACAATATTCTGTAGTGATAAGTACGATGAACAGATGAGGTTTGTGGAAAAGCAATAGTGCCAAAAAAAATAAAGTATTTCTTTGCAAAAGTTGTAATTCTCTTTTTGGCTTGTCCTGTGATCTCTCCTTTTTTGAGTAGACCGAATGAATAATTATTTGGGTTAGGTTGGATTAGGGTTTAACTCGATTGGGATTTAAGTAGACCAAATAATTATTTGGGTTAAGTTGGATTCAGGTTTAACTCGATTGGGATTGGGTTATGATCGGGTTCATGTCAGAATTACTTGGAATTGAATCGGGTTATTACTTATAGACCTTATAATGCATCAGTTTGCCAACTTGCCGGTGCTCTATTACTTTTTTTTAGAACATTTAAATTCAATGTAGTTATATGTTTAAATTTATTCAAAAAGAATGTAATGTGATGTACCTAACTTCTGTCCTTAATAATTTAATTTTATCAACTTATGATTACAACAAAAGAAAAAAAAAAAAAGGGAGCTTTGGCTAATTGATTTTTGCTAGGCTTACCGTAAAATGGTGTTTTAATCCGTTGGGTTAGCGGGTCAAATATGTACCAACCGTTTTTCAAGCTAATCCGCCTCCCCCCAAAATTTTCCACGAGTTAGAAATTCCTCCACCCACACCCACTGTTATCCCTTGGGTTCTGATCCAATTTTGCTTAGTCCACTATTGGAGGCATTTATCTTTATAAGTACTTAGAAATCATGACTTCAAGTCACAATTTTAGTGCATTTTGTGCGTGTATAAATGTGTAAAATAGTGTGTAATAGCATTTAGCTTTTATCTTTCAAGGGGTGAACCTAAAAGGTTATTACATGAAAACTATGAAGAAAGTTTGAGGGAGAAAGTACAACTCATCAAAACAATGGTAAAGTATTATTCCCGAATTGGAAAAAAATAAATAAAAAATAAAAACTATATATTGATTCAGTCATGGTGGTTTTCCATTATCCAAATCCTCCATTACTTCAATGTCCGTGCGAGCTGTTATCTTCTGCACATATCCTGCAATCACAAATGTTTGTGTGTTAACTCCAGAACCACTAACTATTCTAATCAAACATCCACAATTCAAGAGAATTTAACACTCCACACATACAAATCCATGGAGGAAACATATAGCAATTTACTAGGTAGAATTCACAAGAAAATTTCTAAATTATAATAATAATTTGAAAACTAAAGCTACATATTTAATAAGGAAAAGCAAGTGGACACGGAAGGTATACACAGAAAGCAACATCCATGACCCAAGGAATCTAGAAAGCCTATAGATCATTAAAAACTCTTTAACCCCTCTAAGAAGAATAAAGATTCCTAGATTTAAATAATAATAAAATTAAAAAAAGAAAATATCCTCAACTTGAACAGAACTTCTACGCAATCAAATATCTTTATATTTCCCTCCCTTCAAATATATCAAAGAAAGAATGCAGAAGTTGTTGACAGACTGTTTTCTTGGTCTTAGCTTTCCACTTACAGGAAATTAAATTGGCAAGCTAAGGAAAACTCAACAAAGAGTGAGAAGACAATGGCCCACTGTATTGTTCCAACAGCTTAAGCTATTAGAATATGGTAAATTTAATTATTTAATCACATATTTCTAAAACTCCCACTTAAGCTATCAGATCTCCTGTTCTGATACCATGTTAAATTACCAATTGTCTCAACAGCGTAAGCTATTAGGATATGGTAAATTTAATCATTTTTTTTTTTTTTTGCTGAATAAATTTAATCATATACTTATAATACCTAGAATTCGTCGGCTATGTAAAAAGATAATAGGATGATGCCTCATGCACATTACTTGATTTAATCCTGATGAAAATGGAACTTGTGTTACTTGGAGCTTCCATATTCATCTGATGTGTTGACTGACCTACTTCAATAAACAATTCATGATAAAAGCAGGGCCTCAATTCTACTGAGAGCCACATAAGGAAAATTCAAAAATTCCAATGTAGAGATCCTGGTTTCAGATTTCAACGCATCTTCATAAATTCATCCCATAATAAATCATGACTGAAACTTAACAGCCCTCTGACCATAAAACTCATTGACCACACTGTTGAAACCACACCCATTATACCTTAGAGACGAGATCAAATTAGCAGACTAGCCTAACCCTTCAATATCCATCTGATATGTTGTGACCAATAATCACAAACAATTCATGATAAAAGCACAGAACCTCAAGGATCTCAACCCTATGAGAGCCACATATTGAAAACCAAAATTTTCATTGTAGAAATCCCTGGTTTCAGGCTTCAATGCATCTTCATAAAATTCCATTAAACCAAGTGAAAATTTTAATTCTTCAAAACCATGTGTTTTTTGTATCCATCCTATCATAGACAGTCTGAAACTTAAACAGCACTCCAACTATAGAACTCATTGACCACAATGTTGAAAAAAAACAACCTTCATGCCCAACAAAACTATTTCCAAACAAGTATGGACTTGGGTGATTCAAAAGCTTCACAGAAATGCATGAGTCATCTATGTCCCCTTACAATTTTTTTTGAGTAATTCAATTGTTACATCAAGTGGGGGAGGTAGTATTTGAACCTTGGTTCTCTTTGTAAAAGAGACTAGACAGTGCCATTGAGCTACAAGGTTCTTGGAAATTATGCCCCTTACATTCCTCAACACAACAATGAATGCTACATTTAATTAAGTAATAAATTAAATTGTTCTATATATCTTTGGTATCATGGTACATGTCTTCCATAAACTTTTGGTAGTTAGTCTTTCTTGAAATGTTAAACTTTAGCTGTCCAAAAATGGGTGGCTTATCAAAACCAGAGTGATGCAGCCAGGGAAGATAAATGTGTTACTACTTCGCAAATTTGTCTATTCAAGATTAATTTAATGGGACCCACGTGTGAAGTCAACTGAAGTAAAAGTAGTATGGTTTAAAGGTCTAGTTATATGCGTCTTCTAGGTTAAACAATTTTTAATTTAGGTTTTTATTTAACAAGTTATGATCGATTTTGTTTTGGGGGAAAAACTATAGTTTTAGCAATCCTAGCAAATTATAGATATTTTGGTAGTTTAGTTGAGTCTAGAACTTTTTAGGAGATCCTAAAATATCTTAGATTTTCTCTTTGTTGAGTCCATGTTAATATTTTACTAGTAATTAACTTAGTAAGCTTTTAGTATATTGGTCAAACTAGGAGTTCTAATACTACTAGTGTACAAGAAGGAATCATTATATAAATTTATGCTCAATGTTGTACTTTAAAATAGATAGAGTAGACCAAAAAAATATTGAGCGTTTTTAGTATTGAGGCACATTGGCCTTATTGTTCTTTTCTCCCTTTCTCTTCTGTATTTTCTTCTTCTCTTTCTCAAACTATTGTTCAGGGGTACTATTTATATAGCCCTTGAACACCATATATTTCTCTTTTTTCCTTCTTCCTTACAACCCCAAATCAAGACCTTCCTCTTACCTATCAAAACCAAAAAGCCCCACATACTTTCTCTATCAAATAACCATAACTAAATAATAATATTTTTAAAAAAAACTATTTGAACCATAGCCAATTTGGAGCCTTAACCTTTTCTTCTTCAACTCTAAACCCTAAGTCTATAAATCCCCCTAATTTTTTTTTTTTTTTTTTTGATAAGTATAAATCCTCCTAAACTTTAACCCACAACAAGCACATGTAGACAAATTCCCCAATTTGTCCAACGTCGCAGAGTTCATATGATGCATAGGCAGGTGTCATATTCATACCACTCTACACTACAAGTTACTTATGCTTCATCTCAATGCAAAAGTCCAAGTAAATAATGAAATCAACAGTACATATCAACCAGAAAAAGGAGAAACCAAACGACTCAGTTTCAAATCAATATATTCAGCACGGTTGGCATTAGAAGCAAGTCCATATCAAAGTCACTTTGAAGGAACTCTACTCACTTCCATAAATTATTGCTTGGAAGTTTAATTTTTCTATGTTATGTGTTTTCATTAATTGAGCTGCTTCAAGATGCATAAAACTTGGATTATTATAAATTATATTCTTGTAGGATGCGCCATTGCTCAACAACTGGTAAGCTATCACTTAAACCAGAAATAATTATTTACGAATAATCTCCAAATGTCATTTTGTACATTACGACAGCTTGCAGACCTAAGACAAAACATAAAATCTTGAAATTCTCCTACTAAGTAAGATATGATTTTACATGTTTGGAACATTGATGCACTTATAACTGAAATGATTATCATAAAAAATACTTCAGTGAACAATTTACTATCATTACTTGATTGCATGATCAAATTTTTCAAGCTACAATCATCCTACTGTACCACACAGCAGTTTGAGGTCAATTGTTTCATTTTTTTCTAATTTACTCTTTCTTTTTACATGTGATCAATGTTTAGATATCATGAACATGCTGTTGTGCTGCTAGTATCAAATCCCAATGACTGGAACATGAAAGTTGAGTGAATGCCTACTGGTGAAGAACTTAGTGGCCTTACTATACCTATTTTACACGGTATGAGAAACCTGAAAAGAAGAAGGAATAAGGAATGGTACACTTAAAAGAATCTAGCAAAGTTGAATGGGCAAAAAGTACCATCTAAATATTTCCAGACAGTTATATGGAAAAGAAAGTTGTGGCCGAATTAGCTGATTTAGAATCTAGAAAAGCACAACTATATTATCTACCATAAGGAATATTCCAAAGTTGGTGGTGGAAATGCTTAAGCTTTTATCCATAGGTTATTCTGTTGGCAAGCAAGTTGAGTTAGGCTGTCAAGGTCCACCTCCCCAAGGAAATTACTACGAAACTTCTCATACAGGTAAAATTTTAATACATCAAGAAATTGATGCAGAGAAATGGGTACTTGAGAACCAGTAGAAATATTCTGACACGTGTGATCTTTTAAAACCAAGATTAACATTATACGTCATATGAGCACTTTCATAATCTACGCATTTGTGTTTCTTGGTGCCTGCTTCAAACTGGTATAATGCTTGTATTTATGAATAACCATATACAAACCATCCCCATCTTAAAGCAATAATTCTCAAGCTCCATGCCTTATCAAAAATAATAATTCTCAAGCTCCATGCACATTTTTTTTCATGGGGATGTTTTTAGTTCGGTTTCACGAATCATGTAAGTCTCTCCTAGTTGGTATGTAATCTGTTTCTAGAAAATACATCATAATAGGGTCTCAACTACAACTAAAAGTACAAAGTGGGTGAGAATATAAGCATGTACTTCACTCCAGAAAAAATACCCCACTATTCAAGCCTATTCATTCAAAAATAACAACTTGAGCTAAAGAAATATCAACATATTATAAACACTAAAAAATTACTCTTTTTGCAGTGCTAGTAAAGAAGAAGAATACCTATTCCCTGACAAGGTATGCATTTGCAGATAGTCTCTTTTCCTCTTTTATTATAATAGCTGACAAGTCCCGATCCTTGGCAACTTCGACACTTTCCAGTCCATTCGTACACGACTTCCTTACAGTCCTACAAATCCAAAAATGGATCAAAATCCAATGACTTTCTTTTTCTTTTTTCTTTTTTTTATTTTTTATTTTTGGGGTGTGTGTGCCTAAGGGGAACTACAGAGGTCTCCGTTCAATCTAGACACCTAATTTTTTTTCTTTTCTTTTTTTCTTTTTAAAAAGAAGCTTCTTTGGGACTTCCCTAATATTTCAATGAGGTCTAGCTAAAACCAAACTTCCCTAATGCACTCAACGTGTGTATAACTTACCCCCCAAAAAAAAAAAAAGTCTTAGTCCCACACCAATGTGTTTGGTTATGGATCCTTAATGGGCTTAAAATTGAAGTTGGGCATACCTCGAAAAAGGTAAAAGCAATACTAGGGACACAACATTTTTCACAACTACTAATACGATTTATTGTGATTAGAGTAACATCAGTTTCGCATGGGCCAATGCACCAATCCCAACAAGTATGTAAACTGTCAAGAAAAAACGTTGTAAAACAACGTTGCCGTCATGTACTTATTGAAAATGTAAAGCTTTAAAAAGTTGTATACATGCTGAATAAACCGGAAATAAACTTTGGAAATGTAGCTTTAAACAGAAAAACGAAAAGGACGGGCGCAAGAGGCTTGTAGCTCAACTAACATCTCCTGATGTTTCCAATCCAATGGAGACGTGTAGGGTTTCAAATATCTCAGCTCAATAATTGGGGTTCGGTTACACGAACCCCTACTGAGACTACTATATGAGTTGGTTGATTAAACAACATCCTATTAACCATCACAGAAGTATATCTCTCATTCACTTTTTAAACCAATGAAATTCGAGAATGTTCGTTTTCCTCCACTCAGCCAAAAAGGTAGTAAATATGACTTTTTATGTTGTGTTTGTTTCAATATTAACACTTTCTAACAAATTAATTATATTCCAAAAAACATTTTTCTAGAAAACTATATCTTTTTCCTATGTTCAGTAGCAACCTTAAAATAAGTTAGAAAGCTATACCTTGACTTTCCTTATTTAGCTTTTTTTTTTTTTTTTTTTTGTGATGCTACCAAGGAAAATTCTTAGCATAAGATTTTCCCTTGAAACAAACAGAGTAAGTAGGAAATAAAAACCTCAAATACAGGATTGCATCGGAGCCGTTGATCGACAACTTCGGGTGGGACCGGAGAAGAATCAGGATAAGTCATTGGCAGTGGAAGAGCGTCGCTATCGTCAGTCAAGTAGCTCTCTCTGTCACGCGACCATTTCTTCTCTTTCGCATTCACTTGGCCGCCATTTTTACCGGCGCGCCGAGCCGAGCCGTCGTTAGCGGCAGAGTCGGAGTCGATTCCGATTCCGATGGAGATATCGGCGGAGGAGGCGGAGATGGAGGGGAATTGGAACCATTTGCGAGGGAATGTGGGGCCCGTCGGATTTATGTCGGCGGCGGAGGCTCGGCAGCGGAGGGCGGAGAGCTTGGCTGAGAAGAAGAGGGAGCTAGGGTTTGTGACGAACATTCGAAACGCTACCGTTTTTGGTGGTGGAAAAAACGCTGTGACAGTTGGTTGTTGTTTGGTTAGTTTTTTCAGTTTTTCTTTTTCTTTTTTTTTTCTTGGAGGAAAGGAAGAACTGGTTCTGTGAACTTTGTGAAGTGGAGGTTTGTTTGGGTTTGGGTTTGGGTTCTGAGAGTTAAGATTGGGGGATTTAAGTTTAAGACAAGGTCCACGTACTCACGTACAACTGAAGAGAAGTGCAACAGAAGAGAAGTGCAACTATGCAAACGACAACGAAATCTTTGTCGTTTTACCTGCCTAAATTCCATACATAATATGATTCAACTATTCCAACTCCCGACTTTGATGGGATTTTTTTAATATAACCTAAACTTGGTTGAATTATTAGTTTAGTCCTTCAATTATAATTTTTTTTTTTTTTTACACTTTTCTTAATAAAATAAGTTAATTTTGTTTAAATGAAAAATGAGATCCAATTATGAAATTCATTTAATCTTGAAAGTTTAAGTACTAAATTGATATAGTTAATAGTAATGGATCAAATTGAACCTGGTCCATTTTTGCACTCACATTTTTAGTAAGAAAACTACTATGTCCACAACACTTTCACAACAAATTTTGAGTAGCTGGTTGTTATTGATAATTGTTACTAATGAACTAAAAAGTAACTTCAGTGATAAGTTCAAATTATAACCAATAACAATTTACCACTAATTATTTTTTATGAAAGCGTTGTGAAAATGTTATGAAAATGTTAGTGGTTTAGTACATACAAACTTGGAAAGTTTATTGAATGTTTAGAAATGCACAACATTGCCATATAAGGCATAGCAAATTGGGTTAGGTATAACATATAGAGATTCAACTCGAAACAAACTAAAGAACTACACTTAGGCCTTTTGTTTTGGGTTTCAACTTTCAAATTGTGATGATGATCATACACATCATGATTGCAACAATAGAAAAATGTGCTACACAATAGTTTAGAATTAATTTAATTCTGTTAACGAGTGCCTACGGACATGAGTTAAGCATTAATAAATGTTCAATAATGAGTTGTAATATACATTTTTCGAATAAGAAAATATCTGTGAAAAATATATTAGACATATTAGTCTATTGTAATAGCCCTAAACCCACCTACTTTGTGTACAAGAAAGTCTCCTATTTGTACTAAAAGTTTATAGTTTAGTCTACTATAAATACTCATATTATGGTTCATTATAACATAGACTTGTACTACACTCTCGCATAATAAAAATATAGGCCCTTTCATAAGTGCTAGAATTGAAAATCTTGTCTTCCCACTTCCTCCTTCCCTATCTCCTATGTCTTCTATCTATATTATCTCAAAATATATATATATATATATATATATATAAAATAAAAATGTAACCCTTAAAAGTTTCCTTTGTGAACGTAGGCCAACAAGGCTAAACTACATAACCCTCATGTTCTCATATTTTTATTCTATGCTTGCTCTTTTGTATCTATTCTAACATATACAACATGGTATATACACATCAATACTAATATTTAATAATATACTTGTTAATAATTTATTGGCTTACACACACAAATTTGTTGTTGTTATGTGTACTTCTTTGGATATTTGTACACAATTTGACTTAAAAAAATGTATAAAAATAATATTTAATAAAACTTTAAACGCATCTTAATCATTATTTTTAAGGCAATTGACCAGTCGTTAACAAAAGCCATCAAAAAATAAGTTATATATGCACCATTCCTTTAAGGGTCCAATCATCAGGTGTCTTTAGGGCATTTATTCATGGGTGGCGCCAAGGGTTAATCAGGGTGGTCACATGACCACCCAGACTTTTTTTTTTTTTTTTTTTTATATATATATTTAATATAACTTAAAATTCTTTGATTTTTAAATTAATATGGGTCTTTTGACAATCCTAGAAAAAAAAAATTTACCACCCTAAAAAAAACTTGAGTACCCTTAATAACAATTGAGTCCATCAAAAATAAAATTCAACCTCTCCAAAATTTTGGTCCGTTGAATGTTAAAATAAAAAATTGCGAGAAATGCTATGTTCACAATATTTTCATAAAAAATCCTAAGTAGAAGGTTGTTACTGTTGAACAAATAATTAATTTCAGTGATAAGTTCAAATTAGAACCAATAAAAACTTACCGCCTAGGCTTTGTTGTGAAAGTGTTACAAAAATTATATGGACTCAACACTTCTCAAAAATTGTCCAAACAAACAAATTAGCTTAAAAACCCAAGTCAAATGTTTAATTGTGATTTTTAAAATTGTGTTTTCAAATGGCATATTTTAAAATTGCTATTTTTTTACATTAAAAAATGCACAATTTTAAAATAGCTAGTTTGTTAGTGCTTGCTTTAGTCTTTAACCGAATTTATTAGATTTTTGTGATACATTTTTAAAAAAAGATAATGCATTTTGTTTATATTATTACTTATTTAGGCAATATGTTGATAATTGAATGGGAAATCAGTAGCTTAATAATTGCTTGGTTATCTACATTGAAAAAGATGTAGCAGATAACATTAATAGTGAAACTAACTAGGGGTGTCCAAGCAGACCCAGAGCCCGATCAACCCGGCCGACCCGGCCTGAAAACCGGCCGATCCGACGTCGGCGACGGTCGGCAACGGGTCTTCGCCCATAAAACCCGAGACCGGCGGGTCGGTTGACGGGTTTGAGCATGAAAAACCAAGAAACAACCGACCCGACTGGAAAACTCATCAAAATTTCTATTCTCCGCCGATTTGAGTGGTTACCGGTCTAATTTTGTCCTATCTCCTCGAGTTACACTAAGATCTTGCCGGATCTCTTCAAGATCTGGCCTGATCTCATTGAGATCCGCCAAGATCTCTTTGAGATCCGGTCAAATCCAGCAAAAACCAAAGATTTTGGCAAAATCCGGCGATGATTTTTGTATAATCTGGCGACCATTCACACAGTCTGAAACCGACCAATACCCGACCAAAACCCGATGACATCCGACCACCCGAACCGCTGCCTTCGGCGGGTCCAGGTTTAGGAGACCCAATCTGGTCGGTTTGGTTCTGGGTTAGGCACAAACCCGACCCGGACCGACCCGTGGACAACCCTAAAACTAACATATCACACAACGATTTCAAAATATAAAAACTTGTGAAATGAAGTTTTAAAACTTTATGTATTTGCATATGTTTTTATTTTGTGATGTTAATATATTCAAATTTTATTTTGATTAAAATTTTTTAATGACCACCCTAAACAAAATTCTTGGAGCCACCACTATATTTGTTTATATTCTATTTTAGGAATATTTTGATACCACCTTTTTGGGAGATATAAAAAGAAATAAAAAAACCAATTATTTTTTTCATAAAAATTTGTTTCTCACTTTCTTTAATACCTCATTCATTAGAGATAAAAGTTATTTCAAGTATGTAATATAACATGTTAGTTGTATATATTTGGTTACTCATACCAAAGTTGTATATTTAGTTTGTTGACAAATAGTAAAAAAGTGAGAAGAGAGACACAAATATGCAGAACTAAAATCAAGGCTAATTAATCTTTCTCTCCCTTCCTCCAAGGCAATCATTTACAATGACACAACTTGTATAGTTTCATCCAAGGCGTAAAACTTCCCAATTTCATCCTAAATTGGTGCAGAGAATATGTTGCTCCTCTCTCATCCATCCTTCATTATGATCATGTTAAATTCTTTGAATCATATCAAGAAGACACCCTAAAACAAAAGTAGAATTATCAGCTTGCCTTTAGTTGCAAGACTTGGTCAAATTTAAGTATATTAGCAGAAAAGTCAAACTAAAAACATTTTCCAATGCAGATTATAGAAATGCAAATGTAATGTATTTGTATTAAAGCAAACTAAGAGGAAAAAGAGGATGTATTATGCTTACAGAATGTCCATGTCTTTTCTATTTTGTAGTGTGGTGGGAATTCTTGTATCAAGATTGTTATTTTGAAGGTATCTATTAACAAAGCATTTCATCAAACTTGTTATCTCTACTAAAAAAATTATTACAAAACAAACAAACCAAAAGATTATAATATTTGGTAGGTTTTTTGAATAGCGATACTTACAACTCATGTAGTTTTGGAAGTAGTCCTAATGATTGAGGAATCTCTCCTTCAAACTTGTTATTCTCCAAATTCCTTCATTAGAATAACAAGAAGGAAATTTTGTCGTTAATTTATAAATAAATAAATAAAAAGAAGTAGAAAAAAAAAAACAAATTGATTAGGATGTTGCATACGAATAATGAATCTAAGGAAGCAGAGAAATTATACGAAATAAAGAACGAAACGTAAAACATTTGTTAGCATACAAAGTTTGTAGTGCCTTCAATGAGCTCATTTCTGGGATTTTTCCTGAGAGATTGTTTCCCCCAAGCCAACTGCAAACAAATCACTCCCCAATATCATCAAGATGTAGTGGTATTGAGTTAGTGGAGTAGTCAAGTAGCATAATTAACAGGACTAGATTGCTTACAGATGGGTGAGTGCAGTTAACTTGTCAATGCTTGAAGACAATGATCCAGACAGTCCAGCATTAGTTAAATTCCTTCATATAAGAATCACGTCGAACAAAAATCAAAGTCAGTCTTAATTCACAACAAAATCTTACCTATAGCACGCTTGAATATACCTTATCTTGTGATTTTATTATGTTTCATAGAAATCTCATTATTAATAAAAATTGGTTCATGTAACAATTTTAGGTAAACTTACACAGCGATAACACGAGCAAATTTCCCCGAAATAAAACATGTAACTCCTGTCCATGAATTCTCTTTAGGCAAGCAAGGATCACCACTCCAATCTGAAGGTGGATCATTAAAGCTTCTAGCTAACTTTTCCATTGCCACCACTAAATACCAAAACAAATAAATGGTTAAGCAAGACAACATAAACGGTTCCAAAAAGCATATATTGCAGGTATAAAGTGGAAGCAATAAGTCTAAGGACAATTTTTCACAACTATTGAAGTGGCATGATCTGATTATTGCTAATAAAAGTGGTGTAGATCGTGAATCCATGTAAAGAGATGTTCCAATCACAACTTGTCATGTTAGCAGTTGTGAAAAATTGTATCTTGGCTTTACTTAAGTGGAAATGAGATTGGCTTAAGGGGCTACCATCTCTTGTGAGTGTCCTTCCACCAAGAGGCACGATCTGAAAGACCTCACCAGCATTGATCAAAGGGCCAACATTCATCCCATTTGCAGGAGTTAAGACAATCTCAGTCAGCCCAAATAGAGGCCATTGTGTCGAGTAAACAGTCACACCATTGGTTGTGGCATTAAGATTAGTGAAGAATTTCCTGCCATTTAGAGAAACATCAAAAACTCTCCAGCTATACGGACTAGGGGTCCGATTGTCCTGGAAATAGAGTGAGATATAGTAGCTGGTATTAGGAAGTGCCATAGGTGGCCACATGATTTGGAGTTTCTTTACTTCGCTTGTGGAGATTGCTGTGCTGAATGCCTGTGGTGGTGGGAGGTTCCAAAAATCTGAAGAAGTTACATTGAAGTGGCTTGTGACAACAAGGTTCTTGTCCAGGAATGGTTGCCATAAACGGTTGAATTGGTCATCTGGATAACTAGGTTCATATGTTTAGATATTCACCATCAGAATTCTCTCAAACTTCTATTCCACATTCTGTTTTCTTCATTTTACATTTGTTCGATTGCTAAACAAAAAATATTGCATATGGAAACCAAAGAAACAATTTTGAATCAAAGACTACTACTATTACATTTAGTTGTTTTTGACATGATTTTAACTATAAATAGTTAATAATGTCCATTACAAAGTCCATCATTCTCAACAAGTTTACTTACTTTTACAGGGTTTTTTTTCTACTGTTTTTGAAGATGAAAATATACAACTATTCAAATAAATCTAACAAATAATATGTATGTTTTATGGCCAAGATATTTTGAAATCAATCAAGTTTAAACCGTTGATATTTTCTTGATTTTCATACAATGAATTAACAAGATCATTTAACAACAACATCTTTGTAAACTCCCAGAATTATAAGACATGTCATAAAACTAATTGATACATAGTGATGTTACAACTACTACATAAGTTTCATAATTGATGTGTCAACTTTTAAACACAACAGGAAAGAAAAAAAAAAAAAAAAAAACTTAAAATTATTTATTATGTTATTAACGTGACACCAATCACATTAATAGTCACGTCATTTTAAATTTTTTTTTTTTAGTTATAAAACTATAGTAACTCTAACATTTTCCAATGGATACATGGCATGGATGATTTGGGTTTAATTCATTTACTATATAGAGAGATACATTTAGAATCTAATTTCAAACCTTAGATTGATAAAAGCCATATTAGATACTTTTCAAGATTAATGTTAGTTCTTTGTGCATTCCATGTCATTAAATAAATCACTTAGCTAGGATTTTGGTATGTGCAACAAGTTAAAACTAACAAAACATATACATAAAGAAAACAATCAACAAACTAATTTCCCTAGCTACTACGTACCCAATCATGTCCTCCTCACTTCCAAAGCTACTCCTCGCAACTGTACTAAGCGCATACTTGCCAAAATCTGTTGTGTTATATAAGGAATCCTCTAAGAACTCCAACTCAAGAGCCGAGATAAACGGACTCGAAATAGTTTTCTCATTCCTAGCCAAGCACACACTTAGCATTTTTCCCATGGCGACCACCACAAGCTCATAAAATGAACTAAGTCCATTGGCATGGTCCTCTGTAGTATTCACAATGCTCCATTTAGTCCCGTCTACAATTTGGTCGAATACAGGTGGCTCTTTCCCTCCATCAAAACGTCCATAATAATATGTTGTTCTCAGCAGGTACTTCCCTCCTTTGATCACAGGTATCTCGTAGCAATATTTTCGTGCAGTCGGGTCAGGAAAATACCGCAATGTGGTTAGTATAGGCAACAGGTTTGAGGCTTTGAGGTGTGTTCTATTCCCAGATGATGTGAACCCCACATCTGAGATGTATTTGACACCATTTGTGATTACTTCGTTAGATGGGTCCGCACCACAATTTAGAAGAAAACCTATATCAAGAAAAACAATGAGAAAAATATACATATGTGTCATATTGAATTTTCATAACGAATGGCGTTGTAGCATGCATGAAAAAAATACATATATACATTGAAAGGATCAATCTTTTCCATTCCCAACCTTAATTAGTCTATTGAGTATCCATAGTCGACCCCAAGAAAACATAATTATTTGGTTGATCAAATAGAAAGTCTTCTCTCTCTCTCATGAGAATTGTGTTATACATTTTTAAAAACATCAAATGAATGAACATAATATACTTGTATAATGTAAATCAATGAAATTGTTTTGGATTAACAAAAAGAAAAAAAAATGTTGTGCATGTTTATATATGTTATGGTTGTGGTTAAATGTGATATACATACCTCGAACGTCAGGAATTGAAAGAGAGTTTGCATATAGAGATAAAGAGATGCTGACAAGCCAAAGAAGGAAGATGGAGAGGCACATATCGATGGGGTTATGGCACCCAGAAAGGATGCAAATTGGGGAAGTTTTGTTGGTTTTTTCTCTCAAAACAAACAGAGAATGAGAAGGGAAAGTTGGGCATGGTTAGGTTTGGAATTCAACGGGTTTGACACGTCAAGGGCTATGCTTGAAGATAGACAAAATGGGTTTTACAGAATATATGAACATGCTTGACTAGTTCAACCTCATCATTGTTTTATCCTCATCATTGTTTTATCTCTATCTTTATATATTAAGATGATTTAGAAAGTTAGTTATGACTTCAAAAAATGTCAAAAATACCTCTAATCTAGTTAGATAATCATTATTCTTAAAAAATAAAAAAATGGGGTTAAAATTGTAATTCAAAATAAAAATAAAACTACCAGAGAAATATTTTTCCTAAAAATTAGCACACTCTCTATTTAAATATATTTCACGCACGTTTGATACGTTCTTTTCTTAAAAAGTAGCAAACGCTAAACCAGTAGTTTATTCTATTTCAAATCATAAGTTTTAGTTTCTTAAAAATTCATTCCCGTGTAACCTCATTAACAATAGATAAATTCAAATTGAAAAATTACCTTAAACTCAAAATATAAAAAGAGCCCAATGGATTGGTGGAGCACGATCAGACTAGTATATATAATATTTCAATGTGTTACAATATCAACAAAGCGCCTGTAGCTCAGTGGATAGAGCGTCCGTTTCCTAAGCGGAAGGTCATAGGTTCGACCCCTATCTGGCGCGTTTTTTTATTTTTCTATTTTCCTGTTTCGTCGAAACGGTGCGGTTTGAAATTTTTTGGAATGGAGCGTAAACTAAAACCCTAGCTGAAATTGAAGTTCGAATCAGAAAACAAAGAACCAAACCAGCGATGAAGGCGTTCGAAATCAATGGAGACACAGTCTCTCTCGCGCTCTTCATCGACGTCACCAACTCCAAGTACGCCTCTTTCTCTTTCCTTAATTTTCCGTTTGTTTCTTGGGAAAAAAAAGGGCTCATGGGGGATACTTAAATGTTCAAACTTTTGAAGCAAATTTCAGTTTTATACCAGTTATATTTGGCTGATTTTTCTTTTTTCAGAAATTTTTTTTTTTTAACCTTGAAAAGGTCAAACTAATACAGAGTGCAAATTCATGTTTAGACACTTGTAGAATATAGAGTGATTAACTTTTTTTGATAAATCAACTGAATTTCATTGAAAACAAAGAGTAGAACCACTTACAAACACAACTGGCAAAGCAATAACAATAACAGACACACCCAATTTCATAACTTGTTGACTTGTGTGACTGTTAATGGTCGACAAAAAGTGGTGGGTCCATGTAATCTGTATAGTTGTTAAATGATAAATCTTGGGACACATACAGGAGCCATCAATTGTTAGCTCTCATAGAGTTGTATTATGTTCTCCTAATGCCCCAATTTACCCAAAGTACTTTATTAAGGATCCCTTCATTTTGCTTCTGGTTGCCATTCTGCGTTTTACAGCTTTGCTTATGTCTTTGTTGAGGATTTGCTCCTTTGTTTGGACAGTGCAACCATGAATTTTGTTATTTCTTTGAATCCATACATTGTATACAGTAGCCCATACTAGGCATAATGCAGCTCTAAAACTTCTGCCCTTGAGGTTTGCAAACGGTAGGAATAGAATTCACTAAGCATAGCCTTATTACAGTTTTCTAATTTCTTCTTGTAAAAGAGCATTCAAAGAATCTATGGCCCATGCTTGCTTTCGACTTATCTCCGACAAAAAATGCAGGCACTATCTCCTGTTAATCCCCACTGCACTCGTCTCATTCTCGTTGACAGCAAGCCAGCCAATGAAACTATGTTTAGGAATTAGTTGCATCTGAATACCAAATTAACTTCCACCATGGTGTGACCCTCATCCTTCATCCTGATTTCATCCCAAGTGGCTACACGAGCATATACCCCAGAATGGATGCTAACCAAATGGCTCCATCCTTCTCTTTTAATTGCACCAGGCCTAGCTTACTTTTGGACCATATCTTCTGATCTTGCTGGTCTCCAATGCCATTCATGATTCTTCAACACACTTTCCACCTTAGCTTCTGAAGAACTAGAGCCTATTCTTAAAAAGTTGGTGCTTCCAAATTTTGATGTTAATACTAATATTAAGTGTATTTCCACCCAAATTACTTGGAAACTTTGTTGTTGTTTTTTTTTCCTGGAGTATTTGTGTATGTGAAATTCCCACAGTTTTGCTTTAAAAGCAAGAGTTGTTGAAAAAAGCACCCCATGAGCTGAAATTTGAAAAGGTACTTTTTGCACTGTTTCAAAAATGCAAAGCCTGATGCCAATTTATGCACTGTTTCAAAAACCCAATTTTCTTAATAACGCAAATCCAGGTGCCAACTTTTCTGCGTTATCAGCAAAGTTGCAGGCCTAAATGGGGCTCTTAATGGGTTGATGGTGGTCATTGTGCTCTGGGATGAAGTGAAGCAATGTTGGGTTGCATTATTTAGAGTCAAATAGTGGTGGAGGTTGTAATTGTGTATAGAGACAATACTATAATTTATACGTGATCTAGGGAGAACTGCAGTTGTTGGGAGAAGTAAGGGTCTTTTTAGAGATATTTCCTTGCTAAGAATCAAGTTCAAAGTAAAATCCTGTAATCTCTGGTGTAGTGTTGCTGATCTTTCTTGGAGATATGAACTAGGCTATGAGGAATTAGATGGGATGGGGGCACACAAGTTCATGTCTTTTGCCCATTAGATTAGAAGGAGGTGATAGTGGAAGCAGTCTCTTTCTCTTAGATCTTGGGATCTTGGGCTCAGAAGTCAGAACTTCTGATTGAGAAAGTAGCATTAGGCAAAGTCAAATGGAAGGAGAATCCTGTTTTGTCTGTTATGTGAACTTAGCCAAAATGGTTACACTTTCTGCATCATTTTTAAGTGAACAGACCTTTTAAGTTGTACTCTTTTCAAGTGATACTAAGGGTCCGTTTGGATTGAGCTTATTGTTGCTGAAACTGAAAACTGAAAACTGAAAACTGAAAACACTGTAGCAAAATAATTTTTAAATGTGTAAATAGTGTCGTGGGACCCATGAATAGTGCATGAACAGTGCGTAAACAGTGTATGAATAGTATTTTTTGTCCCCTGCACAGTGTTTTTACTGTTCACGTGCAGAGGGAAAAAAAAAAAAAAAAAAAAAGGTAGGGAAAACGTAGAGCTGAACGCAAGTTTCAGCTCTACCCAAACGGGCACTAAGGCAGAGTTTGGATTCAACTTTTCTGCGTTTGCGTTTGCGTTTTTGTTTTTTTTTTTTTTTTTTTTTTTTTTCCTGCCGTTGTTTTTGACTTTTCAACCTATTCACTGTACACTTTTCATCAAACTCAGTACTGTTCACAACAAAAGAAGCCGTGGAATATACACCAGTGGGTCCTCTTTACTGTTTACGGACCCACAAACTTCACTTTTCAGCAACTTTTTCATTAAAAATGGGTCTCACGATACTATTCACACATTTAAAAATTATTTTGCTATAGTATTTTCAGTTTTCAATTTTCAGTTTCAGCAAAATAAGTTCTATCCAAACAGACCCTAAATCTTCAATAAAGCTTTTTAGTTACCTATCAAAAAGTAATACTAAATGAGAACAGTGTCAAAAATTTCACTTGCAACCCAGATCCTTCTCTGTTCATGTCAATTTAACAGCTCTTTTTTTTTTTTTTTTTTTTTTTTTTTTTTTTTTAAATTCATTTTTTATAACAGTATCTGGCCATACGATATAGAGTGCTTATTTAAGTAAAAAAGTGAAATACACCTTCTGAACTATTTATTATGCAGGGAACTCCTTGATTCTATGCAAGCTGGAACACTGGAACCAGAAGTTGCATTTCTCAATGCATCACTTGTACGATTATTTTTTTATATACATACTATATCCTATTTCTTGTTTCTCCATTCAATTTCATTTCTGTATCTTTTCTAAGCTACACTGGGTTTGATTTCTCTAATTTCACCTAAATAAATTATGAACAGATTCCAGATGTTTTCCCTGTTCTAGCAGCTGCACATAAGACACTTGTGTCTAAGTCACGGGAGTCATTGACAACACGCACTCTTCATTCGGAGCTTGTTTACAATTACTCAGGATCTAAGCATGTAATCGTTTTTTGCTAGTTAACTATGGTGGCTCATTTGCATATTTTTCTGTTATGTCAGATGGATAACTTCTAGGCTTCTATTTTGAATAGATAACAGAATCTTTAAAAAGGTGTGGCATCTCTGAAAGCACAACTTACATCCTTGCTGCTCGTTTCAATGCTACACTTGATGAGGTGAGATCACTATTTATGAGTGAAGTAGCAGATCATATTTGGTATTGAGTAAAAAGTAATTGCCCATTCTGGTATAACTAAATTTTAGTACTCTGCCAGGTGAAAGCCGTTGAGAAACTTATCCATGGAAAAGAGATCGACTTGGAGGAGTTAAATGGCAGAGCAAACCAGGCCCAGATACAAAAGGTTTTGCAATGATTTTGCTTACATCTTTACCAGTTTTCTTTCCTTTTCCTTGTGCCGCTTCCATTGACTAATGAGCAATGACCTCTCATTTTTCAGCAATATAAGATTACTGGCCCGGAACTAGGGATATCCTCACTTGCAGATGCTATTGTATGCCGGATTGCTGCTCGTGATGCCTTGTGAGAAGAGTTATAATCTATTAAAATTTTAGTTCCTCTTTTTTTAAACTACCTTAAGCAAACTGAGCTAGGTGGCTTGGTAATTAATAGCCCTCTGTAGTCCAATTAGACCTGATATCTGCAGTAACATGTGGGATTTGATTAGCAAAGCGGAGGGTCAATGTAATTCTATAAATCACTGATGTGCTATATGAAATCAGAGAAAATTTATCGTTAATTTCTGATGGTTGTTTGGACCTTGGACTTGCTGTAGTCCTGCAATTCAGTTGGCGCCCATGGATTTAAGGACAAAGGTGCCCATCAATAGCCCACAAAGTTATTGTAATGTGTTAATCCTTGTTTAATGCAAAACCACATCATCAACCAACTGCATCTAACACACTTCTCCATTGGCCAAAGCTAATTTGAGCTAACACAATAGGGCTATTTGTGATGATATGAATCTCAATTTTCAAATTAAGTTATTCTTTGAAAAATAAATGAGTCCGGTTAATGGATACTCTTAGAGCATTTGATAATGAACTATTTTATGTTTAAGAAAGTTTTGATATTACTTTCTTAAAAAATATAAAAAGTTACAAAAAAAAAAAAAAATCAGTTTCTTTTTTCTTTTTCATGAAAAGAATCTAAAAATATAAATATATATATATATATATATATTTTTGGATACAAAATAGAATTTCTATTCTAGTCGAATCTAAGTGTATATATGTGTGAAGCTCCTTCCTAGAGACTTGAACCCTGACCCTTACCTACCACACCTCACAAACATTTATACTTATAGAGTGACCATCGCACTAAAAGTGCGCGGTGGTAAATATTTCATAAATTAATGCTTTTATGATATTCATTAACTTTTTTTCAAAATAAAAGTAATGTCTAATGAGTGGTTCTAGTATTATATAAAATATCATAATTTTTGTCAAAACTATCTTAAGTGTTAGATTATAACTGATTGTTTGTCACTCTTATATCTACCTACTACTTTTTTTGTTCGAAGGTATGGCATTTTATACTGCATTAAACCTTTTTATTTATTTATGTCTAATATGATCTGTGGGCCTCAGGAAGCTTCAGCTCTGGGCCTTTTGGTTTATGGGAGAAAAGAAATGGAGCGGCAGGCGCGCACTGCACACAAAATTGATACGGAGAAGTGACCGTGTCCGTACCGCGTATATATGGGGGATGTAGTGCCTCCACATCCAAATACCAAAGTACTTTTAAGAAAAAAAAAAAAAAAAGTTTAATATTATAAAAAAAAAAAAAAAAAAAAAAAAAAAAAAACCTATGTTAATCATTTCCTTCAGTCCTAAGTAAACACGACGTCGAATCAACGCTAACCGGTAATGGGTTATAGCCGGTGGCATTGCCTAATGACATGTCTACCCCTTCTTTTAGTCTTTCTTACCAAAATCTTGCCAAAAGCCAAAAGGCTCTCAAGGCCTTAAGTAGATGCCTTCTTCTTTTTCTTTTTCTTTGTATAATAATAAGAAAAAGAAGTTATTAATTAATAATTACTGAGGGAAATTCCTGGGTCCTTAGCTAAAATAAGGAATAGAACATATAGGGGATCTTTCCCTCAAAATGTAAAGAGGCAATTGTGCAATATTATAGGCAAAAAAATCAGCTTCCTTAAGTGTGAATAATGATAGTACAATCAATACATTCAGCAAATCTCTTTTATAGGTTACAAATTTATACCCAAAATTAATGTAAATAATATAATTCCAACGCATATCACTCCACATGTATAAGTGCTTGTGGGATGTGAAGAGCAAGGGTCGGGATTCAAGTCTCTAGGAGGAAATTTCACACATATATACACTTAGATTAAGTTAGAGTAGAATTCTATCTTATATCAAAAAATAAATAAATAAATAACAAATTTAACTTTTCCTAAAATAAATTATACAAATTTCCATATAAGATCATATTTCACAGCTCATTCAAATAAAATTGGATGAGCAAGATACTTGAATTCCTAATAAAGTCAAGAATGACCTAAAGAGGGAGAAATTATAGAGTCCTCTGGTAGACCACGTCATTTGTTCATCATTCCACTAAAAAACTTCCACTTGTTTAAAATTGCCGAGTCAGTAATTAATTTCTGTTTAAAATTTTTTTCTAACTAACAATTTTAAATAGATGGAAGTTTTTTAGTGAAATGGTGGACCACATCACTTGTCCACTATGTGGATTTTATAATTTCTCCAAAAGAGGAACCAATCTTTTTAAAATTTAGAATGAATAATTAATATACTTTTTAAAGATACACAAGTTTTGTTTTTGATTCTCTGAGAAAAAAAAAAAAAAAAAAATTTCCATCACAGGTGTAATATAATATTGACTAAGCTATGATTTGACTTTAGTGGAAAATTTTAATGGTCTCTCTCACACACACAAAATATATATAGTTTGAAAAATAAAAGGACAATTTTTTTTATAAGGAAAATTATGTGAATACTAAATAATATTCTAATATAAGAAACTAAAACATAAATTTTTTATATTATGTCGATATGTTTTTAATTGAAAATGTTACGCTTATTAATTTATAATTATAAAAGATTCGATTTTTTTTTTCCATATTTTCATGTTTAAATTATTGAAAAAAATCTATTTAAAAATTTTTGAGACAAAAAAAAATTTAGAGTTTAAGAATAAAAATGAAATTATACAAAATTTAGGACAATGACAATATTTTAGCCTTAAAATTTGATTAAAGGTCTGTTTGGATACAGCTGAAAATTAAAAACTGAAACTGAAAACTGAAAAACACTGTAGCAAAATAATTTTTAAATGTGTGAATAGTATGGTGAGACTCATTTTTAATGCAAAAGTTGCTGAAAAGTGAAATTTGTGGGTCCGTGAACAGTACACAATGTGCTGTGATAGGCTGAAACAAATTAGAAAAGTCAAAATTTGCGATTACTGTTTATTGAACAGTACATGAACAGTAACCGCAACACTCAAAAAGCTCAAAAACTAGTGAAAAAAAAAAAAAAAAAAAGGAAACGCAGATGCAAACGCCCTATCCAAACGTTGCCTAAGATTCAACAAAAAAAAAAAAAAAAAAAAAAAAAAAAGGCTTGATATACAATTTTAACGTTCATGGAGTTAAAAGACCAAATTAATATTCATATCAAAATATTAGATTAACATTTTTCTCAACAAAAAAAAAAAAAGATTAACATTTATGAAAATCTTTAAAAAATAAAAATAAAAAACAAAACACGCGCAAAAAGGCACACCGCACACCTATGAGGCCATGAGCTATGCCAAAAACGAAAACGGTGACAGCCGGTGAGAAATAATCACCTATAAAATCTCTAAAATCCAAACAGAGTAACTAACTTTATTCGCAATCGCAGATCCCAAAAGCATTTCAAACAATCTCTAACATTTCTTTTCAATTCTCACTCTCTCACTTATTTTCCACTTCCGAATCCAAATTCAACAACAATGGGTACCTCTCAGAGCCGCGAAGGCCTCGATATCTCCGACGCCGACTCAGACCAATACACCGACAATGAAGAAGAAGAAGAAGAAGAAGAAGATGACGATCAATACGACGACGCCCAAGGCTCACACCAACAACACCAACAAAAGCCCCAATCCAAAGCCAAATCCGATCCCAAATCCCTAGACGAACTCGACGCTAAACTCAAAGCTCTCAAACTCAAATACGCTTCTTCTTCTTCCTCTTCGCAAAACCCTAATTCCGCGAATTCCGTCAAGCTCTACCTCCATATCGGCGGCAACACTCCGAATGCGAAATGGATCGTCTCCGATAAGCACTCGTCTTATTCCTTTGTGAAAACCTCGAAAATCGACGGCGACAGTGATGACGATGAATCGGACGGTGGAGGACAGTCGTGGTGGATACTGAGAGTCGGGGCTAAGGTGCGAGCTAGGGTTTCGTCGGAGATGCAATTGAAGATGTTCGGCGATCAGCGGCGCGTGGATTTCGTGTCCAGTGGCGTTTGGGCTTTGAAGTTCCCGACCGACGAAGCGTATCGGAATTTCGTCACTGAGTTTCAGAACTGTATTTTTGAGAATGTGTACGGACTCGAAGCTACGGAGGAGAACAAGCTAAAGGTTTATGGGAAAGAGTTTATTGGGTGGGTGAAGCCCGAGGCGGCCGACGATTCGATGTGGGAGGATGCTGAAGACGATGGGTTGAAGAGCCCCGAGCCGCCGGTCCGGGCGAGTCAGGACTTGTTGGAAGAGTTCGAAGAGGCTGCCAATGGCGGTGTACAGAGCTTGACATTGGGTGCATTGGATAATAGCTTCTTGGTGAACGATACTGGTGTTCAGGTTTATAGGAATCTCAATCATGGAATTCATGGAAAAGGTGTTTCTGTGAAATTTGATGGTTCGAGTTCAAGGAAAAGTTCGAGTGTGGCCCAAATGACTCCAAAAAAGGCGTTGTTGATGAGAGCCGAGACGAATATGATGCTAATGAGTCCATTTAAGGAAGGGAAGCCTCATGCCACTGGGCTTCAACAGCTCGATATTGAGACGGGGAAGATTGTCACGGAATGGAAGTTTGAGAAGGATGGGACTGATATTACAATGCGCGATATCACGAATGATACTAAAGGTTCGCAATTGGACCCGTCAGAGTCGACGTTTTTGGGGTTAGATGATAATAGGTTGTGTCAATGGGATATGCGTGATCGGAGTGGAATAGTTCAGAACATTACAATGGCGAATTCGCCTGTGTTGAATTGGACACAGGGGCATCAGTTCTCGAAAGGGACGAATTTTCAGTGCTTTGCTACAACTGGGGACGGGTCGATTGTTGTTGGGTCTCTTGATGGGAAGATAAGGTTGTATTCGAAGACATCAATGAGGCAGGCCAAGACTGCTTTTCCAGGGCTTGGTTCACCAATTACTCATGTCGATGTTACATTTGATGGGAAGTGGATTTTGGGCACGACTGACACGTATTTGGTCCTTATTTGCACTCTATTTACTGACAAAGATGGAAAGACAAAGACTGGATTTAGTGGCAGAATGGGGAACAAGATTCCTGCTCCAAGGTTGTTGAAGTTGACCCCTCTGGATTCACATTTGGCTGGGAGTAATAATAAATTCCATGGCGGCCATTTCTCATGGGTATGCATACTTAATCTCTTTAATATATAGCAACTACTTAACTGTTGTATTTGTTGGCAATGCTAATTTGTTATCTGCTTATATGGTTATTTTATTACAATTGGCAAATTTGGTTGATTCAGCTTTCTTGGTTAGATTATATTTGCAACTCATTTAATGGTCACCATTGAGATTCTTGCAATGGTGATGTCTCTTTTTATTACTCAGTTTCATATTTAATATACTACCTTTTGTATGCAGTGTATTCATCTCTCTTATGGTTATAGCCAACATCTTTTCTGTTTTGCATCTGTTTGCATTCATATTACAGTCATTTTCAAAATATAGTGACCTTTAATTAGTAACATGACAATTGTGTTTTGTGAAAACACTATATTGTGTAACTGTTCGAAAACAAATTTGATTCATTTGCCAGAGGAAGATATTATTTATGTTAGGTTTTTTTGAGATTTGGGTCGGATGTTGCCTGCATGAGGTCCAATAGATACATCAGTGTAACAGTTGGATATCTACAAATTATCTTTTGTTCTTTTGTCAAGGAAATTTTTCTTTGATGACTAATGGATCTATGGATAATTTAGCCCTTTTATATAGCTCTGCATTGTGTGTGTAAATCCCTTAAGTGGTACCTAAGTTGACATTCTGCTTTAAAGCAATCCTGGTTACTTCAAATTTCTTGATGTGTTTGTTTCAATGTAATAAATGTGTGAAATTTTAGTGGTTTTCCAACACCATTTAAAAATAAAACCTCCACCACTGCACACCTGGTGCGATGGTCACTCCACAAGTATAAGTGCTTATGGGATGTGGGGGACAAGGGCCGAGGTTCAAGTTTCCAGAAGGGAGCTTCACACACATATACGTTTAGATTAGGCTAGAGTAGAATTTCTATCTTGTATCAAAAAAATAAAAAATAAAAAATAAAACCTCCTAATTACTACGTTTCTACCCTCTTCTCACGCCGTATTGCATTCATTGAATATTTTTGCCATTGAGGAGTCATCTCTATTGTCAAGCTTTAGTGAAAAACTATTTTACTAAAGATAACGTGTATTTCAGCATCTTTTAGTGAGGATAGTTGTAATTTTCACTGCTTAGAAATTATTGTTATGTTATGTTGAAAACCTGGAGAAACACAAAGAATGTCTACCTCTTTGATTACGTTTTTATATCTCCAATTTTTCCTTTTATCTTGGAGGAGGACTCAAAATTTAAAAAGGGTGCGCAGGCCTTGGGCAATCCCCACTGTGGCCCTTATTGGCTTCACATAGGCCAAAAAGGGGCTGCAAAAGCAGAATGTCAGCTCAAGTGAGGGTCTTATTGGACCTCCTAGTTACACAAGCAGACCGCATCAGAGACTTACCAAAAAAGGGATCTGTTCACAAGGGTTGAGTGCATCACCCTTTTTAACATATAACAAATAAATGGTCTTTTACCAGATTGCATTTGCAAGCAGTTCTGGTGAATAATAACTTGACATACAGAGGAAATAGTTGCTTAAAAAAATAGCTACTTATTATGTAAGTCACTAAGTGCTTGAAATTTCAAACGGAAAGCTTGCATTGTTAATTAAATATTTTTGGACAAGCTACTGGAGAGTGCAATTTTGTATTTGCCTGGAACTTTCACACGCTAGTGAGTATGTTCATATTTAATAGCTTTCTGAGGTTTGTGCTTTAGGTATGGTTGTCACTTTATTGTTTAGTTGATCAGATTCTGCAAAAAGAACATGTACCTTGTGGAAATAGAAAAGAAAACAAAAAAAAAAAAAAAATTATGTTATTAGAGGGGGGAAAAAAGAGGAGAAGAAAGCTATTTGGTTTAGGCTTCCTTATTGGTGCTATTTGGCATTAAAATGATGTCTAGTTGTGTATTTGGGGCTGATTTTCATTGGACTCATCATGAATGATGGTGATGATCTCTTTTTCTAAAACTGTGAAATATCTGATAGAAAACAGAGTTAGCTGTTTGGAAATCCAATGTAAAACAAAAGGACTTCAATTAAAATTTGTATAATGTTTCTTTTTGTTGTGTGCATGTAAGATTGTACTTTTATTTTAGTGTCTTAGATCTGGTTGCATTTGGGTCCTCAAAGTTAGATGGTCTGGTGGTTTGGGTGTATCTATTTGGTGCCTGTTAACTACTTATCTCCGGCTGAATTGGATAGTTTTGTTGCCGTATATTATGGATATTTTTTTTTTTTATCTTATGATACATGTTTCTTTTATATTTTTGGTCTCTCATATTTTGTGATCTTATCATCTTAAATTTCTTTAACTTATGTGTTTGTTTCTCGTATGATATTTGCTTTCAGGTCACGGAAAATGGTAAACAAGAGCGTCACTTGGTTGCAACAGTGGGAAAGTTCAGTGTGATATGGGACTTCCAGCAGGTGAAAAACAGTGCTCATGCATGCTACAGGAATCAACAAGGCCTTAAAAGCTGTTATTGTTACAAGATTGTGTTGAAGGATGAGTCTATTGTTGAGAGTCGGTTCATGCATGACAAGTTTGCCGTTAGTGACTCGCCAGAAGCTCCACTGGTGGTTGCTACCCCTATGAAAGTTAGCTCTATCAGCCTCTCCGGCAAGCGACAACATTGATAAATTATCTTTATTTACATGACTGAGTTATTTTCCAAGTTGTGTGCGTCCAAGGTTGCTTTCTTCCGTATATAGATTTTTTTTTTTTTAGCTCTCTTGTAGTTGTTCTTGGCTTCTGCTTGTACTTAAATGAATTCTTTTCACTTTGTTATAAATTTTAATAGTGTTTCTTGACTGATAGAAACTTTAGTTATTGTAAATGGTGTGATTCACATTATACTTGTGAGAAGATTGGTGTGATTTACATTTATACCTGTTAAAACTTTTGTGTGATCTCAATAATTGTTGCAAGAGATTTGACGTTGTGAGCATTGAGTTGTGGGTAGGAATGAACATTCACGGCGTAGTTGCAAGCATTGAGTCGGAGGTAGGAAATGAACCCAAATTCGCGGCTTGCTTATGCTACTCTAAATGAGATTCTGTAGGAGAAATACTTGGCAAATATCAAAGCAAATCACTGTGAGCCACAGATACGTACTCAATTCAACTCAGGAGGTAAGTTTAAAACCTTAGATAAAAAATAGCAAGTTGATAAGTTTAAAGTGTTTAGATCACAAATTAGTATGTTGCCCTCTTTTGCACATTCAAATTCGAAATCTCCCGTACACTACTGCAGGGTTTGACTTTTCCTTTGTACTAAAAAAAAATAATGCAATTTGAGCTACTAGCAACACACCCATCTCTCTCCTCACTGCCTTTTCATCTCTTCTTTCTTCCTCTACAGACCCATCACCGATATGCACAAGCCTAGCTGCCACAGACCCATCGCCGCCGACCTAACCCATGCTTGGCCGTTGACCTGACCCATCTCAGCCTCTCTTCTCTATTTTTTGCGTTTTGGCTTGTGTTTCGGCTTGTGCTTGTGTTTCGATTTTGTGTTTCAGGATGGGTTTTTGTTTTGGGCATGGGTTTCAGTTTGGCTGTGTTGATTTTTCTTCGTGTCTCTCTCCTCACTGCCTTTTCATCTCTTCTTTCTTCCTCTACAGACCCATCACCGATATGCACAAGCCCAGCTGCCACAGACCCATCGCTGATATGCACAAGCCCAGCTACCACAGACCCATCGCCGCCGACCTAACCCATGCTTGGCCGCTGACCTGACCCATCTTAGCCTCTCTTCTCTATTTTCTGCGTTTTGGCTTGTGTTTCGGCTTATGCTTGTGTTTCGGTTTTGTGTTTCAGGTTGGGTTTTTGTTTTGGGCATGGGTTTTGGTTTGGCTATGTTGATTTTTCTACTTTCTTTTTTTTTTCTTCTTCATTGGTTTTGATGGGCACAGTGGGGTTGTGGTTGTGCAGTGATTTTTATAGGTTTGATGGTGGTTGTGATTATGTGTTGGTGGTTGAATGAAATATTATTTTATTGTAATGTTTATATTATTTTATTGTGTTAAAAGCTAAAACAGTTCCACTACTGTAGGATGTGAGAAGGTAAAATAGATAAAATGACTTTTTATGGTGCTAAAAAACTAAAAATTTAGCTCTACTGCTGTAGATGGTAAATAGCTGTATAATTGATCCTATTATACAACATTTTTATTATTATTATTATTATTTTAAATTTTATAAGTATTTGAACCTATAATACAATTTTAAGAATTCAACAATTGATCAATTGAAATAACATAAGGCCAAGGGCTTTGTAACTTAAAATTAGCACTACCCATCCCCCCAGAACAAGATCCTCTTCATTTCAAAATCTGTCTATTTCTTTCATTTCATGATTTAGATTTTGTTTCCCAAATTGCAAATTTCTACGTTGCCTTCTTCCGCACATTCGAAATCTCCAATACACTATTGCAAGGTTTGACTTTTTCCTCTATACCGAAGAAAAAGAATGCAATTTTGAGCTACTAGCAACTCGTTAAAGCCTTCTATCCAATTCTATCCAACTTGTGATCTTCCTTCGCATGTTGGTCAAACTCAAACAATCTCATGATGATTAATGGATGCAATATCAAGGTTGATTGTTGTTTGCTTAAGCTCTAAACCAACTTAAGTAATGGCTATATACTTGGAACCTATAATACAACGTTTAAGAATATAAAAATCGAAATAACATATGGCCTAGAGCTTGGTAGCTCAATTGGTGGCACTACCCAACCCCCGGAACAAGACCCTCTTCATTTCAAAAACTGTCTATTTCTTTCATTTCATGATTTAGATTTTATTTTCAGGATCTAGCTGCTTTTAGACTGCCACATTATTTAAAATTTTAAATGACATAGCAGACTGTATACATTTAAATTTGTAAAATCTAACCTAGACCATGAAATAGATCAAATGGACAAGATTTTAAATGAAAAGGACTTTCCCCCCTGGGTTCAAAACCTTCCTCCCCCACTTAATTGTGATAAAATAAAATTACAAGAAGTCCAGCAAACTAGTAAGCAAATCAACATTTGAAATTACTTTTCAATGTGAGGAAGCACCTGCAAACTAGTAAGCAATACAACATCTGAAATTACTTGTTTCAATAGCAAGTGGCGAAGTAGGGTTGGAATGGTAGAAGATTGACGTAGTGGAGAATTTACTCACTCTCAAAGAATACTGCATGGAAATTTGCATCTGGCCAACATGTAAAAAGAAGCTTTTGCTCTAATTTAATTACCAAGAGACATGTTCTCTACATTATTTTATTTGTCTCTTTCTGACCTCTAGCGAAAAACTCCAACTAAACTAATTTGGATATAGAATGCTTTAAAATCAAACAAAATTTTCCAAAACATATTAGCAGTGTTCGAAGGTCAGATCGAGAAAGACCAGAATGAAGGGCTTTTCTTCAAGAACCTGAGGCTGAGGATACCTGGCAGAAAAAGCGAAAGCCAAGGAGGAAACGGAGAAGAAAAAAGAGCTTACTAAAGAGAATGATGGATGAATAATGAGGAACATTTACCTTGCATTAATAGGCCTTATAATCATTCAGCGAAAAAATAGGCCTAACAACCATTGACATTGCTGCTTCTTTCCCATCTTCTTCATCTGAATGGTAAAAGGTTGCAGCTCTTGGAGCAATTTAAGTGGCTTTGCTTTCGCAATTCATCTGTGAGCAGTGGATGTCATAAGAAACAGAATTACAAAAACAAAGAATGGGGGGGGGGGGGGGGGAAGGGGAGAGACTAGGGAAGAAAAGAACTGGATATTTTTGGCTGTGTTCTAATAAGTTTGGAATAAAATTGTTAGCCATAATTGTATTAACTGAATATGGCATGATTCAATAAACCCAAGCATAAACTTACAACTTGAGCCTGATATATCATGCTACTTCGCTTTGGCATCATCAACATCTGATTTTGGTAATATCACTATAATCACCAAAATCTGCGTAACTGAGTTACCATGTCGGATGCATTATAAACAAATACAAAGAATATCTAAAGGTTTCGCATCCTTCTATATGACCATACCTGTTTTTAAATGTTCTCTTTTCTTGACACTTCTTGATAAAACATATAAAAAATATGGAAGATTTTCTGTGAGAACAGATGAACAAACCAGCAAGAAAAAGCTTTAAGCTTTTGGCTACGTATCTCCAAGGTCCAATATATAGTATGCAATTTCTCATCTAATGTAGGCAGGATTTTTTGGGCACTGAAATATCCTACAAAATCACAACAAAAATAAGCATCCAGTTCAGATAAGAAACACTCTTAATTCAAAAGAATAAGGTAAGTATTCCTTTGTTGACTTTTAAGCATTGATGACCAACACATCAGGTGGTAAACTTAATTTCTTAGTTGATTTTTAAGAGTCAATGACTAGCCCTAGCCAATAGCTAGTACTAAATCTACCTCTTTAATCTAGATTCTAAACAAGTTTTCAAGTTTGGCAAGTCACATACGCACTCAGTGAGTTCTGAACTCATAACCTCTATTTGTGAGGGGAAGTGCCATTGAGCCAAGGCTCATTGGTTGCTTTCAAGTTGTTTCAGTTAACAACCATGGTTTTAGTACTTACCCATAACAAGATCTATATTGACCCAGAATTAAACCAATGGGCAATAGCAACTGGATACTGGTGAGCCAACTTTGTGAACTAGATTTTGAAGAGCTCACCACTAGCAACTTGGTGAGATAGAGTCCTGTTCAGTGTATGTGAAGATATTAAATCCAACTTGCAAAAAACTTCCAATAAGAAGTTAAGAATATAACACCTCTAGTAAAAATTAAGCAGGGAACATTCAAGAAAACTCACTCATTATGTGTATAATCCATTACTCCAGAGAACTCCACAATCTCTCAATGTGTGTATCTGTAGTTCTTTAGAATGGATGCCAGATACCAGCACTTGAACCCAGGATTATCAGTAGAGATATCAGCATCTGTAACGACCAGCTTGAAGACTGGTTGCAGTAACTTTTGTTGACACAATGTGAGGTTGAAACATAGATTCCAAGCAGAAGCCGAAAAAAATATTATGATCATTGATTAGCTTTTCTTGCCATACAGATGTACTCCAGAAGTAGCAGGTGAATGTGCTGGTAAGAGCTAAATGTGCTTACAATTGTAAACCCAAAGAGTTCACAGTCGAAGCCCCATTATTAATCACTGCTCTTACAAGAATGTCCCATGTTATGGCAGTCGGAAGAATACCATGATCCAAAGCATGTTTCAAGTACCCAACAGCATCTGATATCCTACTACAAGAACAAAGCCCCTTAAGAGTAATATTATAAGAGATAATATCTGGCTGTAACCCATCTTCTAAGATGCGAGCCCAGATCTCTGATGCCTTTTCACAGTCCTGGGCTTTGTAGAGCCCCTCCATGAGGGTATTGTGGGTTACAAGATTTGGAAAACAGTTCCACTGCTTCATCACTGAATAGAGCTGCAAAGCATCTTCTACCTTGCCAACAGAGCAAAGCCCATGAATTATAATGTTGTGCATAGTTACATCAGGCTTAAAACCTTTGTCCAGAAAGTGTTGCCACAGGTTGAGGGCCATGTCAGTCTTCTTGCCTTGAAAAAGCCCATCCATCAACAAGCTATACGTGATCATGTCTGGCTTCCACCCCTTTTCTAACATTTCTCTCACAAAAGAATATGCCTCACTAAACCTTTCAGATTTGCATAAACCATTTATAAGAATATTATAGGAGACAACTGTTGGAGAGCAACCCCTGGTGCCCATTTCCCCAAAAAACTGAATTGCATTCTCAAGTTTGGAAGCTCTGATAAACCCATTAAGCAATGCATTGCAAACATGAGGATTCAATTTACAGCCATGCTTAACCATCTGATCCACTACGTTGGCCGCTTCATCTAATCTCCCGTCTTTGCATAACCCATTAATCATTGAGGAATATGCAAAAATATCAAGACAAGCTCCACTATTTTCTGCCTCTTTCAGATTTGATAAAGCCTTATTCAGGTATCCATTCTTACATAACCCATGAATTAACACTCCATAAGTGGTGGAATCTGCATTAATACTCTTCTCCATTAAGAGTTCCCAAACAGACATTGCTTCATCAACCTTCCCATTATCAAACAACCCCTTAATAAATATGTTGTAACTGACAACATTACGACAACCATCCTTCCCCATCATCTCCCACAGCTCAAATCCCTCCTTAACCCTCCCCATTCGACAAAATCCATTAAGCATTGCATTATACGTAACTACATCCAGAGACATCCCACTCTCAATCATCTCATTATAAACTCTCTCAGCTGCATCAACATTACCAGCCTCACACAAGCCATGTATCAAAGTACTACAAGTAAACAAATCCCATCGCCGCTCATTTCTCTTCATCCTATTCCATATCTCTAAACTCTCATCAAACTTCCCACATTTACACAATCCATTGATCATAACATTGTAAGTAACAACATTAGGATAAACTGAAGAGGCCCTCAATAACCTCTCCCAAATCTCCATAGCCTTAACAAAATCACCTCTCTTGAAAAACCCATCAATCAAAATGTTATAACACATCACATCAGGTTCCACCCCTCTTACAGGCATTTCATCGAACACTTCCAACGCACTACACAAACTCCCACCTTTTGCATGCCCGTTCAGCAAAGTACCGTAGCTAAACACATCAGGCTCAAAACCCTTTTCCCACATCCAATCCAACAACCCTTTGGCCTTCTCAAACTGCCTCTTCTTACACGAAATCTTAATCAAGATATTATAAGTTTGCAAATTCGGAGACATACCCACCTTCTCAAAGTACTTCAAGAACGACTCAGCTCTGTCCCACTGGTTGGATTCAATGAAAGCATTGAGCAACGAGTTGTACGACCTTATCCCAGGTGTACAACCAAAAATCTCGTCCATTCGTTGAAACACATCGAGAGCTTGATCGGGCATGGAGTTCTTCGCGTAGGCTTTGATCACAGTCAATGCAACATCTTCGGAGCACTGGCATTTCTGGGTTCGGATCAGCTCGACGACCCGACCCACCTGAGAGACGAGGCAACGGTCCACGAGCCGACGAAGGATGTGGTGGAAGACGGGGGCCGAGTGAGTATAACCCGGGTGGCGAGTGGCTGAGTCGAAGAGGGCTAGTGCGGAGTGAGCGGTTTTCTCGAGTTTGAGGAGCTTGAGAACTCGCTTGGGAGAGAGGGATTTTGGGAACTCGACCATGCTATTGGTAGAGATGGTCATTCTGAAAGAAGCAAAGCCCCTGTGATACTTCATACTTGTACCACACCACATTTGAAAACCTGCCGTTGAAAAATGGTGTGAAATTTGCATCCGGTTGGTTTGGGGCCTTGGGCTGGGTTGGGTTGTGAAAAAATGTTTGGAAAATTTACTACAGTGATCTCTTGATATAAATGAGTATTTAAATTACTGTTTTTTTTTTTTTACGTGATAAATTGTTGTTGATTCTAATTTAAACTCACTGGTGAAATTATTTTTTTCACCCACTAGTAACAACATGTCACTTAGGTTTTTTGTGAAAATATTATGGGTATAGCAATTCATTTTTTTTTTATAGTAATGCTACGGATACAAACTATTTTACAATATTTTTACAAATTGTTGATGTGATCAATTCTTACCGGTTCTTATTTTTACTAGTTTGTAAAAAATATTGTAAAATGGTTTGTAGTTCTAGCATTTTCTCTCTTTTTTTTTAATGCATACTATAAATGTCAACCTAAGAGTCTCCTTTATGATAATTGTTTTTTATCATCAGATAGTGTTTTATTCGACGATAAAAAACTTTACTAGTGAGCTAACTAGAACTCATATTATGTGTCAACCCAATATCACTCCATATGCTTTGAAACTTGTTATGTGTCAACTATTACCAAACTTGTTGACTTGACCAACAAGTCATGTTAGGGTTTGGGTCAATCAAGTTTTGAGTCAAAGACGTGTTGTCTTGAACAAGTTGTTAAACCAAAGACCCTAACCTAATCTTTTAATGATTGAGTCAACTTGGGATATATATATATATATATATAACTTAATTATATTATCTTTTTCTTTGTTATAAATAAACAAAGACAATAAAAAATAAATGTTAAACAATACATAAAATCTTTAAATTAAAATTAAATAATACATAAATACTTAAGTAACCAAAGTTATTTACTAATTTTATCATCACCATAAAAGTTGTTGACTTGACCTAATAGACATGTTGGAGTTTGGGTAATAGGGTCAATCAACTTTCGAGTCAAAGACGTGTTGTCTTGAACAAGTTGTTAAACCTATGACCCTAACCTAATTTTTTAATAATCGAGTCAACTTGGGATATATATATATACCTATGACCCTAACCTAATTTTTTAATAATCGAGTCAACTTGGGATATATATATATATATATATATAATTTAATTATATAATCTTTTTCTTCGTTACAAATAAACAAAGACAATAAAAAATAAATGTTAAATAGTACATAAAATCTTTAAATTAAAATTAAATAATGCATAAATACTTAAGTAACCAAAGTTATTTACTAATTTTATCATCACCATAAAAGAACATAAAAACAAAAACTAGATACAAACCATATCACGTTATCAACCTCATTAGATTCACAAATATAAATAAAATTAGATTACTTACAAAGAAAACTATACCTATAAAGTTTTAAAAAATAAAACATAAATGCAAGAAAATAAGTAAATAATTAATATGAATTGAATCTCAATCTACTCAATGTTAGTTGTATTTTCAGAAGAAAAAATATTTATATTTGATAATTACATTTCAAGCTGGCAAGTAATTTTGTCAGCATTTTTATATATAATACAAAATTTTAATATAACTTTATCATAATGAAAATGGGCAATAAAGAATTAAAATTTTATAACTATGTGCCCGTTTGGATTCAGCGTTTTCCACTAAATCCTGGGCTGCGTTTTCTGTTTTTTTGGTTCCAGCCACACTGTTTGACCGAGTCAACTATGAACAGTGCATTTGTACACTGTTTACAGACCCACAAATTTCACTTTTTAGCAACTTTTTATTAAAAATGGGTCTCACGATACTATTCACATATTTAAAAATTATTTTACTACAGTATTTTCAGTTTTCAGTTTCAGCAAAAATAAGTTCAATCCAAACGGACCCTATGACTACTGAAAGTGGGTGTGACTTCTGGACAAAGGCTTTGATGGTAACTAAAGCTCTGGCCAGTTGGTTCGACTCTATGAGTGTGCAAATGTAGATTTATGAAATGAAGTGTGTGTCTGTGAAAATAATTAAGAAGAGAACTCGAGCTAACCAATCTGAGAAAGAAGAAAATAAAATAAGAAAAGGAAATAAGAGAAGTACTAAATTGAGCTAACTATTATGAGCTCAATCCAAACGGACCCTATGACTACTGAAAGTGGGTGTGACTTCTGGACAAAGGCTTTGATGGTAACTAAAGCTCTGGCCAGTTGGTTCGACTCTATGAGTGTGCAAATGTAGATTTATGAAATGAAGTGTGTGTCTGTGAAAATAATTAAGAAGAGAACTCGAGCTAACCAATCTGAGAAAGAAGAAAATAAAATAAGAAAAGGAAATAAGAGAAGTACTAAATTGAGCTAACTATTATGAGAAGAAAGAGAGAGCAAACAAGCGCAAAACATGAATTTCATGTGTTAAAACCTGGACTCGCACGAATTCGGGTTCAGGTTCAAGTCGAGCCATTTTTTCCCTTTCTTTTTGGTCATGTGTCAGTTGAAATAGGAGACTTCACTTTGCGACTGGTTTTTGTAGGGTTTTCGAAAGCGTGTGTGGTCAATTAAAAAGCTGTGCAAAAGAAAGTGAGCACTGTGTACTCAAAAGGCATGTATGCCACTGTTTAATTGAGAAATAAAGATAATTCTAGATTGAATAACAGTTATATATCTCCTTTCCCCCTCTGGGTTCTTCTTGCAGTTTATATAATTGAAACTGCATCTTAAATTCCAAACAAAAATAACTAAGGATTAGTGAAAGAAATTAATGCAACCCCGTGTTGCGGCGAGCAAACTGCAAAAGCTAGGAGTGAACTATGAATACAAATCTTTTATACCATATATATATTTTTTATTTTACATTTTATCGATTACAACTTATCAAGTGTTTAATATTTTCCACTTTTAAATATTTGGGTTGAGTCAGGTTGTGAAAAAATTGTTTAGAAGGATAAAATCCAGTAAACTCAAGTCCAAAACTTTTTAAAACTTACAAATTTGGTCCATAATTACTGTGAGGAAAATGAGTAACGGTTTATGGTCCAAGTTGGATTTAAAGACCAAGTTGATCAATTATAAAAAGTCTTGAACCTAATTGGCATTAGTCCAATCCTCAGAGAGTATTAACTATATTTTACATTTTTACCCATGTTTTAAAAATGTTAAGTTTACTGTTTTTATGATATAAATGAGTATTTGAATTATTTGTGTTTTTTATTTGCATGTGTAATATAAAATATCAATTAGTAAAGTTCGCTCTATCATGATTGCTTTTTATTATCAAATCATCTCTTATTTGACAATAAAAGATTTTACTAGTGAGCAAAGTGGAACCCATGAATTATTTTACATTATTAGATCCAAATAAGCCTTAAGAGTTAAACCGTCCGTTGTGCAGTCGTGTGCCCGGGGGGGTGTGGGGAGCATGAACAAAAAAAGTTTCCAAGTGACATGGTTTAAAAAAAAAAAAATCATGGTAGACAAAAAATTACACTTTATTACATAAATATTTAAGTAGAGAAGAAGAAGAAGAAGAAGAAGAAAAAAAAAAAAGGGCTTTGGATCTCCAGATTTTGGGCAATTAGAAATATAAGGACCTGATTTGAACTTCTAGCCCAACGGATGTGTGGACTTAAGCCCAAAGCAACCCAACACAATTAAATTTGTAGAGAATGGGTTGGGGGACTGGGCTCCGGTGAACCAAGTGGCAGAAGAACGGGTTTTGATGCCAAAAAGAAAAAGATAACAAAAGTCTGTTAAAGAATAATGCTCTCGAACTGGTCCGAGGACGCTGATTCTTAGATATTCTGTACTTAAAGTTTTATGACAGATTTCATTATAGTTTTTTTTTTCCTCCCCTTTCATGGAGGGCTTTTCACGTTATATAGTCCTCCCTGGACTATCTTGATCTTACACTTGTTGGCCATCTGAACCCTTACTTAAGTACCTATCCCATTTAGCACTGTCCTTGGCTTTCTGTGAGTTGCGGTTGTCAAGGCACTATTGTTCAAGGGTTTTCTCTATATAAATGCGGCCAGAAAAGTAACTGTGATGCATTTAATGCGGTGGCAGCAGCTTTCCTTCAAATATATTATATTTTTCTTTTGGGGTTTTCTTCTCTTTTGCATATTTTGGGGGTACGTCCTTGTCACCAATGCATCCTGGGGGGTAGCTATGATCATTAGGTTCGGTGTCCGACCCACTCTGAGTCGGTCCGAGGAGACACTCCTCCTCGGACAGCCTCCAATTCCATGCTCTGCTCGTAAAGTCTGACTCAAAACAATTTGTACTGTTTGCTTGTCTTCGGATCACTTACCTTCTCGGACAGGGCCTAAGGCCCAATATGTGATCTGGCCCACTACCCCACAAAAAATAATATGTTGATTTTATCACATTGACCAACAAATAATACCATTCTTTTGGATGCAACTTGAATCACACTAACAAAGTTTTTCAAAACTTTGTTTGAGGATTTTCAAAAATTAGGATATTAATATTAAGAGTTGGCAATGCTTCATCATCAATATTGACTACTAAAATAAATCGTATTTTATCTTTTGAAAAAAGTCAAATATTGTAATTGACTTTCCCATAAATTTATAAATCAATATAAAAAGGCATATAAATTGTTTAATCATATGTGCATTATTTATTCACAAAAAAAATTAGAATAATTCTATATTCACAACATTTTAATTTTTCACAACAATTTCAAAACAAATCCTAGATAGTAACTTGTTAGTGATTCTAATATAAGTCTATAACTTATATTACTTTTTTTTCACCGATAACAATTTGTCACCTATAATTTTTTATAAAAATGTTGTGCACGTCACATTACTAAAAAAATTAAGGGTAAATTGTAAATTATACCCTTAAAGTTTGAGAGTATTTGAATTTTACACTTTAAAATTTCAGAATTTGGATTTTATCTCTTAAAGTTTGGAGTGTTTGGGTTTTATATCCTAACACTTCAGAATTTGGATTTTAGTCCTTAAATTTTAGGGGTGGTTGAATTTTATTTCCTATAGTTTGGAAGCGTTTGAATTTTAAAACTTAAAATTTTAGAATTTTGGGTGTAAAATCCAAACACTTCCAAACTTTATAGGGTAAAATCCAAATTCTGAAACGTTAAAGTAAAAAATCCAAATACCCAAAACTTCAGGGGGTAAAATCCAAAGGATTTGGCTTACTTCCAATACTTTTTAAACTGGACATCTCCTGCTGTTTTAAATATACAATAATAAGTGGTAGTAGATTTTAATCTTCACATTTTATTTTGTTAATGGGTGATGTGATAATTTCTCATTAAAAAAAAAAAAAATCTAATTAAAAAAGTACTGGAGGTAAGCCAAACTCAAATCCAAATTCTGAAATTTTATGGTATAAAATTTAAACACTCTCAAATTTTAAGGGTGTAATTTATAATTTACCTAAAAATTAATTGGCATTGAGTCTATTGACAGTTTGACACCCAAAGTTCAAACGAACTGGTTACATACGGTAAGATAGTTCTTCAATTTGTCTTTCTCAATGATAGCTACCCAATAAAATGTTGGGCAGTGGCTGTAAATGCCGCAAGTCTGGAACCCCTTTAAGAGAATTTCCTTGGTTATGATATTGGTGATTTGGGGAGTTTTTGTTGTGTTGTATTTGGACTGTAGAGGGGGCCCAAGAAAAATGGTTAGCTGATTAGTTTTTTTTGGGCTATTTGGACCCATCCAAGTATTTGAGGGGACCAACTAAAACTATTTAACGGAACCTTATCCAAATTTTTTTGTCTTTTTTTTTTCCTTTTCTTTTTAGTCATGTCAGTTGAAATAGGAGACTTCGCTTTGTAAAGGTTTTTGTAGGGTTTTCGAGAGCGTGTCTGGGGAATTAAAAAGCTGTGCAAAAAGAAAGCGAGCATAGACTGCACAGTGCATTGAAAAAGCATGCATATATGATATATGTCACTTTTTTTTTAGAATGACAGTTCAGTCCTTATCAACTTTTCACCCACTGGGTTCTTTTTTTTTTTTGATAAACTTCAATATATATTAACTAAGAAACAGAGAAACAAAGAGGGGCATCTTTCTTACAAGCATCTACTATACTAGGAGGAAGATTGCCCGAAATGAAAAAACAAGACATATTAGACTCAATAGCAAACTTTGCAGTAACATGTGCAGCATTGTTGCAAGACCTGTTGATCCAAGCAAAAGAACAAACAGGAACGGACTCAGCAGTGAATAAAATATCAGAAACCAAACTCTCAATAACCCAATCAGGACAGCCCTTACGTTTCAGTACCCCATCTAAGCAAACCTTACAATCACCTTCGAAAGTGACAGAAAACCATCTTTCTCGGCTAGCAAGCTGAACTGCCCAGAGTAGTGCTTCAGCTTCGGCTTGGAGAGGAGACCGTTTGGGAATGACTTTAGCCCATACCTTTATAACAGCACCTCGATAATCTCTAGCCATGACAGCTAAGGCAGCTTTCGAAATGGAGATAGCTGCATCAAAGTTGATCTTGATTGTGCCCAAAGGAGGTTTAGACCAATTTTGAGGATGAAACACCGGGACAGAGTGAGGTACTGGTTTGGGGAAAGTGATAGCGCATTCTTGGATTTTGGCATGAACTCTGTGAATTGAGGACTGAAGGTCTACCTTCCCTTTGTCGTTGCATACCACGTTTCTAGTATACCAGATTTCTTCCATAGTGTAAGCGAAATGCAAGGACACTAACCATTTATCATGCGCTTGCCAAAGTGGTTCAGGAGGGTTGAGAATCAGATTGATTATGTCCGCTGCCGTTGTAAATTGTGCTTCATCAGCCTTGAAACCCCAGCATATGGAAAACCATAGAGCTCTTGCCACCGGACAATGGAAGAAGAGATGAGCAAACGATTCTGCCTCCTGATTACATAGCACACAACAAGGATCATCCACCTCCAAACGTCTGCTTAAATTTTCCTTTAAGGGCAGAGCATTTGCAGCAACTCTCCAAAGGAACATTTTAATCCTTTCTGGTCCTATCATCTTCCACAGCTTTTTCCAATCCACCTCTAGATTAGCTGGTTGGGATGGTAGTTGGGATATTTTCCTGTAAGCAGATTTTACAGTGAAACATCCTTTGGGGTCCGGTATCCATATGAGCCTATCAGGGTGGGGTCTTGTCTGTAAGTGGATGGAGAGGATAGCTTTGGCAGAGCTTGGATCAAATAATTCCAGGATTAAAGGTGCTTTCCACTTCCGCAGGTCAGGGTCGATTAATTGGGATACCTTTGTTGCTACTCGCAGAGTTGATGCAGTTTTTGGGGCCGGTGTGAACTCCTGAATCCATGGCACCCAAGGATCAAGCCATATATCAACAGATTTTCCATCTCCAATAAGGTAGCATGCACCTTTTGATACAATAGACTTTGTTTTCTCAATTGCTTTCCAAATGGGAGATGCATTCTTTGGTGCTTCTGCCCGCAGCCAGTCCTCACTAACCTTGTACTTTAGTCTAAGAACCCTCATACATATACTATCCCTTTTAGATGCTATCATCCAGGCCAATTTGGCCAACAGTGCGTTATTCATCTCCTTGGTTTTTTTGAATCCCAGTCCGCCACGACTTCTTGGATTACAGAGTTTGTCCCAGGCACTCCATGCTATAAACCTGCCCTCCCTCTGACTTGGCTTCCACCAGAATCTTCTGGTTAGAGCATCCAACCTATCACACACCTTGTTAGGGATGCTAAATGTTGACATAGCATAATTGGGTAATGTTTGTGCCACTGAGTTGATGAGGGTTCTCCTCCCTGCCCATGATAAACACTTGCTTCTCCATCCCAACAGTTTAGACTCAAGCTTATCTATGAGGAAAGTAAAATCCTTACATGGGGATCTGGATAAGAATAATGGTGCCCCCAAGTATACTGCATCTTTTTTGAGGTTTTTCATTTGGAGAATGCTCTTTACTGTTCTTCGGTTCTGGCCTTGTGTGTGCTTGGAAAAATAGACCCCAGACTTGCCCATGTTGATAGCTTGACCCGACCATTTGCAATATTTATCCAGAATTTTCATCAAAGTTGCTGCATCTCTCCTAGTAGCCTTTGAGAACAATACGATGTCATCGGCATACATGACGTGAGAGATAGTTGGTCCCCTGATACTTGTTTTGATGCCGCTAACATTTTTCAAGCTTAGTTCATGATCCAATAGCCTTGATAAAATTTCTTGGCCCAAGATGAACAAGTAAGGGGACAGTGGGTCTCCTTGCCTCAACCCTCTACTCGGCTTAAAAGATTCAGATTTACCCCCATTCACCAACACCTCAAAAGAAACTGAGGAGATGCAAGCTATAATCCATTTGGTGAAAACTTCATTAAAACCAAAATGCAGCAATACAGCTTGAATGAACTTCCAGTTAACTCTGTCATAAGCCTTTTGGAGGTCAAGTTTGATTGCCATCAGACCAGGCTTTGTTTTTCGAGTTTTAAAGCTGTGCATTATCTCTTGGACAATAATCTGATTCTCAGCTATCCATCTATCTTGGATGAATGCTGATTGAGTCGGAGAGATGATTTTGTCCAACAGGGGCCGCAACTTTGCAACTAGAAGCTTGGAGATGATTTTATAGACTACATTACACAAGCTGATCGGCCTGAAATGGTTCACAGATGACGGATTAGAAATTTTGGGAATAAGGACAATTAAAGAGCTATTTAACTCTTTTGGCATGGAACCCATATAGAAGAAGGATGTGACTGCCTTGATTATATCATTACCCACAGTAGGCCAGAGTTGTTTATAAAACAGCACTGGAAAACCATCAGGCCCCGGGGCCTTTAACTGAAATTGCATCTTAAATTCTCAAAAAAAAAAGAACTAAGGATTGGTGAAAGAAATGCAACCCCGCATTGCGGTAAGCAAAAATTAAAGCAAATTATGAATACATATCTTTTGTACAATTTCTTTTTAATATTCTATTAATCATAATTCATAACTTGTCACGTGTTTATTTTATTTTATTTTATTTTTTTCATTTTTAAACATAAAAAGTGGTATTGTGAGGAAATTTTTATTCATGAAGTATACTATAGTCTGTAGTCTATTCTTGGAAGAAACTTTAAATTTATTAAAATCCAAAATATTACAAGAAATAATAAAGGGACTCACTTTTTATAAAGAAAGGGGCTGACCAAGAGAAAATTCAGCATGTTTCGGAAACATGCAATAGTTTCTCACTAACCAGACGCTAGACTCCAGAGGTCGAGGTGACGGATTGAATGAAGGCAGTGGGGTTGGTGGCTAAAGAAAATAGAATAGGAGGACCTGTGAGGTAGGTAGGGAACTAGAAGCTTCATTCCACCATGGACTGTAGGAAGAATATATGCCGAAGAATGATAATTTTTTGAGGGTTGGTGAGGAAAATAAATATATTTTATTTTATTTTTTATTTTTTTATAAAGATGATTGGATTTATCTTTACAACATCCATTTCATTAATTATTTTTATTATCAAATTTAAATTCAAAACAATAATTAGATTTTATTTCTTTTTAGTGTAGGCAGTATGGTATTTGAACCTATATTTCTTATTTTACAATAAAATTTTTGATCAATTAAGTTAAATACGAAAAAATGAAATTAAATTAGGGTGGAATGTAGTTTTCTAAAGCAACATCATTAATTTTAGGTAAGAGTAATAGTGAGCTAAGTGGAACCCATGAATTATTTTACGTTATTAGATCCAAATAAGCCTCAAGAGTTAAGGCCGCCCACCATGTTTAGGGGGGGGGAGGGGGGAGGGAGAGCATGAACCAAAAAAGTTTCAAGTGACATGGTTTATTTAAAAAAAAAAAAAAATCATGGTAGACAAAAAATTACATTTTATTACATAAATATTTAAGTAGAGAAGAAGAAGAAGAAGAAAAAAAAAGGCTTTGGATCTCCAGATTTTGGGTAATTAGAAATAATATGTTGATTTTATCACATTGACCAACAGGTAATACCATACTTTTGGATCACACTAACAAAGTTTTGAAAAACTTTGTTTGAGGATTTTCAAAAATTAGGATATTAATATTAAGAATTTGCAATGCTACATCATCAATATTGACTACTAAAATAAATTGTATTTTATCTTTTGAAAAAAAAGTCAAATATTGTAATTGACTTTCCCATAAATTTATAAATCAATTTAAAAAGGCATATAAATTTTTTAATCATATGTGCATAATTTATTAACAAACTAAAAAATTAGAATAATTCTATATTCACAACATTTTAATTTTTCACAACAATTTCAAAACAAATCCTGGATAGTAACTTGTCACTGATTCTAATATAAGTCCATAACTTATTTTACTTTTCTCTTTACCGATAACAATTTGTCACTTATAATTTTTTATAAAAATGTTGTGCACGTCACATTACTAAAAAAATTAAGGGTAAATTGTAAATTACACCCTTAAAGTTTGACAGTATTTGAATTTTATACTTTGAAATTTTAGAATTTGAATTTTACCTCTTGAAGTTTGGAGTGTTTGGATTTTATACCCTGATGCTTTAGAATTTGGATTTTACCCCCTAAATTTGAGGAGTGGATTTTATTTCTTAAAGTTTGGAAGTGTTTGGATTTTACAGCCTAAAATTTCAGAATTTTGGGTGTAAAATCCAAATACTTTCAAACTTTAAGGGGTAAAATCTAAATTCTGAAACGTCAAAGTAAAAAATCCAAATATAAAAAACTTTAGAGGGTAAAATTGAAAGGATTTGGCTTACCTCCAGTACTTTTTTAATTGGACATTTCCTGCTATTTTAAATATACAATAACAAGTAGTAGTAGATTTTAATCTTCACATTTTATTTTGTTAATGGATGATGTGACAATTTTTCATTAAAACGAAAGGAAATTCTAGTTAAAAAAATACTGAAGGTAAGTCAAACTCAAATCCAAATTCTAAAATTCCAGGATGTAAAATTAAATTCTCAAACTTTAGGAGTGTAATTTGCAATTTACTTAAAAATTAATTGCCATTGAGTCCATTGACAGTTTGACACCCAAAGTTCAAACGAACTGGTTGCATGCGGTAAGATAGTTCTTCAATTTGTCTTTCTCAATGATAGCTACCCAATAAAATGTTGGGCAGTGGCTGTAAATGCCGCAAGTCTGTAACCCCTTTAAGGGAATTTTCTTGGTTATGATATTGGTGATTTGGGGAGTTTCTGTTGTGTTGTATTTGGACTGTAGAGGGGGCCCAAGAAAAATGGTTAACTGATTAGTTTTTTTGGGCTATTTGGACCCATCCAAATATTTGAGGGGACCAACTAAAACTATTTAACGGATCCTTATCCAAATTTTTTTGTCTTTTTTTTTCCTTTTCTTTTTAGTCATGTCAGTTGAATAGGAGACTTCGCTTTGTAAAGGTTTTTGTAGGGTTTTCGTGAGCGTGTCTGGTGAATTAAAAAGCTGTGCAAAAGAAAGCGGGCATAGACTGCACAGTGCATTGAAAAAGCATGCATATATGATATATGCCACTCTTTTTTTAGAATGACAGTTCAGTCCTTATCTCCTTTTCCCCCACTGGGTTCTTCTCACAGTTATATAACTGAAATTGCATCTTAAATTCTCAAAAAAAAAAAAAAAAAAACTGAGGATTGGTGAAAGAAATGCAACCCCGCATTGCGGTAAGCAAAAATTAAAGCAAACTATGAATACATATCTTTTGTACTATTTTTTTCTAATATTTCATTAATCATAATTCATAATTTGTCACTGTTTATTTTTATTTTCTTTTTTTCTTTTTTAAACATAAAAAGTGGTATAGTGAGGAAATTTTTATTCGTGGAGTATACTATAGTTTGTAGTCTATTCTTGGGAGAAACTTTAAATTTATTAAAATCCAAAATATTACAAGAAATAATAAAGGGACTCACTTTTTGAAAAGAAAGGGGCTGACCAAGAGAAGGTATTGCATGTCACCTCGACCTCTGGAGTCTAGCGTCTGGTCAGCGAGAAAGTTCAGCATGTTTCGGAACAGTGGCGGAGCCAAGAAGTTTTATTTGGGGGGGTCACAATTAACATAAAACCATATATCTAAACAACAAAAAACTCAAGAAGAAGAAAAAATTCGTATCATTATCATTATATTTAAAATGTTTTGAAGAATTCATTTTATATTTTATGTTTCTATTTATTTATTTATTTAGATGTAAAAGAATACTATGTCATTGTATATTGTTTACCTTATAATTTATAAGTTATTTGAATATTAAATAAAACACAGTTTTTTTTAACAATTTGCTGGCAGCCAAGTATTGTAATTAAATCAATTATAAATAATAGATATGTAGTTAAAACAATTGAAAATTACATGGAATAAAAAAAAAATTACATTTGGAAAGATATTATTACATTTTACACACCAAAAAAAAAAAAAACACTAATGCTATTCACAACCAAATACACACACACACACACACACACACACACACACACATATATATATATATATATATATCATCACTCTTGACATATATTATGAGAAGATTATTACTTAATTATTTGTTGACTGTGCTTACACTAAAAAGTATTTAGAAATTTAATAAAAAATAAAGGGGGCCAAGTTGTATTTTCCCAATTAGCTACTTGTAAATATAATTACATCATATATTAAAAATGATATTTTGCAAAATATTTGGGGGGGGGGGGCAGGCCCCCTCTAGTCCCTTTGATCATCCGCCATTGTTTCAGAAACATGCTGAACTTTCTCGCTGACCAGATGCTAGACTCTAGAGGTCGAGGTGACGGATTGAATGAAGACAACCTCACAGGTCCTCTTATTCAATTTTCTTTAGCCACCAGCCCCACTGTCTTCATTCAATCCGTCACCTCGACCTCTAGAGTCTAGCGTCTGGTCAGCGAGAAAGTTCAGCATGTTTCGGAAACATGCATCCTCCCCTCACATGTGTGGGTCCCATACATGTGAGGGGAGGATGCATGTTTCTGAAACATGCTGAACTTTCTCGCTGACCAGACGCTAGACTCTAGAGGTCGAGGTGACGGATTGAATGAAGACAGTGGGGCTGGTGGCTAAAGAAAATAGAATAGGAGGACCTATGAGGTAGGTAGGGAACTAGAAGCTTCATTCCACCATGGACTGTAGGAAGAATATATGCTGAAGAATGATAATTTTTTGAGGGTTAGTGAGGAAAATAAATATATTTATTTATTTTTAATTTTTTATAAAGATGATTGGATTTATCTTTACAACATCCGTTTCATGATAATTATTTTTTATTATCAAATTTAAATTCAAAACAATAATTAGGTTTGATTTCTTTTTAGTGTAAGCAGTATGGTATTTGAACTTATATTTCTTATTTTACAATAGAAGTCTCATGAGACCGTCTTATAAAATAATTTTGTCCTCAGAAATAGAAATCTAAGCACTTCCTCCACTAAGCCACAAGCACAAGCATTACTGTGCATATGTTTTGCACTTAAATAATATAAATCCAAGAATTTATTTGTAATTACATTTTCATAATGCTGTGAACAAATATATGGACTAAACATGGCAATATTTCACATTTTTGTAATAATATAACGGGTAATAATTTTAAAATAATAATTTTGACCAAAAAAAAAAAAACTTATAGCAAAGAATATTATTTTAGGAAAAAAAAATTCCTCTATATGATTCCAACATCTCTATAGTTTTAATAATTCTTACCATTTATCACTTCTAATTAGTTTATAAAAGTTTGTCAAACAGTTTTTTATTATAAAAGAGAATCGTGATAAATAAATAAATAAAAATGAGAATTATGATTTAAATTCCCTTCTTTAGAATTATTTTTAAAAAATAATTACAAAAGTTTGGATTAAGATAAACTAAATTATCCATTATTGATGAAAATTTTAGCCCCGTGAAGAAGATTGACATGAAATCAACATGATAAAATAACACGCCGCCAATTCCTGGATCATAAAGGAGTGTAAAGTGTAAACACTAAATTAAGGTTGTACTATTAACAGGTTAAGCACGTGTTAGCAAAGTCATATTATTAAAATAATAAAATGTGATGAGACCGTTCTAATTTCTTACTTCTAAGTCTAACCATCCAGCTATAGTCTATAGAGACCGTTCTCACGCGGTCCCAATGACGAGTAACAAAATGAGTAAAGTAGCTTTCGTGTGTTCAAATCAAAAGGTAAAGATATATTCAGCAAAAAAAATCAAAAAGTAAAGATATATTCCTATTCTTTTCCAACTTCCAAATTTCCAACTAGGCAACTCTCCCATGACCCATCACCATCTTATATTATTTGACCCCATTAATATTCAAATAGGAGCAATGGACTCGTCTTTTACAATCTTTTTGTTTTGTTTTTTTTTAATCAGTCTTTACAATCTACTTTATAATATTAAATTGATATAAGTTTATTATAAATAATTCTGTGTCACTGTATTTATCCTAAAAGGCAATAAAACATCCTATCAAAAAAAAAAAAAAAAAAGCAATAAAACATGCTCAATTGGGTAATCTCTCTCGTTTTCAAGTTTTCCTTCTATTAAAAAATTCCAAACACAAAAAAATAATTATAGTATTATTATTACACACTTTCACACATACTGCCACAACTGTCTTATATGACTTGACCGTTAATAATGAAAAAAAAAAAAAAAAAAATCCATGTGAAAGTACCAAACTATCTATTACAGACGTCTATTATATGTATAAAAAATGTGTGACCCTACAATTATTCAACACATTAAAAAAAATGTTGTCAAGTTGTCACAATTTCAATCTACTTTATAATATTAAACTGGTAAGTTTATTATAAACAATTATGAATAATTCAGTTTCATTGTATTTATTCTAAAAAGCAATAAAACATGCTCAATTGGGCAATTCTCTCACTTTCAAGTTTCCTTATGTTTAAACATATAAAAATAATTGGTTCGATTAACGTATGTTTTATTCCTTAATATATTCATTAATCATTAATTTAAAAAAATTATGAAAAATTAAAAAGTACATCAAAAAAGCTAGAACAACACATTTTCACACAAGTATTGTTATAACTGCCTTACATAACTAACAATTAATTACAGTTTGTTACTTAAATAATTGTAGTAAAGTGTGGGTAAGAACTGTGTTTCTAACTTGCTATAAATTTTTAGTTTCCAAAAAAAAAAAAATTGCTATAATTTTTCAACACAAAATTTAAAAAATAAAAATAAAAAACGTTGTCATATTGACTCCAGTTGTGACCCTACAATTATTCAACACATTAAAAAAATGTTGTCAAGTTGTCACAATTTCAATCTACTTTATAATATTAAATTGGTAAGTTTATTATAAACAATTATGAATAATTCAGTTTCATTGTATTTATTCTAAAAAGCAATAAAACATGCTCAATTGGGTAATTCTCTCACTTTCAAGTTTCCTTATGTTTAAACATATAAAAACAATTGGTTCGATTAATGTATGCTTTATTCCTTAACATATTCATTAATCATTAATTTAAAAAAATTATGAAAAATTAAAAAGTATATCAAAAAAGCTAGAACGACACACTTTCACACAAGTATTGTTATAACTGTCTTACATAGTAAGTGTTTGGATTGAAATGAATTTGGCATCTGCGTTTTCAAAGTTCTACGTTTTCCTTTTTTTTTTTTTTATTGACCCGCATTTGTTGACTTTGGGAGACAAATTTTACTTTTATGAACAGTGTATGTACTGTTCATGTATTGTGCATACACTGTTCACGTATTAAAAAATATTAAAAATGGGTTTCACAGTACTATTTATACATTTAAAAATTATTTTACTACAGTATTTTCAGTTTTCAGTTTCAACAATAATAAGTTCAATTCAAATAGACCCATAACTAACAATTAATTACAGTTTGTTACTTAAATAACTGCCGTAAAGTGTGGGTAAGAACTGTCTTTCTAACTTGCTATAAATTTTTAGTTTCCCAAAAAAAAAAAAAAAATTGCTATAATTTTTCAACACAAAATTTAAAAAAATAATAATAAAAAACGTTGTCATGTTGACTCCAGTTGTGACTCAAGTTCTAACTTTCTAATATATTTTTTTCTCCCAAATCCGTACGTGATTTATAAGGCACATGCTAAACATGTTAGTAAAGAAAAACACACATGTTGGATTAGACATGGCAAAGACCCAAAAGATATTTGGTAAACGTGACGTGGGACCCTCAGTCGGCCCCGAGGTGGCCAACACACGGTCCTACCCTTTTTGAATGGGACCCATATTATTCCAGAAGCGGTAGTAGTGTTTCTTTTTCATCAGGTGAGACTTGAGAGAGAGAGAGTGATACATCATTGGATAGTAGATATCGTTTCGTTTACTAAAAGAGTGTTCTTTTAGTAGTCGTACTACGTTACACTGTGGCCGTGTGGCCGTGTGGGTCCCATCTCATTCTTATTCTTACTCGCCCCTCCCCTTCTTCCTAGGTTCCTCTACGTCAAACACAATCTTCTTTGTTTTGAACAACGTCGAACATAGTTTTTTGATTTCATTCTACTAAAACAAGAACAACAAAACAAATTTTAAGAAACAACACTATATTTAACATAAATTTTTTTTTTTGGAGATAATATTCCCAAAAAAAAGACACATAATGTAACATAATTGTTGTTGTTTGGCCAAAATTAAACGAATTGTAACCAAAAAAAAAAAACAAGCTCACAACTTGTACACTTGGCTATTAGACTTCCTATGGACTTAATAACTACGAGCATTGCTAGTATTACCAGCTGAATCTGACGAATCACCACCATTCATGAGCGTCATCATCCATTCATCCCAATGCTCATCGACGAAATTATTGTCCTGATTTCCATTCCCAATTAAATTTGTGACTTCAATTTCGGCAGAATTCTCAGCAGTTGTCATTAAATCGGAGGAATTTGATGAATTTGCTGCTGTGTAATCGGAGAAAGGGAAATTGAGTTTGGCTCGTGGTCCGCGGAACTCGATGGCGGCTCTGTCGTAGGCTCGGGCTGCTTCCTCTGCAGTAGTGAATGTGCCGAGCCAGACTCGGATCGCTTTTCTCGGGTCTCGGATCTCAGCGGCCCATTTACCCCATGGCCTTTGTCTCACTCCCCTGAAGTTCTTCTTCACCCTTTGTTGTTTTTGCTCTGTTTGTTTCTTTGAAGACCCAGACGCAGACCCGGACGATACTACAATTTTCTTTCCTTGCTGATGCTGACGATGATTATCAGTAGTATTTTGTTGGGTCGGTGGTGGCGGGAAAAAATTGCAGCCAAGACAGCCGTCGATGTTGCACACGTGGCAGGTGTAAAATTCAGACGATGGAGGCAAAAACGTGTCCGTACAGTCAGTCCCGGTGCTTGTTGGGGAAGAAGCGCTGGCCCCGGCAGCTCCGTCGAATGTGGGTGGTGGTGGCGGCGAAGGCTGCCATGGGTAGCCGTAGAATTGTTGATCGGCGGGGACGGTGGCGGTGGCGGAGGAAGAGCCGGATACGACGTTGGTGAGGGCGGCGACCATGACGGAGAGTTCATCCTGGGGCGAAAGACGGTGCTGTTGAAGCGTAGGCATAGGTGGCGGTGTGAAGGAGTGTTGAGTCATGGGAGTTTGAGTGATCTTTGTTCTCTTGAAAGGGTTGTACATGTTTCAGTTAGCAGCAGCGAGCTTCTTCTACTTCTTTGTTGTTCTTCTTGCAGTGGCCAAAAAATGTTTTTGTTGGTCAAATTGATTTTTGGTGTTGGGTGTGTGAAAGAAAGAGTGAGGGGGTATATATATGTTGGTGAGTTGACGTGGCAAGCCCAGCAAGCACACAGATCACACACGGGTTTGAAGGGGTTTTGAGGGTGTCACGTGGAAAATTGATAAGTGGGATCTGGATTGGCCTTTGGATCAGTTTAGGGGTGGTCCCTTGGGAATGGAATGGTTTAAACATTGATTTTTTTTTTTTTGGGTACATTTTCTGTGGTGGGAGGGACCCATAAATACAGAGAAGCGGCGTTACGTGATATATAGACAAAAAGGGTGACGTAAGATAGTGAGTAGCATTGGTGTTGACATGGCGGTTATATATAACGGGGAGGTTTGTATTTTGTGGGGTACACGCGGACTTTTTGAAACTGCGTTTATTGGCTTTTGATGAGATTGTAGAGTTAGGAGTTAGGACTTCACCGTGGACTGTGGAAGTTTCCTTCCTCTTAGCAAAAGGTTGCAGCTTCTACAGACTGGAGACTACGCGACAGAAATAGTAACAACATTGGGAAGCAAAAGTACATAAAAGCTTTTCACGGCAATACTGTTTTCTACCATTCTCTGTCTTTAGTAGCAGTCAAATGGAGACAAAAACAGAAAAACTCCTGGTGGAGTATAATCATGCGATGTATACAGGAAATAAAATAACATAAATAATAAAATAAAGGAAATTTTAAATAAAAATTTATTTGTTATAATAAAATATAATTTAAATATATACATGCGATTTTTTTTTTTTTCAGGCCTAGTGTCAATTAAAAGATTCATCATGGCATGTATCCATTAATTAACAAAATAAATTAAAAAAGTAAAATAAGAAAATAAACACCATTTTTTTTTATCTACCATTAACAACTTATCACATACACTTTATTATAAAAATGTTGTGCTCTTAGCTTTTTAAGGGAGCTGACACACTTATTATTTGAGGTTTGAAGAAATCATCACATTAATCATTCCGTTAAATAACAATTACAGTATATTCTCGTGTATCACTTTGTTTTTTAGAAATGTTAGGTCTATAATATTTTTAAACAAATCTTAAGTGATAAGTTTTTACTAACTATTACAGTGGGCAAAAAAATAATTTAAGTGGTGAATATAAATTAGAACTAGTAATAATTTACCATTTAGGATTTAGTGTGAAAATATTATAAAAATGTTTGGACGTAGCACTTGTCCTTTATCTTTCTTTTCTTTTTTTCATATTTTTGATAAGTTTATCTTTTTAAAATAAACAAATGCTCCACTAAAAATGACCAATATAATTGAATTTGTAAAAATATGTAGAAGTGTAAATGAGTAATGTTATAGACATTGTTTTTAATACTAGACCAAACTGGCCAGTTCAACCTATTCAATGTGGAACTAGATCCTAAATTGGTCCAGTAAAAACCAATCAAGAGCTAGTAAAATTCGAGACCTGTCACTCTTTAGATTCTTTAACCGTTTCGATTTTTAAAACATGGTTATAGATACAATAATTTTTACAACAGTTTAATTGATGGTACAAATTACTTTTGTCAAGTTGTTGATGAATCAAATGTCTTTGGATGTGGAATTCTACCTTTCTTATGATTGAGAATGCTCTTTACTACTAGTGTGCTTTCTGTCACTTAGAATTGACTTACTCTATTTATAAGAATTGTCTTATTGTTGATGAGTGGAGTAAGGGAGAAAAGATTGACAAATTCTTGGCTGTTTTTTATGATGCTACTTGATTTGAGTTGAAGTGTATGCATTTCTTTTAGAGTGTAAAGAATTTATTTCTAGATGAATGTTATATTTTTGTTGAACTATATTATTTTAAATGTGGATTGAAGACTTGAAGTGTATGCGCTACTTTTGGGATGTAAAAAAAAATGTTTCTAGATGGATGTTAAATTTAATATTATGCAGGTTGAAATGAGTTATGTTACATTCGTGTCAACCCAACATGATTCGTTTATTAAATGTGTCAAGTGGGTTGGGTCAAGTCCACCTGCCAATAGGTTGGGTTAGGGTTAAAGGATCATAACATTATTAAATGGGTTGGGTTCGGGTTGAGTCATTTAGTCAAATACCCCTACCTCGACACAACACAAACCCAATATGCTAACCCAAATTGACACCCGTACCGTTAAAGGAGACTATCAATTTCAAAAACAATGTGTTGGTAGGAAGGAAGTTAGGGGTGGAAGTGTCTGAATATGGGCACTTGATATTATCCCTTAATTGTTGTAGGTTAAGTTTTTCAATTAAATTTAAGCATAGGTTACATTGATCAATACAATATAAAAAACTATAACTAAAATTTACCTTATTATTATTTGTTGAAGAGGAGGCAAATCTATGGCTAATAAATTAATAAAAGTCAAATTAGATGATATATACTTATAATTATTTTCCTATAAAAAATTAGATGATATATATTTTTAAATTTGATTCTAGTATCATTTTAGCATTTATAGCTTAGAAAATTTAATGCTGACATGAAAAAGTGAGTTAAAAGCTTATATGACAATATACTGATATACGAGGAAGTGCAGAAAAATTAATTTTTGTTTTACTATAGTACTAATTTTATATATATATATATATATATATATATATGTATATATCTGTATATATATATATGTATATATCTGTATATTGTAAAATTTATATTTATTTGATACATACACATCATAACAATAATAAGTGGAGAAAGAAAATTTGAACTTGTATCTTCCTTATGTAAATCCTCGGCCCAAAACATAACCAATTTTATTAAACAAAAAATAAAAAAAAATTAACAAAATAAAAACCTATGGCATTTTGTGTCTTTTGTCTTTGTTTGTAGATAAATGCATCTTAGGGTGCATTTGTTTTGGCTGTAAAGGGTTTTAGGAAACCATTTTACACTCTTTAGTGTGTTTGGTAAACACAGAAAATTCGGTCAAACGGAAATCAATTTCTGCGTTGACCATAAAATAACCCACTTGGCTCGTAAAACCATTTTAGGTTTTATTTTACCTTCAAATCAATTACACTCCTCACATACTCTCTCAAGCTTCTCACATGCACCCTTCACAAACACTCTCCAAGCTCAGTTGCGACCAAGCTCCACAGAGCAAGACACACCAAACAGTGAGTTTCCATAGACCAAGCTCCAGTCCGACGACCTACAGTCCACCAACCCACACTCCAGAAAATACACACCTGAAGAGAGAGAGCTCAAGCACACTCCACCTAAACAACCTAAGCACATCTTCGCCGATCAGATTGCCGTCCTTGTTCAAACCCATTCTCGTTGTGGATGCCCAGAACCACCCCTCGACACACAGCCCCGCCGTCACATGCAAGCCACTCCGCCGACCTATCCCTTGTCCTCGTCCTTCGTTGACCCATCCCTCATCTTCATCGACCCATCCCTCATCCTCGTCCTCACCAACCCATACCTTCAAATCAAGTTTTATGGATTGAAAAGTCACCGCCAAACACAGATCGGAGCCTTGTCATCTCATTCTCGTCGCCGTTGAAGCTCATCGTCAATGCCAAACATAGATCGGAGCGTTGACCCGATTTCAACCTCTCTCGATCTACCACTCTCTTTCCCTCAATCTCTCACTCTTTCTTCCTCCCCTTCTCTGTTTGACCGAGTTTGAAAGTTTAATGGTTTTATTTTGATTTTTGTTTCTTTAAAAAGTTTATATCTTGCAATTTTCTATTATAAATTTGTTTGGAAGCTGAGAAAATAGCTAAAAAAATGTGAAAAATTTGTAGAAAAATAACTGTGGGGCCCGAAATCTGAGGTCCCAGCCCACTTTATATTCAGGGCCCAAAGCCCAGGCCGAGGAGCCCTATTGCCGAGGACGTATGATGAAAGCCCCCCAAAGGCCCAAGGATGTGGCCGAGGATGATCTCACGCTCAACACCTCACGAAACGCCTGAAAAAAATGACAGACTCAGTACAGGGGCAGGACAAGGGAGAAAGCTGCCAACATCGCAGTATGTAGCCCCACATCTGACAGGCCCATACTCGAAACCATGCTATTTAACCTTTCCCAACCGCCCCCAACCACTGGGATGTATGGATTGATAGGACGAGTCTATACCTCAAAAAGCGAAGCCTACACATGGACACGGGAGAGGAAGTAAAAGCTAGTATAAAAGGGAAAGAAAGCCAGAGAAGAAGGGAGGATAAAAAATCCTACGAAAAGGAGAATGAGAAGGATATGATGCTCCTCGGACTAAGTCCGAGGACTCAAACCCCCCTAGCTACACCGATGTGGGTCTTAGATATTCAAGCCAATCCTACCTTCGTATGAGCTCCCATGAAAACCATGACTAGACCGTCGTCCAACGACCAAGGCCCAGCCTTTCTAACCCACTCTCTACAAATTATATTGTTCGAGCCCTTTACATACGAGCCCAATGTCATTCTTGGGTCGCTGAATAATTGTGTCCCTACAATAGCATTTTCAGAATGTTACCAAACACTAGAAATCGTTTTCCGGACTATTTTCCATTGCACACCCAAACGTCCGGATTTTAATTTCCTTACGGGAATTCATTTTTCCCTGCATTCATTTTACACTCGGAATTCGATTTACATTGAACCAAACACAACCTTAATATATTTAAAAATAATAATTTTTTGTGTTGGTCTTGATTGATAATTTGTTAATACTATAAATTTCTATTTAGAGTTTTTTTGTTTGTTTGTTTCTTTTTGTTTTACTCTGTCCCTGACTAAACCAACCACAAGGTACTTGGTTTAGATAATTATATTCTAGTATAGAATATAACGTAACAAATAAAATGATTGTAAAGATTGTTAACGTCATATATTCTATATTCAAGTACATCATGTTGTGGGGTTTTTTTTTCTTCTAAAACAAAAGTGGTTTTTTTTTTTTTTTTTTTTTTAATATAAAAAAATGTAAGTATACATCATGAATTCATGATTCATGTGATTGAATCGATTAAATTTTAATAAAAGAGTATTGCCAAATGATTTAATTTGTCAGAAACTTTACATATAGAATGTTAAATTGATAATAAAAAAGAGCAAGACGTCCTATTGCTACCAATACTCTGGATAAAGCAAAACCTTTTAATAAAATATAGTATATTCATTTTGCACTTTACTAGATTTGTCAGTAATAAACAATCTTCGTATTCACACATAATATACGACTCCAATATAACCATAGAATTATTATACACTTATTTTTGATGAATGAATTATCATACACTTATGTGCTTTTGGAAACAATGATGGGAAATTAATATAATAAAATCTTTGAATTCTTTTTTGGAATCAATTTGGACAATTCCAGAAACAATAAAAAAAAAAAATATAAAAACAAATAAACAAAGCTGCAATACGATCATATTATACACGTTGTGTGCAGTGTCGCATTTGTAGTAATTAAAATTAGCTGTAGTTATTAGCTGTAGTTGTGTAAACTACACTACACAATACATCGGACTCAAAAAGTCAGCCAGCAAAGCACACAAAGACAAAGCGTTAATAAGAGAATAAAAGAGTTGACCAATGTATTAGAATTAACATACCAAACAAAAAAAAAAAAATTAATTTATAGAAAGCGGTGTAAACATATAAGACTCAGAGAGTTGTTCTAGAAAGAAAAAAAAAATACACCGAGAGAGTTGACATTTCCAAATGGTCAAAGGTCGGTAAAATGGACGGTAGCTTTGAATGGGTTGGGCCGGATGGACTCAGGTCCGCCTGACCCATGGCCCAACTCAGTAAAGAACTTCTTTGCTTGCTTGTAAAATTAGGATTAAATTTAGAGAAATGCCAGTAAATAATATTTTCATAACACTTTCACAACAAATCTTAGATAGCGTGTTGTTACAGTTTGTTATTGGGTGAGCAAGAAAGTAAAATAAGTAACAACCTGCTATCTAAAATTTGTTGTGAAAATGTTATGAATGTAACACTTTTCTTGAATTTGAGTATAATACACTAAGTTCTTCAATTAAATTCAAAAACATGATTGCATTGATCATTATAGCATAAATATTAAATAGTGTTTTTTTTTTTTTAAGATTCAAGAATAGTTAAGATGTTCATCCAAAAAAAAGAAAGAGCAGTTAAGTTTATGTACTTATGTGTTTAAATTTAAATAGGAAACTATCTAAGAAATTATACCCAAGTTTTACTCATGAAATTAATAGAAATTATTGTATGTTAAAGATTTAACTTTTATCTATTCTAAAAGCCTTGTAGTTCAACTAGTTAACATTTTTTGATGTTTCTAATAGAGACATCTAGAGTTTAAATCACCACACTTCCAACTATCAATTGAATTATCAAAAACAAATATATAAATCTTAAAATCAATTATTATTTTTATTAAGTATAATAATATTTTATTATACAACATGAAATAATAAACATTTTTATATTTATCAAAATGATATCTTAATCGTGGAATGATTTTTGTCCATTTCAAAATAAAATGAAGAGGGCCCTAATTTTATATTTAAGCAGAAAAAAAAATTAAAAATGTAAAAATCATTTTATGTTATGGGTTCGGTTAATGTATACTCTTAGGACATATATTTTAAAAACATTTTATGAAAAATTAAAAAAATTGTCAAAAAAATTAATAATTTTTTCTTAAAAAATATTTAAAAATGCTTTACTATTTTGTGCGCTTTAGAGGACCGTTAGTAAAATGCTTAAGTTAAACACTAAACTTTTTTATAAATTACACATTACTTTATTTTATATATATATATATAATGCTGCCAGGTTGGGTTGGGTTCAGAATTCCACTTCACAGGAAATATATAATGGTGGCCTAGTTGATCAGTCGCTGTCCACTTTGCCATTGGTGGTCCCTGGTAATTCCATACAAAAGCAAGCAAGTGCGGAACAGAGTTTGTACATAGATTCTCCGACATTTAAGCCGCAAGCGACCATTGTCTTTGTGTCATACACGTTTTCCACAGAAACTTCTAGTCACAAGAAAGAATTTTTTTTTCAAAAACCAACACTTTAATTAGTGATTTAAAATTAATTAACTGTCTCTTTGTAAGTTTTACTAGATCCTAATGGGCAAGAATCGCTGATGCCATAGCCAGAGTAGAGAATAATTTTAGTCTCTAGCTGTAAATTAAATAATGTTTCCAGAATCGGGATTGACACCTTTTGTATTAAAATGACCTCTAAAAAATTAAAGCTTGTAAAAGAAGTACTTATTGTACGAATACAATGATGTAGTAGAAACTAGAAAGATGGTCAAAGTCTATGCAGAGCAGTATCATGATTCATGAGCTGCCGAAGAAATACGTGTTTTAAGTTTTATAAGATATTTTTAGCAAAGTTGTTTTAAGATCTGTGAAAATAGGTGTGAGTGAAAAATGTGTAGGAATATGTGTTGTAGTGTTTAAACAATAGTTTTTGTTTGGGGTGTTCACTAAACCCTCAAAAATCGTATTAAAGTTGCTTGCAAAATGGAATAATCGCACCGCACTGCAAGTAACAATGCATCGCACCACATGGTGCAGTGCAATTTGTTGTTTTATAATAAGAAAACTGAACAAATCGCATCGCACTGCATCATCTCTATATATTAATATATTTATTTTTTAAATATTAAATATATTATTAATAGTTTAATAACCCTAGTTTTCAAAAAAAAAAGTTTAATAACCTCACCCAGTGTTGATTAGGAAAGCCAATCCAAAATAAAGAAAAATTAATTCAATAGTTTAAAACTTAACCCAAAACAAAGGGAAAAATCAGTCTTGGACTGTGCAAAAACAGTCCAAAATTTGAAAAATATATCAGTTTCAAACCATTCAAATTGTATCTTATACATCGCACTGCACATGTGACCTCAAAAATGAGGTACAGTGCAATTATGATTTTGGCTAAATTCTAAACCTCATCAAACCAAATTGCACTGCATCGTATATGTGACCGCAAAAATGAGGTGAGGTGCGATTTAGCCAAAATCACAACCGCACCACAAAGTGCGGTGTTAAAAATGGCCTAAAACCGCATCACACCGCATTGCAAACACTCCTAGTTTTCGTTGTTTAAATACCGTTACCAAATGAGCCTCAACCTTTAAAAACTTTGTACATGATTGGATTTAAGAAATAAAATCTTAACCATGAACCATTTCATGGTTAAAGATAGTTTTATAACTTGAGCAATGTGACATCTGGTTGGGCTAGTACTGAAGCTAGATTTCTTTGTATAGAGGTTACCCATGTGCAAGTCTGTCAGTAACAAAATGGCCAAGGCATATCAAACCTTAATTTTCTCAAATTTATCATATACTTCATTGTTGTTACAACCATGGTTTGCAGGAGCCAATTCTAATTTATAGAAAAGTCTTTGTTCACAAAGATTTTATAAGAAACATATCCAGTGTGTGGTATATGGATCAAATTGAATCTTATAAACTTTCAAGTGGGGTCTGAGCCAATGTCCTCGAGTCCCTAACCGGCCTACGCAAACCTTATACTTTAGAAGCAAACTGGATAGAATGAAAGTTCTCTTTATGCTTAACTTTCATCAGTAATAACATAGCATATATAATTACAAAGGTTCCAAATTGAATTAAACAAAGCAAAGGTAATTTCATCATAATGACCTTTGGTTATTCTTTTTCATTTTTATTAATGATCATGATTCTCCTAAGCTTTTTTCTCTCACACAGCATAGTCATTTCCGGAAGTAGCAAGTTGGAAGGTTGGAGGGAGGTTCCCAACCTCATATCTTGGACCAATCTTGGCGATGATCTTCTCATCTATAGTAGCTGCATAGAGTGTTGGGGAGATAAACACCTTGGAAGGGAGTTTCCTTAAATAATTAATATAACATATAAAGACACACTTTAACTCAAAAGGCCTAAGTCCAATAAGTATGTGCTTAATTATGTTATATTAACTAGACACACTTTAACTCAAAAGACGTAAGTCCAATGAGTATGTGCTTAATTATGTTATATTAACTACTTATTCTTCTCATTTTTATTCAAGGTGGGACTTCACTCACACGTGTAACCCAACAATTTCCCCCTTACGTGTGAGTCTCTGCCTATTTGTAGGCTTCAAGATTTCTCCGTGGGTCATGAACAAGTCCTACAGACTTCCCCTTGCCTAATGGGTCATTCCCTTCACTAGTGCATCATCCATGGGCCTCCACATGTCAACCTCGCACGTCTTTTATCCTCCATGGGAACTTTGCACCTCATCGTTGTCTAGCACCACTAGCAATAATGCTCATTTGTTGGGCCTTTTCCAAGATCGTTTGTGTGGGCTTTATGAGCTTGTTTGGTGCAATATACCATCCCCGCTCCAACTGCAAAAGGGACTCGCCCTGCTCCATTTGCGAAAGGGCTTCAAGTACACATACCCTGTTCCCGCTCCAATTGCAAAAGGAATCTCGATAAACTTGCCACCTTTGCCCCATACCACCATTGGCTTTGATACCACTTGTTGGGTCCCAAATAATATTACCACAAATATTAACAATCCAAAATGACAATTACACAAAAGAACGCAAATATTTATGTGGAAAACTCTTTCTCCTTGAAGGGAAAACCACGAGACAAACTCCGAATAATTTCACTATTATCAATTCAATTACAATAATTCTTGTGTATGTCTCATAGTTAAAGAAAAATCTTTTTTGTTTTTCTTTGCTTTTACACACACAAATTATCTCTCTCAAAGACGGCAACACTTTGCACTCTCCTTTTTATTTTCTTCTCCACGCACAACCCTCTCTTAGCTGTCTTTTTTTTCTTCTAAGCGGCTCCCTCTTGGCTGCTCTCTCTTTTCTCTTTTTGCAACTTCCTCTTTCTTTTCTTTCTCTTCAATATGCGGCACACCCACATGCTTTTTATTCACAAAAAAGCTTCAGTCCTTAGATTTCTTTTCCTAGCATAATATGAATTCCTAACATGACTTGAGTTAGGATTCTAACAAGTATTAATTATAAAACACAACTCCTACTTACATTTGGAGTAGGATTCTAGGACTTGTCAACCACGTTCACCTATTTCTAATTGAAATAGAATTCCATCAATGCTTGCATGGCAAGCTCATTATCTTGAGCACAAATCCTACATGGGCTGGACTTTTATTAGGTGCCATGCACCTCCCAAAAATCTCACCCTCTAGCCCATCAAGGAAGGAGATCTTCAATTCCAACTCTTTAGTTAGAATTCATGTCAGTCAAGCCAACTCCAAGTTTGACCTTCTTCATTATATTCACCAGCACTAAGAACACCTTATCAACGTCAATACTTTTCACCCTCAAAGAATTAAATCTCATCTTGGATTTCCTTAATCCAATCCTTTAGCTCCCCCCTCATTAGAAGCCCAATTATTCTTGAAGCTAACAATTCGATGTTCTCCAGTAGTCCTCTTCTCGTGAGGTTCATCAATCTCTAGTGGAAGATATCGCTCCCCTTGCTTAAGACCTCCAAGGTCTTTCACTTCATCATCATCCCATGTAGCCTAAGCATCTTTTTCATCACCTACCATTTCCTCTTCTGCAGCACTATTAGGTAATGAGAATTTCACCCTTTTGGTATCAACACCATTAATCCCAACTCTCATCTATGGAGTCCTCTCAAAATCTTTAATCTTATTGGACTTCTTCTTACAGGTCTTCACATAAGTTCTGTACATACCGCATCATGTATATCCTCTTGCAACAACCAATGAACCGTCAGTAAGTTTCCATCTTCCATTACCAAGGTAGTTATAATAACTTGCTCGATCCATAACCAATGTAGAAAACACATTCATCTTTAAATTTGGAACATGTCGCGCATCCTTCGATGTCATAGTGCTACCAACATTGGTTTCAGTGCACATATCACCAATTCCCACAATTTTTGAGTAACTGGAATTACCCATTTTTACTGTATCAAAGTTTCATACTTTGTACGTGGTAAACAACCCTTTCTTAGGGATGACATGGTGAGAGGCTGTTGAATCAACAACCCACTCAACATCATTATTAGCAACATGCTTACACTTTTGCTTTTCACAACAACTATATTATTTTTCTCACTATCATTCTTTTTATCTTTGACTTCAGTTTGTTCTTTATTCCAATGCCAACAATCTCTTCTTATGTGACTGTTTTTCTCAAAATAGAAGCATTCTCTAGTTTCCTTAAATTGAGATCTATTTCTTGATTGTGACCTACCATTGAATTTTCGCTCATTATCCTTTACTTCCACCTCTGCTTTTACCTCTGCTCTTGTTCTTCGTGAGAAAAACTTGATATTGTTGTGCATTGTCTATATTCGCATCTCTCCTGCGAATCTCTTCACTTACAATCAAATCTCAAATCTCAAATATCATCATATTTGAGTTTGTTTTTTCCTGCAGAATTACTCACTGCCATTCTCATGGCTTTCCAACTGTTTGGTAAAGAAGCTAAAAGAATCAATGCACGATTGCTCGAACTTCATCATCAAATTGAATTTCCACTGAGGATACTTGATTTGTAATCGTATTGAACTCATTTAGATGCTGCGCTACAGGAGTGCCTTCTACCTTCTTCAGATTAAACAACTTCTTCATCAGAAGCACCTTGTTGTTAGCTGATGACTTTTCATACATGCCAGACAAAGCCTTCATTAGATCCATTGTGGTCTTTTCCTTTACAACATTGTGTGCAGCTGATCTTGGCAGAGTTAATCGAATAACTCCCAGTACCTGTCTATCATCCTTCATAGTTTCAGGTTTCTTCCCCAAAAGAGTGGGATGCAATTTCTTCTTATAGAGATAATCTTCAATCTACATCCTCTAATACCCGAAGTCTATTCTATCAAACTTCTCAATTCCTGAAGCCTTGTCTTCTTCTCCAGGCATCGCTTCGACTCTAACTTTAGCTCTGATACCACTTGTTGGGGAGATAAACACCTTGGGTAGTTGAATAATTGATATAATATATAGAGACACACTTTAACCCCAAAGCCTAAATCCAATGGATATGTGCTCAATTATATTATATTAACTACTTATTTTTCTCATCTTTATTCAATGTAAGACTTCACTCACATGCGTAATCCAACATAGAGATCTGCATCAGAGGCTAGAATTTGCACAAAACTTGTGGGCTTGATCCCATTTCTAGATCGAATTGCAATGAGTATAGAGTTCCCCTCTTTGAGACCCTAGTCAAAGAAGTGATGATAAAACTGTCACGAAATACAAGATCACAGTAATTCAAACAAAGACAGAAGAACATTTATTTGTTAATAATCAGTAGTATCAATAGCATTAAAGAATAACTTGTCAATTTGGATTAAATTATCTTGATGTCAATAATTAGGCATCAATGGAAATTGGATCTGCTAATAGTAATTAGCAATTTAGCATGCTCCAAAACCCATCAGAACCTTTTTAGTAGTAAAGCGCAGTTTTTGCAAATATATATCTTTTGTTTGCAGAAATAGTTTTCAAAACGATGTGCAGCTATGTAACAAGATCCTATACTACAACTGATAATTTTTTTCATTTGCATCCTTGAATGGATTAACACATAGGAGTTTAGTGTATGTCAGTATAAAAACTGAATACTCAACTGAATTTCAGCAAATAAGTAAATACAGTATGCTTTTTCAAGTGATGTTTTAGTCAAATTTTGGAAACTTGAAGAGATAGTTATCAATTAAGTACTGACAGATTTCTGCACTAAAGGCTATTTTTTGAATTCCAGACAATTTCGTGGATCTACTTTTTGTTCATCTAGGAGCAGTAGCATCATATGAAAATAACATGAAAAAAATCAAACATCTGGTGAGATAAAAAGTAAAAAGAGTAAAAAAGGACTTACAATTGATGGGATCCCTAGATGAGTAAGAATATAGACATATCCCTGGATGACTTTATCTGGTGGGAATGGCCAAAGGTTCTGTGTGAAACCTGTATCATGATTATCTATGAAAGTTACAGCATTTCCTAGCCTCAAGCCAATCATTCCTGGAATTGCAGTTTGAAGTATCTCTTTAGTTGTAAAATCAAAAGCTGTAACACATCCTCCAGCAGCTTGTATCCATTTCACAAGATGACCATCCCGGTTGTACACTGGTTTTCCATCACTTCCATAAGCAAGAGTGTTCCATATTTCACCTACTGCAAAATTTGGCTTAGCATTAGCCATATACTTCAGTCTTTAGCCAGTTCATCCAATCTAATAGCTCTCATTGGACCCGTAGGTTTGTGTGGTCAATATCTGGAGCACCACCACCACTGTCAGGATTCCATTAAACTTTTTATTTTTTATTTTTATTTTTTTTTATAATAGGAATATTAATGACTATTTTATAATATTTTTATAAATTATTGATGTGACAAATTCTTACTAGTTTTAATCTAGACTCACCACCCACCAGGGGCATAACTAGAAATTTTTATTTGAGGGGGCCAACTTATGATACTAATTTATTAGCTTATACAAACTTTCATAAACATGCACAAACACAAATATCTATACACACATATATCTTAGTATCCTCCATAGTGAATTCTTAAAATTTTTATTTATAATATAAGTTACCAAATTATCAATCAAAGTGAGTAAAAAATTTTTAATTGAACTAATGAAGTATTCAAAGATATGAATGATTCAAAACTTTAACAAACACAAGAACATGTTTTACAATAAAAAAGAATATGAGAAAGAAAAAAAAAAAAACATTCTTTATAACACTAGACCAATTGGACAATTTTTTTTGAGAATCATTGGACTAGCTCAAATATTTGGGGGGCCAAGTCTCATTTTTGTAGGCTAATAATTAAAACGTTAACTATTTATATATATATATTATTAAAATATTTTTAAAATGGGAAGGGCATGGCTACTATTCATACACGTAACTCCGTCCTTGCTTATCATTAACATCACATTTTTATTTATTAATAATTATTTAAAAAATATTAAAGCAACATTAATAGTTTGGAAAAATATTATAAATTAGAATGTGGACGTAGCATTTTTTTTTTTTTTTTTTTTGAGTACATTTTCTGTGGTGGGACCGATTAAGTACGGACAAGTTAGCTCAACATGGTGGTTATATAATTTGGGGACGTGTATTTGTGGGGTACACGCGGACTTGAAGACATTGGGTTTTTGGCTTTTGATGATATTTGAGAGTTGGGACTTGGGACTTGGGACTTGGGACTTCCTCAGTCTCTGTGGCTTTTGATGAGATTTGAGAGTTGGGACTTGGGGCTTCGTCTGTCTCTGGACTGTGTGGAAGAACGTCTTTACTCTTTATAGCCTTACTATTTTGTAATAAAATGGAGACAAAATCTCCTACACTTTTTATTGGAGTATAATTATTTTGAAATATTTTAATTAACATAAATAATAAAATAATGGAAATTTTAAATAAAAAAATTATTTTTTTACATGATAAAATATCATTTTAATATATACATGTGATTTTTTTTTTCTGACTTTTAGTGTTAATTAAAGGATATATGTGGTCATTGATTAACAAAATTACTTAGAGTGTGTTCAGAAAGTGATGAAAGTTGAAATTTATTAGAGTTCTTAGCTTATTTTTATTACTATTTATGAGTTACATTGCACTTTTTGGTACTATTCATAAGTTTCATTGTACTATTCAATTAGCTTTTAGGTTTTTTTATATTGCTTTCAGCAAAAAAAATTCAATTTCAATTAAATAATTTGTTTCTAAACAGACTCTTAAAAGAGTAAATAAGAAAATAAATCCACAACTAATGCTATTTTTTTGACCAACCATTAACAACTTGTCACTTAAACTTTGTTATAAAATTGTTGTGAAAATATCACTTTTTAAGGAGCTTTATGGGCTAAAAATAGTACTATCTTTTCAAAAACAATCATGCAAGGGCACGATTCTTTTGCGGCCCAATAATGATGTTGGGCTCGCACGTGAAAGATCCCTCACAATATGATTTGTAGAGAGTGGGCTTGAAAAGCTAGCCGTTGGGCACGGGGCGATATTCTGGTCTCGATTTTGGAGGAATTCATATAGAAAGAGGAGTTGGGTTTGAACATTTAAGCCCTATAGTGTCGCATCCCATGGGGTTGGACTCCTCGGACTTGATCCGAGGAGCATTAAGGTCCTACTCCGGTTCCCCAACGGTGGGTTTTTTCTAATCTGCATGAGTTGTTCCTGTCTTTCTACCCCTGTCGTCTCTTTTTTGGAGGTAGGATGGGAGCCCCTTTCCAGATTCACTTACTTTTTCTTTTATACTAGCCTGCGTTCGCTGTCCTTCGTCCACGTGTAGGGTCAACCATTACAAGACTGATATTTGTCCCATCAATCTAATCCCGGAATTGTTGGGGATGGTTGATAAAGCTGAAGAATAGGCTCTGTTAGGTGCAGAGTCTTATCTGGGAAGGGTAGTAGGGATAACTTTTCCAAGATATTTTAGATCTCCTTACAAACTTGTTCCTATACCCCTTTCTCAATGGAGCTTTAGGTCTGCCGAGGACTAAACTGTCCTCGGCTGCACCTCCGGGCCATTTTTGTTTTATATTTTTGAGCTAGGGCCATAACCTTTTTCGGCTTGGGCCTTTGGACTCCCTCTGAGCAAGTGGGCCTGGCCCATAAATTATTGGGCCCCACAAATCATATTCAATGTAGCCATAGGCTTGAATTTAGAATAAATTATGACAAACCTCACTTGAGGCTTTGGAGGAATGACATTCCACCTCCAAATTTATTAGCTTATACAAACTTCCATAAACATGCACAAACACAAATATCTATACACACATATATCTTAGTGTAGGGACTGGGTTTGAGTACTTCTTCTATTAAATGAATGGACTCAGGCCCAACTAGCCCAATACAATAACTTTATAGAGAATGGATTTAAGAACTAGGGTTTAGTGAGGGTTACAACAACTAGGCATGGTTATGAGTGGAATGAATAACAAGGACGTGGAATAAAGTGTGAAATTCTGTCCTCGGCCCTCATCTAAGGAGCTTGTTGTTCTTATTATTTCTTCAGTGCTTGGTTACAAAGGTTTCAAAGATGATACAAATTGCTACCGTATTCTCTATTTCTCCCTCTCCTCCTTTTCTTGGAGGATTTTTTACATTATATATCCATTTTCAGTTGATCTTGGTCCTCCATTTGTTAATCATGCAGGTCACTACTCGAGTGCTTGTCCCATCAACTGCCTTCCCAAGCCTTCTGTGAATTGCAACAACCAAGGCAGCACTGTTCAGGGGTGGTTTCCTTATTAATACGGCCAGAACGTTAGTTGTGGGCATTTAATGCGGAGGTGACAGTTTCTTCTTGAATTGCCCCTCCACCATGCTCCCATGGCTGACCCACTGTACTTGTCCTTTTTCTTGGGATGCTTTGGGAGGCTGCCTTTGATGGCGTGCCGCTCTTCCTTTCTATGATCTTGGTTGGCCGAGAACAGGATTGTCCTCGGCGATGTTTCTTGGCAATTTGGACTTTCTTCGTTCGTCCTCGGACATTTCTTCCTCCTCGGCGTGGGTCTTGGGCTTAGTATAAAGTGGGCTGGGGTTGTCAAATTCTTTGACCCCACACTTAGTATCCTCCATAATGAATCCTTAAAATTTTTATTTTTAATATAAGTTATCAAATTATCAACCAAAGTGAGTAAAAATTTTTCAATTGAACTAATAAGTATTCAAAGATATGAATGATTCAAAATTTTAACAGACACAAGAACACATTTTACAATAAAAAATGAATGTGAAAAAGAAAAAAAAAAACATTCTTTATAACACTAGACCAATTGGACAATTTTTTAAAGAGAATTATTGCATTAGCTCAAATATTTGGGGGGGCCAAGTCTCATTTTTGTAGGCTAATAATTAAAACGTTAAATATTTATATATAGTATTAAAATATTTTTAAAATGGCGGGTGGGGGCATGGCCCTTACTCATACATGTAGCTCTGTCTCTACTCATCACTAACATCACATTTTTATTTATCAATAATTATTTGAAAAATACTAAAGCAACATTAATGGTTTGGAAAAATATTATAAAATAGATTATGAATGTAGTATTACTTTTTTTTGGGGTACATTTTATGTGGTGGGACCGATTAAGTACAGACAAGATAGCTCAACCGGTAACTTGTAAAAAGTCTGATGGTTGAATAAGAGATTTTGGGTTCAATTCTCGCCAATATCAAAAATTGAATGGTATCTTAATCTGATGATAAAGAGTTATCATTTTAAGTAAATGTCATATATTGAAACTCTTAGAGCATCCGCAGCAGATGTGCCAAATGCCAAATATTTGGCACATTTGGCACACCAAACACAAAACGGAGTATTATCAGACGTTCTAAATCTCAAAAATTATGTCACATTGCTACAGTACTATCTCAAATATGAGACAATACAAACAACAATTGCAAAATCAAATATTATTATTTTATTGCGTTTTTTTCTCTCCTCTTCCACAGATATGTCTCTCTCCATCGACTCTATCTCATTTCTTCTCTCTTTGTCACTCTCTATCTCTTCCCTCTCCTCCCTGCTCAAGAAAGTTGCTCAAGATCACTCTCCAGTCCTCGCTGCCTCACTTTCCAGTCCTCGCTACCGATCTCGCTAGTCCTTGCCGCTGATCTCGCCGCATCATTCTCCATAACTCGCCGCCGATCTTGCCACCTCATGCTCTAGCCCTCGTCGCCGACACCCACAGCCCTCACCACCAACCTTCAGATCTCTCTTAATCGGGTTGTGGGTGTGAGATTTGGGATGGGTTTTGATGTGGGTTTTGGGTCAGCGTTTTGGATCGGCATTGTGTGAGTTGTGGGTCGAGGTTTTGGGTCGGTGTTTTTTCGTCTCTGGTTTGTTGGTTGGTTGAGATTTTTTTTTTTTGGGTTGTTGAGGTTTTTGGATTTGGAATTTGTTGGTGTTGTTGCTATTGATGTTGTTGATCGGCGTTGATGTTGTTACGGTTGTTGATGAGTTGATGATAATGGGGAGGAGATAGTATATTATTTTAATGTATAGTAAATATTATTTTAATGCATAGAATTAAATGATAAACCGTCTGATAAATGAGATATTATAAAATAATGTGGTAAAATAATAAAGTAAGTTTTTGTTGTATCAAAATGATATTTTTTATAAAACATTTGCTACAGTGCTACGGATACTTTTTTTTAAAAAGGACCACGTTACATGAATATAGGCAAAAAGGGTGACTTAAGAGGATTCCTTATGTTATGTTAGTCTCCGACACTGCTTCAGGGTGACTTAAGACTTAAAAGAGTAGTATTTTGGTTGACATGGCGGTTATATAATTTGGGGATGTGTATTTGTGGGGTACACGCGGACTTGTAGACATTGGGTTTTTGGCTTTTGATGAGATTTGAGAGTTGGAACTTGGGACTTCGTCAGTCTCTGGACTCTGTGGAAGTTTCCTTCCTCTTCGCCAAAAGGCCGCAGCTTCTTACAGACTTGAGGCTTCAAGACAGAAATAGTAACAATTTTGGGAAGCAAAAGTACATCGCAGCTTTAACGGCTATGCTGTCTCCATAACTCTCCTGTCTTTACTCTTTATAGTATTATTACTATTATGTAATAAAATGGAGACAAAATCTCCTACAGTTTTTATTGGAGTATAATTATTTTGAAAGATTTTAATCATCATAAATAATAAAATAAAGGAAAATTTAAATAAAAAATTATTTTTTACATGATAAAATATAATTTTAATATATACATGTGATTTTTTTTTCTAACTTTTAGAGTTAATTAAAGGATATATGTGCTCATTGATTAACAAAATTATTTAGAGTGTGTTTGGGAAGTGATGAAAGTTGAAGCTTATTAGAGTTTTTAACTTATTTTTTCTACTATTTATGAGTCATATTGCATTTTTTGGTACTATTTATAAGTTCTATTGTACTATTCAACTAGCTTTTAGTTTTTGTTTTTATTTTTAATATTACTTTCAGTAAAAAAAATTTCAATTTCAGCTAAATAAATTATTTCCAAATAGACCCTTAAAAGAGTAAATAAGAAAATAAATCCACAACTAATACCCTTTTTTTGACCAACCATTAACAACTTGTCACTTAGACTTTGTTATAAAATTGTTGTGAAAATATTGCTTTTTAAGGAGCTTTATGGACTAAAAATAGTACTATCTTTTCAAAAACAATCATATTCAATGTAGCCATATGCTTGAATTTAGAATAAATTATGAAAAACCTCACTTGAGGTTTTGGAGGAATGACATTCCACCTCCAAAATTAAGGGAACTAACACTCTCATTCCTTGATGTTTGAAGAAAATTATCACATTAATCATTCCTTTAAATAACAATAACATAATATTGTCGTGTATCACTTTATTTTTTGTTTTGTTTTGTTTTGTTTGTTTTTATTTATCTATTTATTATTATTATTTTTTTTTCATTTTTTGATTAGTTTATCTTTTTAAAGTAAACAAACGCCCCACTACAAATGATTATAATATAATTTGTAAAAATATGTAGAATTGTAAATGCGTAATGTTATAGATATAATAATTTTTACAATAGTTTAATTGACAGTGCAAATTCTTTTCGTTAAGTTGTTGATGGTTTTTAAAAATAAAATAAATAAATTGGCTTCAATCCCCAGGTATATAAATTGATTAAGAAAAATTGGAGTAAAACAACTAAATCATTTGTTAAGCTAGGTTGAAGGAGACAATCAATTTCTAAAACAATGTATTGGTAGGGAGGAAGTTAGGGATAGGGTTGTAAATGAGCTGAGCCAAGCCGAGCCAATTATTAAAAGTTCAAACTTGTTCATTTAATTTTTTTTTTTCCGAACATGAGCTGAGCTTAAGCTCATCACCAAACCAGATTTTCTATTTAAACTTGACTCATTTTCTTGTTGAGCTAGCTAGAGATTATTCACGAGCTACTTGATTAGTTTATTCTTTTCCTATATATTGTGAAACCATGACTAAAATATTTTATTTCTTTATAATTCTATGAATTTTTACTACAAATAAACTACTTATATCATCAATAAGTTACAAACAATAATTTAAGATCATATGAACCTATTGTCAAAATCATAGAATTCAATTTTAAGTATATATAATTATATTTTTTTTTGACAAATATACATATTCAAATATAATATTATATATAATTAAATCAAGTCTTCATGCTTATGAGCTTGTTCACAAATATATTATTGTGTTTGAACTTTGCTCGTTTAATAATCGAGTCTAAACTTATAACTTGTTTTCTAAACAAACACACATATGCATGCCTTTTCCCAAGCTGAACTCAAGTTGTTAATAAACAGCTTGGTTTATTTACAGCCCTAGTTAGGGGTGAAAGTGTTTGAATATGGGTGCTTGATATTATCCCTTAACTATTGTACTTTCAGGTTTTCAATTAAATTTAAACATAGGCTACATTGAACAATACAACATAAAAATTATTAACTCTCTCAATAACAATTAAACCCTAAGTTGCAACACTGAAGGATCTGTAACTAAGTCTTACCTTATTCTTATTTAGTTGAAGAGGAGTCAATTCTATGACTAATAAATAAAAAGCTAAATTAGATGATATATTTTATCTATATATATATATATATGTATATACATAATATAATATAACTAAACTTAATTTAATTAGAAATTATTTAAAAAGTAACAAACATATTTAATCAATTTTTCCAATGTTAGGTTGCTTTGGTCCAATAGAATTCGTGATATATATAAATTTTAATATATTTTTAGTAACATTTTAGCATTTATAGCTTAGAAAATTAAAATGCTCACATGAAAAGGTGAGTTTAAAGCTTATATGACCTCTATCAAACACACACACACACACACAAAAAGAAAAAAAAAAGAAAGAAGAATCTTAGATGACAATATAGTGATATATAAGGAACAAGTGCTGAAAACTTACACTTTCGTTTTACTATAGTACTAAAATTTTTAACATATCTAAATATGATAAAATACATATTTATTTGATACACAATAATAATAATTGGAGAAAGAAAATTTGAAGTTATATCTTCTTCATGGAAAGGCTGAATAGTGCCACTAAACCACAAGGTACTTTTTTTTGAGAAAGAAACCACAAGGTACTAGATTTAGAGAATTATGTTCTAGTATAGAATATAACATAACAAATAAAAATGAATGTCAAGATTGTTAATGTAATATAATATATCCTATATTCTAGTGCATCATGATGGGAAATTAATATAATAAAATCTTTGAATTCTTTTTTGGAATCAATTTGAACAATTCCAGAAACAATAAAGTATAATAAAAAAATCATTATATAAACAAAGCTGCAATATGATCATATTATACACGTGTACAGTGTTGCATTCGTATTAGCTTAGCTGTAGTTGTGTAAACTACACTACGCAGTACATCGGACTCCAGAGTCAGCCAGCGAAGCACACAAAGGCAAAGCGAAAACATTAAGATTTGACCAAGTTTTTTGTGTTTTAACATACCAAACAAAAATCTTTTAAACAGCAGTGTGAACATATAAGACTCTGAGAGGGTCGTTCTCAGAAGCAAAAAACACCGTGTGAGTTGAAATTTCAAGAGCGTGAAAAGGTCAATTGCCAGCTCAGTAATGGACGGTAGTTTTGAATGGGTTGGGCCGGATGGACTTGGCCCAAGTCTATCTTGCATTTATAGTCTTGCATTTGAAGGGAAGAGAGATTTGTTTCAATTTTTTTTTCAAACGAAAAAAAAAAATCTCCGCTTGCTTGTAAAATTAGGATTAAATTTAGGTATAATACATTAAGTTCTCCAATTAAATTAAAAAACATATAGCATAAATAGTGTTATATTTTCAAGAACAATTAAGTTTATGTACTTGTGTTTAAATTTAAATAGGAAACTGAAGAAGAGAAATCAAATTCATCTATGAGACAACAAAAGAAGAGATAAACCTGCCTCGTCTATCATATGGATGAGGATAGCCAACATTAAAAGAGCTCTCCATAAATGACATGGGTAACGGCTCACATTATAGACAAGCAAAAGCGTAACAGACAAACCAATTGACAGAAGATCATTGAATTCTATAATGCTTCAGCATTCATTACCAACAGATCCATAATCATAAAGAGAGGCATTTACTCCCATCCTAAGGGGCAAAGACCTATAAAAAGACACAAGGAATCATAACAAAGGTACGCGAGATATGCATAACAACTCTCTAGCCAAATAGCAATTTCTATGATCAATTGAGCTCTGACCTTATTGACTAGCTTGTCGAAGGCTCTTTGGCACGCACCACACTGGTGTACTCAAAGTATATTTATCCCTTTTGCAGGATTTCACAGCTACTGACTTGACGTAATTTATCTATATTGACGAGGAGTCCAACTGACAATTTTTTGCATCATCAGAAACCTATCTAAGAATCTATACATTATTCTTACCTTTGAAATTAATAGAGATTGTTGCATGTTAAAGATTTAGTTTTTATCTATGTTAAGACCTAAAAACCTTGTAGTTTAACTAGTCGACATTTCTTGATGTTTTCAATAGAGATATCTAGGATTCAAATCATCCCACTCTCAATTATCGAATTACAAAAAAAAAAAAAAAAATCCATAAATATACATGATAGTATGTTACTTAAGATCAATTATCATTTTTATTCAGTATAATAATATTTTATTATATGACATGAAATAATAACAAACATTTTTATATTTATCAAAATGATATCTTAATTGTGAAATGGCAAGATATATAATCATATTAAATGTTTAATATTAGAATATACAGTTTTATATACAAAGTTAATTATAATAAATGTCTATTAGTAATTGTAATTATTAATTTTACTAAAAAGAATTGTAATTATCAAATTTCATATTTAGGAAAAAATTAAAAATAAAAAGGATAAAAAATTATCTTATGTATTAAACCTTCTCACACATTATATGAGTTATATATATATATATATATATATATATGATGCTGCCAGGTTGGGTCCGGTTCAGAATTCCACTTCACAGGAAATATATAATGGTGGCCTAGTTGATCAGTCAGTGTCCACTTTGCCATTGGTGGCCACTGGTAATTCCATACAAAGCAAGCAAGTGCGGGACAGAGTTTGTAGTTTGTACATAGATTCTCCGACATCTAAGCCGCAAGTAACCATTGTCTTTGTGTCATCCAAGTTTTCATAGAAACTTAGTTTCTGATTGTGATACGCTGATGCTGCTACTTGTCACAAAGAATATTTTTCCAAGAACCAAAACTTTAATTAGTGATTCAAATTAACAATGTGTCCCTTCTGTGAGTTTTACTGGATCCTAATGGACAAGAATCTCTGATGCCATTACCAGGAGAGTAGAGAATAATTCTAGTTTCTACCTGTAAAATAAATGATTCCAGAATCGGATTGACACCTTTTGTAGTAAACTGACCTCTAAAAAATTAAAGCTTGTAAAAGAAGTACTTTTTTTGTACGAATACAGTGATGTAATACAGTAATAGAAAGATGATCGAAGTCCATGCAGAGCAGCTTCATGATTCATGAGCTGCCAGCTTCATGACTCAACCTTTAAAATCTTTGAACATTATTGGATTCAGGAAAGAAAATCTTAACCGTGAACCATTTTATTCTTGAACAATGTCACATCTGGTTGGGCTATTGAAGCTAGATTTCCTTGTAGAGGCTACCTATATGAAAGTCTGTCAGTAAAAAAATGGGCAAGGCATATCAAACCTTAATTTTCTCAATTTTATCATATACTTCATTGTTGTTACAACCTTGGTTTCCAGGACTCAATTCTAATTTATAGAAAAAACATTATGACAGATATTTTTTAAGGAACATATCCAGTGTGTGGTATATGGATCAAATTGAATCTTAGAAACTTTCAAGTGGGGTCTGAGGCAATGTCCTTGAGTCTGTAACCGGCCTACGCAAGCCTTATACTTTAGAAGCAAACTGGATAGCATGAAAATGAAAGTTCTCACTATGCTGAACTATCATCAATAATAACATAGCATATTAAATTTCAAAGGATCCAAAGCAAAGGCTAATTTATCATAATGACCTTTTGTCATTCCTTTTCATTTTTATTAATTATCATCATTCCCCTTAGTTTTTTTCTCCCACACAGCATAGTCATTTCCGGAAGTAGCAAGTTGGAAGGTTGGAGGGACCAGGTTCCCAACCTCATATCTTGGACCAATCTTAGCAATGATCTTCTCGTCTATAGCTGCCACATAGAGATCAGCATCAGAGGTTAGAATTCGCACGGAACTTGTGGGCTTGATCCCATTTCTGGATCGAATTGCAATGAGTATAGAGATCCCCTCTTTGAGACCCCAGTCAAAGAAGTGATCATAAAACTGTCACGAAATAAATTATTCACATTAATTCAAAGAAAGAATGAAGAACATTTATTTGTCAATAATCATTAGTATCAATACCATTAAATAATAGCTTGTCAATTTGGATTAACTTGTCTTGATGTCAATAATTAGACATCAATGGAAATTGTATCTGCTAATAGTAATTTGCATGCTCCAAAGTCCATCAGAACCTTTTTAGTAGTAAAAGAACAGTTTTTGCAATTATCTTTTGTTTGCAGAAAAAGTTGCCAAAACAATGTGCAGCTATGTAACAAGATCCTATGCTACAACTGATAATTTTTTTCATTTGCATCCTTGAATAGATTAACACAGCATGTTAGTGTATGTCAATATAACAGCTGCATATTCAAATGAATTTCACACAATCAGGCCAACTGACATTGAGCCTTTATTTGCTTATATATAGCTTTTTAAAGCCTTAATCCCCCCCCCCCCCCTCTTTTTTTAAAAGATACAGGTGTACATTTACCAAATTTCAGAAAATAAGTAAAATACAGTATGCTTTTTCAAGTGAAGTGTTAGTCAAATTTTTGAAACTTGAACAGATTGTTATCAATTTACTTACAGATTTCTGCACTAAAGGCTATTTTTTGAATTCCAGACAATTTCCTGGATCTACTTTTTGTTCATCTAGGAACACCATATGAAAATATATGAAAAAACAAAACATCTGGTGAGAGAAAAAGTAAATGAGCAAAAAATAACTTACAATTGATGGAATCCCTGGATGAGTAAGAATGTAGACATATCCCTGCATGACTTTATCCGATGGGAATGGCCAAATTTTCTGTGTGGAACCTGTATCATGATTATCTATGAACGTTACAGCATTTCCTGGCTTCAAGCCAATCACACCTGGAGGACCTCCATTGGAGTCTTTCAACCGCCACAGCTCTCCTTGAATTGCAGTTTGAAGTATCCCTTTAGTTGTAAAATCAAAAGCTGTAACAAATCCTCCAGCAGTTTGTATCCATCTCGCAATCTCGCGTCGATGACCATCCTGGTTGTGCACTGGTTTTCCATCACTTCCATAAGCAAGAGTGTTCCATATTTCACCTACTGCAAAATTTGGCTTAGTATTTGCCATATACTTCTTAGTAAAAGCTGGGGAATATCCTCTGGCAAAATCAAATCTCCACCCATCAAACCCGATTTCAGTCTTTAGCCAGTTCATCCAATCTGATAGCTCTCTTTGGACCCGTAGGTTTGTGTGATCGATATCTGGAGCACCGTCAAAACCACCACCAGTGTCAGGATTTCCATTGCCATCACAATAACGAGTATCATCACTGCAAATGAAAGATGGACCCCAGTCAAGGCGATCATCTGGAGTCCCTCCTTCAAAAACAGACCAAATTCCTCTACTATCTTTCTTCTCTGCACATCTGTGGTTTATGACTATGTCCGCTATGCAATGGATCCCCTTGTCATGGAAGGCTTTTGTCAGTCTCTTCAGTTCATCTTGGTTTCCATATTTTGATGCATTGAGATCATAGAGCCTTCCAGGCAAGTACCCTTGAGGGCCTAGACTAGAGAAAAAGCAAGGAAACAATTTTAGCAAAGATTCCATATGCTCTATTTGCTATACTTGTTACTTCTAAAGAGTAAAGACTATGCCTGTTTGGTTGCGAAAAACTGTTTTCTGTTTTCAAACCCACAAAAAAATTTGTTTTTAGTTTTCATTCTCAAAACCTGTTTTCTAAACCATTGATCACCTTCCAGTTCAAAATTTCAAACATGTTTAGTACTGAATTCTAAATTAAAAAACATAAGTAGCTGGGAGAAGCTCAATAGAACCTTTGAGTAACTTGGCAAGCATGTTTCCTAGAAGTACATGTGACCACGTAGTGGGTTGGAACAATTTTCCTCCGAACCGGTTTGAAGATAAATTTGAATTAATGGAACAAGTTTTTAAAAATTCAGCAACTTTTTCTATTTCAATAAAAGTGATAATGTTTTAGTTCTCCATTTAACTTCAATATCATCTAAATATAACCTTAATCTTTAAAACTAATTAACCAATATTTCAGATTCTAAAAGTGAAAAGGGAAAGGGGGGGGGGGGGGGTCCATATATTCTTTTCTTCTTATGGTGAAATGTCTTTAAATTTTACATTGACCCCACTTATTCTTATCTAAATCGGTGCAATTCCAAATAATATCAAAAAAATTCTACAATTTTAATCCAACACAAATTTTTTTTTTCCTTCTTCAAATTACAGTGGTTGCAATAGCCCCCACTGGACACTAGGTAGCTCTGCCTCTAGCTATTTGATTGAAGTCTTTACATAGTATGAGATGAATGAGCCTCAGAAGAATTCCATTAAGAGCCAATTTCCTTCATTTTGGAGGATAATTGTAACATAAATGTTCTAGTTTGCAAATCTTACAAATGAGACACCCCTAGAGGCCATAATCATTTGATCACATAGATTGATAGATACACTGCAAAAGATATGATTTTGCTTTAAATCTATTTACTCGCAAAAGAGACAGATAAAAGAACTCAAATAACCAACACAAGGCATTTTAGCTCAGCTAGAATGAAGGGAAACCATAAACAAGTTGAAAGTTTGAAACACCAAATTCAAATAAATTTATCATGAAAAGGAAAAAAAAAAAAACCAATAGAATTTGGTGGAGATTATAAACTTTTTATATATAATGATTTTTGGTAAAGATATACCGTCAGAAATAGAGTGAGCAGGTTGAGGGAGCCAAACATGAGTAATCCCAGAAGTAGCCAGTTCAGGAACTGAGTTTCTTAGGAAGTTGTACCATCCTCCTTCCTTCTTCCATGACTCCCAGTTGAACCCCTGGTCCACCAAAAGCCCAACAAATTCATATATTTTATGATTAGTATAGCTGATTAGCAACAAAAAAGAGAAGAAGAGGGTCAATTATACATTATTCTATTATAGTGTTTCGTGCATACCTGAAATAGAATTTGAGAAGCTGTGAAGTTTGGAATGAGAGCAATAAAGAGCAAGAGATAGTAGAGAGAAATTTTGTTTCCCATCTTCCCTGTTGCTAAGTCAAATTTCCTTGTTTTTTGAGTTTAATGATTCTTTAAAGGAACTAGAAGGCAATAAAGCTAAGCTAAGTTAATCATTTGGGTCTTGACTTGTACTGCATTGACCTATATGATTGGCTAAAAATGTCCAACATGTGATGGCCTTTGTGAGTGGAATCCTCAAAATTGCAAATTGCCTAACATTTTAGAACTTTCTCTTCCCACGGTGATTGGGGAACATCAAGAACAAGTTGGAAACAATTTCATGACACCATCATCGTTAATAAAGAGAGAGAGAGAGAGGGTAAACTTTTGTGGACTGTGGGCTTTATAGAAGATTAACAGCCTTATGATCTGTGGTTTAATGCGGCGGTAGATGATCGTTCTCAGTCAGCGGTTGGGGTGGTCATGCGGTTGTCTGACAGGCTAAAATATCTTTTTTATTTTATTTCTTTTATTGAACTTTTTTTTTTTAACGATTTTGTCTTGTTATCAGTTTTTCCTTTATTACCTCATTATAAGTCTTCGGGCTTATTAAAAAAAGAAAAGAAAAAAAGAAGGGGGTAAATTACAACTTATCCACTTGTTGTTTGATCAAAATTTAAATTGCTTACCTGTAATTTAAAATTTGACACTTGACCTATTGGAGTTTTGACCAAAATTTAAGTTACTCACCTCTAATTTGAAATCTCACGATGTAAGTGTTCCGCTGGATTCTTTTTTATCTTATTTGATCTTGAATTTTTATGTTTGTTGTATTTTTGGAGGAGAGAGACATAGAAGTGGAATAAAATTACCTGTTTAGTCATGTTTCTAACAGAAGTGGGTTATTGAACTCTAACTTAACTAATCTCAAGTGGGTAAAAAATGTCAAATTGTAAACTATAGGTAGGTAACTTAAATTTTGGTCAAATCACATATGGATAAGTTGTAATTTGCCCATTAAAAAAAAAAAAAAACTCAAGATTGACATGTACTGACATGTGAAGAACAATTCTATTTATCATTTGGGGGGGGGGGGGTGTTAGTATTGGTGTTTAGAAGAGATCTCTTCGAACATTGACAATTTTCATTTAGCACCATCATCCTTTTTAGATCCAACTTTATATATAATATCTTTGGAAAGTGGTTAATAGAGAGAGAGAGAGAGGGTAAGGTTTTGTGGATTGGGCTTTATAGGAGTATCAAGTAATGAAGTAGAAATTTAGTTAAAAAAAAAAGAAAAAAAGTAATGAAGTAGAAATTGTGGGACACGCTCTTTGTTTTGTGTTAGGGAGGCTACCGTGGGTCTGACACTGACTCGCAAAATTTTTCGATTTAAGAATTAGCACATACTAGATATGCAGTATTGTGGAATAAGGGTGTGCTCATAAGTTGATAGTGAACTTGGGTTTAATAGCAAGCTACCAACCAACTCGATCAAATCATTTTTGAAGGAATTCCAACCATTGCTGATTGTGAACCTGCTAGTTGTCGATAAGGGTAAATTGATGGTTAGCTCAGTCGTCCTTAAGGGTTGTCTCATTGATGCTGGCAAGCTAGGTGGCATTTAGGTTGACAAGCATGTGAGGTGAGGTGAGGTTATGGTAATCTCAGGATTCCATAGGATGTAGTTGAGATGTACAGATCTTTGTCGAATCTCGAGTTGGAGAGGAGAGAAGTGCCATAGCCATGACTGGGGAATCAAGGTATTGAACAAAACACTTCAAATGGATTCAGTTTGCTTGCAGTTGCACCAATCCATATGGGAAATATTGCATGTAGCTAGTGCACAAGATACTTATTTCTCCTTCATCATCTCCTCATTTTTTTCTTATCGAATTGAGATGAAAATAGGGAAAGCATTATTTTTAACTGATGTCTTCCCTTTTAAGAGTATTTTTGAGCGGCTCTTCACAATGCACCATTATCCTCCATTTTTTGTATTGCTGTGAGTAATAGATTTGATTTTCTTTTATATAAATAAATAAATAAATAAATAAATAAATAAATATATATATATATATATTTCACTTTATGACTAGGGTGGCGTCAACGACTGTAAGAAGGGAACACAACAAAGGAGTATCAAAGTTTTGGGTAGAAACAGACAGAGAGACAGAGAACACAACCACACTATCACCAGCCAGAAAAGAATGGCTCTAATACCATAAAGGGGGAAGGGGACACAACGCTGAAGGAGGAAGCACAGTAATATTACATTGAAAATAATATAAAGCAAAGTAGAACCAGCCAAGAAGGCGGTATTGCAGTTATAATCAAAGTAATTTAAAAGCAACAGTAAGACAGTAGAACCGGCCAAGCAGTATATATGAAAGTAATAAAAATTTAGAACCGTCCAAGATGGAGGTAGCAACAAGTAGTATAATGAATAGAAAACAGAAAATACTTGTTATTGAAAGTAGAACAAACACTTACAGTAGTAGTAGTTACAAGATCTCAACAATATAGGTTAACAGTTACAAAGTTTGTTCTAGTCCTAGATACAAGATGGTAAGGTAGTAGGAAATAGTGGTAGTAGAAGCTAGAAGCAAGGAACTTTCTCTCAAAGAAGGCTTCTAAGGGAAGAAGTTCTAAGGAAAGAAAATTCTGAAGAAAAGCTTGTTCCAAACTTAAGGGACAGCCCCCCTTTAAATAAGCAAAATTCGGAGTGAACAGTAACGGGTGAACAGTAATGGGTGAACAGTGACGGGTGAATAGTGACGGGTGAACAGTAACGGATGAATAGTGATAGGTGAATAGTGACAGATGAATAGTGAATTTTTCCACTTTTGTCTCATTTTTTGGGGAATCATCTGTGGAATTTAGAGGCCTATAACTCTATGATGTAGACCATATTATTGATGTCTTTTTGTGCCAAAAGAAACTAATAAGCACTACCCTTCAAAAGCATTATTGTCTTTTTGTGTTAAAGGAAATCAAATGAGCACTATTATTGTGATGAGAAATTTTGTTTCCCATCTTCCCTGTTGCTAAGTCAAATTTGCTTGTTTTTTGAGTTTAATGACTCTTTAAAGGAACTAGAAGGCAATAAAGCTAAGCTAAGTTAATAATTTGGATCTTGACTTGTACTGCATTGACCTATACGATTGGCTAAAAATGTCCAACATTTGATGGCCTTTGTGAGTGGAATCCTCAAAATTACAAATTGCCTAACATTTTAGAACTTTCTCTTCCCACGGTGATTGGGGAACACCAAGAACAAGTTGGAAACAATTTCATGACACCATCATCGTTTTTAGATCCAACTTTATATATATAATATCCTTGGAAAGTGGTTAATAAAGAGAGAGAGAGAGAGAGAGAGGGTAAAGTTTTGTGGACTCTGGGCTTTATAGAAGATTAACAGCCTTATGATTTATGGTTTAATGCGGCGGTAGATGATCGTTCTCAGTCAACAAACACTGGTTAGGTTGGTCATGCGGTTGTTTGACAGACCTAAAATATCTTTTTTATTTTATTATTTTTATTGAACTTTTTTTTTGGGATAATTACACTTTGTCCACCTGTGGTTTGCCTTAATTCTATGTGCTTACCTATGGTTCAAATTTTGACACTTTGCCCACCTGTGATTATCACCGTTTATGTGTTGTGTACCCACCTCTCCTTCACCATTACTCTAACATAGAAATATGTAAAAACTCACTCCCATCCAGATCAAAACACTCTCTTTCCCAAAAATCACTCATTCACTCTCATCCGGCTTGCTCACCCAAAATCACTAAGTCTTAATTCCAAAAATCACTCACTCACTCACTCCCATCGTTCATGCAAACCAAACTGAGGAAGATAGCTCCTCTGTTCAGCTGTGGCAGGAAGACTCACTCATGGGAGTATCGTGCAATGCGCTTCGCTTCACTTGAGGTAACTGGGATTTGAATGCTTGAGGTCGTGCATGCAAATCGAGCCGAGAAAGATCAGGATTATTGCTCCTCTGTTTAGCCGTTGTAGGTAGATTAGGATTTTGCTTTTTAATCTTTGAAATCTAGGGTTCTAAATTGGGTTTTAAAATTCCTTCTTCCAAAGTGGGTTTTAAAATTCTTTCTTCCAAATTTGGTTCTTGCTTAACCATGGAACTGGTTAAGCAAAAACCCAATTTTTTCTTTCCAAATTGGGGTTTTTTTTTTTTTTTTTTTTTTTTTTTTTTTTTTTTTTTTTTTTTCTAGTTGAAGAAATTTCCAAGCAAAAACCCAATTTTTTTTTACAGTTGCTCCTCATTTTTATATGTTGTAGGCTTTGATGATTGTTCTATTTAGTATTCATGTATTGATGATTTTCATTTTGGGTATATTCCTAAACTTTCGTATAACTTTGCTTTTGGACTGTGTTAATATAACACTTGATTTATTGCTTAAGGCCAAGTTGCCACATAGAATTGAAGATTCTAAAATGGCCAGCTGAAGGATTTGGAAAAGTATAAAATATTAATGGTGTTTTTATCTTTTAATTAATTTTTATATGGTAGATTGCCTTGGATTTAGACTGAGATGGTAAAGAATCCCATGTCTCTCTAGGGGTATGGAAGCTCGGTTGTGAGAATGAAGAGAACCAGTTGGCCCTAGATCTAGTTGGAGGTTAAGTTGCTGCCTCAAATCTATTGTTTGGTGTAGGTTGAGATGCAATTTAACCAAAAGCTCTGTATGCAGGCTGAGATCTAGTACTTGGTGGTTGAGATGCAGTTTGAAGTGTTGTAGTCTGCTTTGTTTTTGTAGATTTACTGCCTTGTGCCTACAAAGAGGATAGTACAAGTTACATACACACGAAATTCTTGAGGAAATGAATATAGTTCAAAACATGGAAATACTTACAGCAGCTAATTTAGTAAGTCTATTTCTTCTCTGCCATGGAGTTTCACCAGTGATGCCTGCCTTGCACCCTCTTGCGTTATGTCCTTCTTTCTTGCACTTCTCACACTTGATTGTCTTGTTCATCCTAGAAACTCTATAAGGGGTTCCTTGGCTCTTTAGGATCTCTTTTTCTTTGCTTTGGTGGTCTGCCAAGTGGTTTATACACATGAGGAGTAACAAGAGAGCAAGTTGGTTAGTCTCAACCCACTCAAACTGGCCAGGCATTGGCTGTATTATCTCTTTGTAAGTTTTAGCAAATGTCTCTTTCAAGTAACAAGATGCACATAGTCCTCCACTTTCTCCAGGTTCTTAACAATAGCAGAGATCCCATGTTTGCAAGGAAGTCTTGTCAAATCCCAAATCCTACAGCTGCATGCTTTCTTAGCCAAGTCAACCATATGTCTCTCACGACCATTATCAACCTCATACACGAAGCTGTCTGTTGGAGTAGCACTGAAAGGTATAGATTCATGTTTTAACTTCGCTAATTTGTCTTCAATATTAGGACAAACCTTTCCAGTGTATTTTGCTATACCGTTCATCTTTTTGTATTGTTTGGGCATGACCCTAACTCTGATCCACTTCAACATTGCTAAAATTGGCTTATCCCTAGCTTCTAAAATCATGGCATTAAAAGACTCACTCAAGTTATTATCTAAATAGTCACACAAAGCTCTACTACTAAAGTGAGACTTAGACCATTGTGCAGGGTTGATGTCAGCAAGATACACCCATACCTTGACATCCAAGTCCTTCATTTCTTGCATTCTTCTCTCAAACTCCCTGATTGTTGTGGCTCTAGCACATCTTCACAGTGCATCCTTCAACTCCAAGCCCTTATGATCCACTTTGAAATTATTACAGATATGCTTCACACAATACCTATGCTCACAAGTTGGGAACAACATCTCAATTACAGGTATAAGGCCCTAATTCATATACAAAATAGATCAAGTAAATATGTTAGTTAAACATATTGAAATGAACTGAAGCATGTATTATTGAACTTTAAATATGTGGGTTAAATATGTTAGTACAATTGTAGGTCATACCTTTTGTCCATCACTGATGAAGACCAGATTAAGTTGCTCTAGATTCCCCATGTCATCTAAAAACTGCTGCAGAAACCATACCCATGAATCTTTGTTCTCTTGCTCAACAACAACAAATGCAACTGGGAAAATATTATCATTTGCATCTCTAGCTATGGAAGAAAGTATTTGCCCCCCCAAATCTCCATTTCAAATGGCACCCATCTAAACCAATGATTGATTTACAACCTCCCAAAAACCCAAGTTTTTGTGCATTATACCTGATATACATTCTCTTAAATTTGGGCTGTGCATTTTCATCTTCCATTTCAGTTTGCAAAATAACCCTACTTCCTTTATCATTCAATCTTATCATCTCTGCATGATCCCTAAGCTTCCCATATTGCAGCTGTTCATCCCCAGTAATCAAGTCAATAGCTTTCCTTTTTGCCCTATACACTTGACTGTAACTTATGTCAATTTCAAGTGCTTACTTCACATGATGTTGAACACCAGCCACTTTCTAATTGGGGTTTTTGTCAAACTCCTGCATAAACTTTTTTGCAACATAACTTGAAGTCACTTGGCTGTGTTTGAAGGATCTAGGGTAGGTGCACTCTGGATTGAATGTTTTTATTTGGAATGTCAACTCCCCAGGTAGTTGAGATGCATAACACCTCCATCCACATTCATTTATGCAATAAACTGATATCTTCTTTTTCTCATTCAGCTTGAAATTGATATCTATTGGCTTCTTTATAGCATATTCCCTCAATGCCTCCCTAAATGCCTTAGAGTTTGGAAACTTTGTTTCTTTCTTTAACTCTGGTTTTCTTATGTCAGTTTGAACATTAAACTCAGGTTCTTTTGCAGCAGTTGGTGCTGGCTGATCATCATCAGACCCTACTAGACTTTCCATGTCATTTTCAAGAGGTAGGTCAATCCATTCACCCTCTTCAAGAGGTGAGTCATTGTTAGCTGCAATAATCCTATATGGGGCTGCATACACATGTACATCCTCATGGGTAGATGGCCCATTATCTCCTTCAAAGGGCCTGTGTGGGGCTGCATGTGTAGATGGCCCATCATTTACATTTCCAAATACATCATCATCAAAATCTGGTCCCTCAAACCCTTCTTCTAACTAATCAAAATCTTGTCCACCACCTCTTTCAGCATCTACATTACCTCCCTTATGCACCTCATGCACATCATCATCACTCTGACCCACCTTATGCACATCATCATCATTTGCTACTTCCTCATTACCAAATGGTTGTTTAACTGCAAGTGGCTCCTCACCACCCTCAACATATAGTGTTATCTTATCTGTAGGCCATGCAACATGAATCTCACATATATAAACTACATCATCATCTCCATTTATAGGCTTTAACCCTTGCTCCAAATTACCTCCAGGAATAAGATAATGATATCTACTTGTACTAACTGACCCCACATTAGAACAAATATCTTGTATTTCAAAATAATTAAGTCTATCTGGGTCAACATTATCAACAAAAGAAGTACTACCTCCTAAATATACCAAATCTAGGTTCCACACAAACTGGCCACCATGATGAATCTCAAAATTGAATGCCAAGTCAACCATCTACATATAAAACACAACAGAATAAATAAAGATGATAAAACACAACAAAATTGCCCCTTTTTTTCAATTTTTTATTTTTATTTTTTATGACAAGTGTATTCCTTTTTGGGGTTTTTTAAACTTATAAATGAAGATGATCAAAGCCTTAAAGCATACATATAAAAATGAGGCATCTAGTTCTATTGTTAATAAAGACTCAATACCTATAAGGATAAGAGTAGTAATAAGAGCAGCACCATTAATTCACTGGTCCAAGACCTAGACACAACACCTCATCAGCTACACTTGCACATTGCATCATTTTTCCACAAATGAGAAACAAGGTCCATTAGTTCACTGGTCCAAGACCTAGAACCAGTTTTGAGCCTTTACTATCATACAAGTCAATTTGCGACACAAAAGAATATGTAATTATGTACATAAAATTACCAAAAGATAAAAATATCGCAAAAATGGAATCCACAACAATTAAGAGAGTAATTATTATCACAAACTTATTTCAAAACAGAATTGAGCAAACAAGAGAACTCAGAATGCAGTTGGACTTATTTTAAAAATGCATATATAACCATTCAGCTTATATCAGAGCCTACCATCGCAAATATTATTTAAAATGCTTCCTTCTCTTATAAACATTTGACCAAACTATAGAGATTTTTAATTCTTTGTCATTGAAATACATACCTGCAGCATGAAGGCTACTACTAATACAGTCATAAAAAGCATTGCTGTCTCGAAAAGCTGAAAGTTTAAGTTCACAGCTTGCCCCAGAATCCAACCAACAAGTACAGAAATGAGAAGCTGTAGCAATATAAAGATGATTTTAGTAGATATTGATGCCAAAATGAAAATCACGGCACATAAATGAGTTTAGCAGAAATGAGTTTTTACATATTTCTATGTTAGAGATGATTTTAGCAGAAATGAGTTTTTACATAAATCACGGCACATAAATGATGCCAATATAAAGATGATTTTATGCTAAAATCATCTTTATATTGGCATCATTTTACATATTTCTATGTTAGAGTAACGGTGAGGGAGAGGTGGGTAATACTAAACAGAACAATCATCAAAGCCTACAACATATAAAAATGAGGAGCAACTGTAAAAAAAAAATTGGGTTTTTGCTCGGAAATTTCTTCAACTCAGAAAAAAAAAATAAAATAAAACCCAATTTGGAAAGAAAAAATTGGGTTTTTGCTTAACCAGTTCCATGGTTAAGCAAGAACCGAATTTGGAAGAAAGAATTTTAAAACCCACTTTGGAAGAAGGAATTTTAAAACCCAATTTAGAACCCTAAATTTCAAAGATTAAAAAGCAAAATCCTAATCTACCTGCAACGGCTGAACAGAGGAGCAATAATCCTGATCTTCCTCAGCTCAGTTTGCATGCACGACCTCAAGCATTCAAATCCCAGTTACCTCAAGTGAAGCGAAGCGCATTGCACGATACTCCTATGAGTGAGTCTTCCTGCCATAGCTGAATAGAGGAGCTGTCTTCCTCGGTTCGGTTTGCATGAACGATGGGAGTGAGTGAGTGAGTGATTTTTGGGAGTGAGATTGAGTGATTTTGGGTGAACAAGCTGGATGAGAGTGAGTGAGTGATTTTTGGGAAAGAGAGTGTTTTGATCTGGATGGGAGTGAGTTTTTACATATTTCTATGTTAGAGTAACGGTGAGGGAGAGGTGGGTACACGGCACATAAACGGTGATAATCATAGGTGGGAAAAGTGTCAAAATTTGAACCACAGGTAGACACATAGAATTAGGGGCAAATCACAGGTGGGCAAAGTGTAATTATCCTTTTTTTTTTTTAACGAGTTTGTCTTGTTATTAGTTTTTCCTTTATTACCTAATTATAAGTCTTCGGGCTTCCTAATTCCTATTACTGTTAAAAAAGGGAAAATTACAACTTATCCACATGTGGTTTGACCGAAATTTAAATTACTTATTTGTGATTTGAAATTTGACACTTTACCTACCTGAGGTTTGGCCGAAATTTAAGTTACTCACCTATGGTTTGAAATCTCATGATGTAAGTGTTTCGCTAGATTCTTTCTTATCTTATTTGATCTTGAATTTTTATGTTTGTTGTATTTTTTGAGGAGAGAAACATAAAAGTGGAGTAAAATTACTTGTTTAGCCATGTTTTTAACAAAAGTGGGTTATTAAACTCTAACTTACCTAATCTCAGGTAGGTAAAGTGTTAAATTTTAAACTACAGGTAGGTAACTTAAATTTCTGTTAAATCACATGTGGATAAGTTGTAATTTGGCCATTAAAAAAAAAAAAAAAAAATTCAAGATTGACATGTACTGACGTGTGAAGAACAAATCTATTTATTGATTTTTTTTTTTGGGGGGGGGGGGGGTGGGTTAGTATGGGTGTTTAGAAGAGAACTCTTCGAACATTGACAATTTTCATTTAGCACCATCATCCTTTTTAGATCCAACTTTATATATAATATCTTTGGAAAGTGGTTAATAGAGAGAGAGAGAGAGAGAGAGAGAGAGAGAGAGAGGGTAAGGTTTTGTGGATTGTGGGCTTTATAGAAGTATCAAGTAATGAAGTAGAAATTTTGTTCAAAAAAAAAAAAGTAATGAAGTAGAAATTGTGGGACACACTCTTTGTTTAGTGTTAGGGAGGCTACCGTGGGTCTGACACTGACTCGCAAAATTTTTCGATTTAAGAATTAGCACATACTAGATATGGAGTATTGTGGAATAAGGATGTGATCATAAGTTGATTGTGAACTTGGTTTTAACAGCAAGCTACCAACCAACTCGATCAAATCATTTTTGAAGGAATTCCAACCATTGCTGATTGTGAACCTGCTAGTTGTCGATAAGGGTAAATTAAGGGTTGTCTCATTGATGCTGGCAATCTAGGTGGCATTTAGGTTGACAAGCATGTGAGGTGAGGTGAGGTTATGGCAATCTTAGGATTCCATAGGATCTAGTTGAAATGTACAGATCTTTGTTGAATCTCGAGTTGGAGAGGAGAGAAGTGCCATAGCCATGACTGGGGAATCAAAGTATTGAACAAAACACTTCAAATGGATTCAGTTTACTTGCAGTTGCACCAATCCATATGGGAAATATTGCATGTAGTTAGTACACAAGATACTTATTTCTCCTTCATCATCTCCTCATTTTATTCTTATTGAATTGAGATGAAAATAGGGAAAGAATTATTTTTAACTGATGTCTTCCCTTTTGTGAGTATTTTTGAGCCGCTCTTCACAATGCACCATTATCCTCCATTTTTTGTATTGCTGTGAGTAATAAATTTGACTCTCTTTTATATATATATATAACCGGGTTGATAGGCCCCAAATTCCCTTAATTTGCTATCTCAAATCGACCAGACCAAAAAAAAAAACCTTAGGGCTGTAGTTACCTCAGCATACTGTATAAGTCTCCTTATTTAGCAGACGCCAGAAGCAGCTTTGGTCCTTGCTTACCTTCCAGCACTGCAGTTTATGCAGGCAAATTACTCCGTATAGATCCTTCCAGGAAATCGAAGGGTGGATAGTTTGAATCAACATTGCGACAATCGACTGGGCTGTAGTTGGTACTACAGCAGCAGCAAAATCATTTATCTTTTTTCCTTATGGACAACAAAGATCATTGGAAGTTGTGCGGTCCACACAATATGAAGTCTTCTGGGGAAAACTACCCATCATGATCATGCTAGTTCTTTGGCCACAGAAGGATCAGGTTGCATATAATAAAAAAACAAATCCATATTACTGATAATAGTTCAACAGTCAGATTAGGGATCAGCTTGCATATAGTAAAAATCCAGTTAAACCAACAAAATAGAAAGGCAGAAGCGTAATTTTAATTTGCTGTTCACATGGGAATGAGGGAGTCAGGCCACATTCAAAAAGGTTGTAGAATTATCATAGTTGGTAGTACATAATCCAAGCCGGGATATTCTTTTATCAGTTAAATGCTCATATAAAATATAGGAAGGATGGCAAGACCAAAGACTAGGAAAAAGAAAAGTCTTTTTTTTTCTTTTTCTTTTTCAACTTCTTCATTTATCTGTTTTAGGGCTAATCCAAACAAAATATTATCCAGAGAAACAATTATACAGGAATCACCTATCATTTATACACCAAAAAGATATCAAAAAGGAGATTAATGGTCTTCCACCTCCTTATCTCTACCCCAAGAATAAGAGGAAAAATTTAGAAATCAAAAAGTTCCCAACCCCCTCCAATTTTGGTACAATAGATGGCAAACAATTGAGATCATAGTGAAACCTCTACAAACTTGTCAAAAGTAATTCCCAGGGGGCTACATCATCAGTGAGAACGTATGACTTGTACAAAATCTTCCAACTATTCATCATCCTCTGAATCTGTATTAAATAGAGATAATAAATCTTCAGCTCTAAATTTAAAAAAATAAAAATAAAACAGCTACTTTAGACTACAAAAGAAAATAATACAAAATGGATATAATGTTGCTCATCCCTAAACTGCATATGCTTTGTAATGCATAAATGGAAGAGATATCAGCATATCACCACCTAAAGGTAACGAGAATAGTAAAGAAAGCTGCTTTGCAGGATGCAGGCAAGCCATTGCTCCCATTCCAATTCATTTAATATGTCAAATTGATATTGTTGTACAAACATGAGAACATTATGCAATGAGTCTCCTCGATGTAACAAATAAGACTTGTAGAAAGGAAGCTTCATTTTTTATGGGTTCTACATATATACAAATCCATCCATTTCAGATCACACACACAGATTTATAGTAGATTCCAGATGTAACGGAAAAATTTTTTGAATGATAATATGCAAGCAGTGAAAAGCTTACCAGATCTTATATCTTCTCCCACTTTTCCTCTATTTTTCAACAGTCTCCAGACCATTGCACATATAAGTACCCACCAGTATATGTGAAACACAAGTAGCATCAGCAACATTGTATTGAAAGCATAGTACAGCAATGTATGATAGGCCTTTGATAGATCCAAGAACTTAATGAGATCATAGCTGGGAAATGGCAATAGTAAGAACGGATAAGTCAAAGGAGTATCAAAGCCAAATGTGGTGAAATAAAATCATTTACCATGAGGGCAAACCTTGTTGCATTTATAACCCAAAAAGGAAAGAATATTAGCCGCAGAATGAGCCAAGAAATGGCAAAGAATCCAAAGAACACACTTGCTCCAAGCTCCTTCTCAGAATATTTAAAAACTTTAGCAGCTTCCATGAATACATCACTTGCATCATGCAGGGCAAGGATGATTGAGCCAATCCGGAAAAACCTATAAATGGAAAATTAGTACCTGTTCTCTTGCTGGATATTTCTACATTAAGTTTATTAAACATTGCTTACTAGAAACTCTAGCACAAAAACCAACAAAGCAAAAAGTGGTACATAACTCACAAGGGCTGAGATACTTGCTTTTTAAGAGTTCTCTTAAACTACAGTTTGTTAGTGTAGACCTATGCACTTAAAACATCCAACTGGAGAATCCTCAATAACATATGGTTTTAGTTTAGCTCAGGCACAAGAGTGCCTTCCCTAATGTGATATATTTTTTTTGATAAGTTCCTTAATGTGATATTGTATTGTATTAACATAAGATTAGCAGCGAAAATGGTGCCAAGAAGAAACAGTAAACAAATAGTAAATATAAATATTACCACGAACAGTTCTATATAACAATCAATATATCCCAGAAATTTTAAGAAGGTAAGCATGAATGTTCTTTATAATGCATAGCACTGCCAAGCTGCTATATTGCCTAAAACAGCAAACAAAAACTAACTAACAACGTCACAATAAAAACTGTAATAAATGATGAAATTCCAGGAACATGGATAAACAGATAAGTAAGAATCGGCATACTTGGCTGGTCTGTCACAATAGAGAACAGAATGACAGACAATTGCAATGAAAAATGATGGGCTAACTGCCTCAGCAAGAGTGTTAGTGAATGAATCTAACCATGGCCTTAAGGTTCTGCCTGCCAAATATCGCAAAATTAAAGTTCTTTTATAAGATTATGAAAAGAAAGTCATTTTACTTGCCACATGTTGCAACATAAAAAAGGATTTTTTTTTCATAAAAAAATCAAAATGGCATCTTTTCACTTACATTACATTATTTGAAACCATTTTAAAACACTAAATTTAAATATTTGATTTTTTTAATATAAAAATTGATTATTACAGGTACAATTGATTAGCTGAAAATTTTCAAAAAAACTAATATTTCCACATCACCTGGGCTACAAGCCGAAGTTTTTTGAGGGTGTGAAAGTAGAAATTGAAATGCACTCTCTCTGTGTAAACATGAACATGCTAGAAGTGATAGGATAATGTGCTTGAAGCTTGTACATTGAGCGTTAAGTTTCTTGGGAGACTAGCAGTCAACCCATGCCATGCACAGAATTTGATAAGACCCTAACTAATTGATAGATAAACCTGAGGTAAGTAGCTAACTGAACGAAGTCTTCAATCTGACCTCTAGTAGGACTGCCTCTTGACTTGCTAAGGTCAGGAATATAGTAATAGATTCAGGTCTTTCTCTTCCCTGAGGGCGCTACTTTTTCCAAGTGAATAAGCAGTCAAAACTGACAAAATAAATCCCCACACCAGTTATGAAAATGTATCCAAGTTAAATCAGAAGGCTGCAACTCTTATCAAGATCATATATCTAATCATGGCAGCCAATTTTTAGTTTTATCTTTGTAATGGGCAGGAAAATGTTTTTGATTGCTAAACGGTCGGAGTTCTCTTCATTTTTACTTGCCAAATGTCCACAATTGATGAATGAAGAAATTTAAAGGTTAACTAACATATGCAAACTACGAATATTATTTATATGTTTGGTGTTGAGAACAATAAAGCTGATCCGCAAAAAACCTCTGACTTTAAAACATCTCAATAATTGTATGCCATTGCTATCATTACTTAATTCAAGCACTCATATCATATGCTTAAAAAAAAATTGGGTCCTAGAATCTATGGTTACACCAAGTGATTGTCTTCACTTCTCTACACCCCAAGTGGCTACACTCTTCTAGCACGAAGTGGTTACACTTTATTAAAAAACTTTGGTAAATTACATAATTTCTCCTATTGTTTGAGTGGTATCATATTAAACTCTAATTTTTTTTTTTTATATATAAAAAAATTATAATTAAACTCCCATCTCAAAATGAACCAAAACTTAATTGTTTAAAATATCAATTCGTAAGGACTTTCCTCCTTTGAACCTTTTGAGAAGTAATTTGTCACGAAATAATTAAAAACTAAATGTGTAAGAAAAATAATCCAGAACACATTTACAGGCACAGCTGGCTAGACTTGTGCCACAGAAAAATTACTAGAAATCAAGACAGCTCTATGCCAACAAAGGGGCAGAACACTACAAGAGATCCACACATGAGTATTCATCCTGTGTACATCAGCTTTCCTCATTTCCAAAAAAAAAAAGTATTACTTTAAAAAAAAAAAAAACACAAAAAAACTATTTAATGTGACTTGCTGAATGATTGTACTTAGAGACAAAACAGAAATAATACCTTGTAATATATGAGTATCCAATCAGGGCAACAGTAATTACATGATGGGACATCATCACAGAGAAATCCTTCCTTCGAGTCTCCCATGTAAGGAGCGCAGCAATGCTGTAGGTGTAGAATCCACATTGGCACATATAGTAAAGCTTTAGGGGAAGCCTGAAATGATAAATAAAATGGTCATTTTAGACAATTTATACCAATTCATTTTGATGGTATAACTCAAATAAGTTTAGAACTATCCTATCCTAGAGAAAAAAAAAAATTAAATATTCAAGTTGTTGAAAGCCCATATCCATTGCAAACCAACCAAATAACCAGAGCCAACCCAAATCCCCTACCTCCCCAGCCCCCCACACCCCCCCCCCCCCCAAAAAAAAAAATAAAATAAAATAAAAAGGAAAAAGAAAAGAGAGAGAGAAAGACATCTCTCCATAGTTATGTATGTCAAAAAGTAAAACTGGCATGCTTTCTAAAGAGAGCAATATCATTACCAATCATATGCATTCAGAATAGAAACGAAAGCTAACAAAAACCATGCAGTAATTAATAAGCAGATGGCTATGCCTCAAAAAAATAAAAAAATAATCAGACATTCTGCTCTGCAAGAAAAGAATGGAAAAATCTTCCATCTTGTCCAGTGTGTGTATGGTACCATAGAAAAATATTTCAGAGCAAAAAGACAGAAAAAAAGTGGTTTCTTATATCATATCCACAGCTTGGTCATCATCCATTCAATGCTATGACATATATGCCTCTAGCTGCCTCTAGCCATTCTAAAAAAGTAGCAAGAATATTTAGGTTTTTTTAATTATTTACGTCTCTCTGGAGGACTTGCTTGGCTCTATTTTCTTGTGATTCTACAATAAAAGGCGAAAGGGAAGCCTCTTGTGCAATGCCATAGTATAGTTTTGGGGATAAGGGTATATACCAGCATGCTAGTAGCCAATGTTTTTCTTTCATTTTACACATTTAAACAAATTATGAAGAAACTTACAAGAAACCTAGTAAGAAAATGAAGCCAAGCATGTGAATTACTCACGTCAACTCTTGATTTGGCCAGCCTCTAAAGTATTCTTTAGTATCCCTGAACCATGGTTCGCTGTGTGTTATTTTGAGAACACATGCTTCAACAGTAGCATAGTATGCTAGCTTCCAAATTGACTCTGAGCATTTTACAATCTTTGACCGTGCTGCATCATCAATCTTTAGTGGAACAGCTCCATTATATCTCAACAACCAGATGGACAATTTCTGGAAGAAAATATATAAAGAATTATTCAAATAATATTAATGAAACATAGTGTTTAAAATGTCTTGTCCTATTCATTTTCTTTTTCTTGTAACAACAAAGCATGCAAGATTGATACTTAGAAAGAGCATCAGATATTTCCAATAACCATTAACTATCTCAGCATGAGTTTTGCTTTTAGGTATAGTAATAAGCACAGAAGTTTACTATGAGCATGAGCTTCATTGAGGAACATCATTTCTCACAAGAGTGGAAAGCTTAAATGAATACTGTGTTTTAATCCAAATATACCCCAAATTGTTGACAGCAGAGCTATTGTTTTATCAGAAAGATAAAAAAGAAAGTTCTGATGAAATTCGTCACTGCCATTTAAGAAAAGTGAAATGAAGAAACATGACACGAAATAATTTGTATCACATCAACAGATCCATGCATGCACATGAACAAAGATATCTTTTAACATAGTATATGTGGAAAACATGGGAAAACAGCCAGAGAGAGAGTATGTGGTTTGTATTTTGTGAAAATTCAAAAACACATTGATTTGAGAACACATATTAACACTTTACAGAAGGTGACTTGGCAAGGTATTCAAACATAAAAGAATTTGAAACGTTCAAATAATACATTACAGGGCATGTAATGGAAAATTTCAGCAACAGAACACTCATGTTGCAAGCTGAACTCTCTGAAGATTTCCAATGCAACAACTGAAGCACTGAATTACATCATAATGCAAAAATTTTGCCAATAAAGGGAGCATGTAATACTGGTAGCTCTACTACTCTATCGTTACAGCGCATATAACCCCCAAAGTTCAAGGGGAAGGAAAGTCAACTCTTTCTTTGATGTGTATAATCGCCATAGCAACAAAATTTCTCCTTTAGTTAATGTGATAATATTTCTTTCCATAGCTGGGCAAATTTTCCTTCTTGACATGCTTGCTCAATCCTAAGTATTCATTTTTTATTGACATTGCATTCCTTTTGTACTTCAATCATAGTCAATTCTTTTTTTTTTTTTTTGCATGTCGGTTTTCCATTCTTTAAATTGAGCACAGTAGACCATTCTCTCCACAAGTTACTACGCTCCTTTCATTCTATTTATTTACTATTGTTCTATTTCTTTGACAATCATTCATATGCGAATCAAGCAAACACATAGCAGAGAAAATTCTTTTTCTTTTTTCCTTTCCTGATTAGCTGTAATAACAATTTCAAGTCTTCAATACCTCCCAGTTTAATCAACAACAGCAATGTTGTTATTAAAAAAAAGGAAAAAAAAAAAAAAAGCAATATTAAAAGTGTACCTAAGCGTGCATAAAGCTCAAAACTCGAAACCCCCAAGTCTAAGCATTTTGCTTGGCTGAAGCAAAACTCATTTGATGAAGATATTATTTTTGGTACTTTTTTGAAGAAGCAAAAAGCATGCCTAGGAGAGTTTTTTTTTTTTTTTCCTAGAAAATATACCATTAATATTAACCACTGGATCTTGAAGGAAATGGTATGGACCATTGATTTATTATACATATAACATTCTTCCTACACAAACAATTTTTTATTTGACATATTAAAGACATAAACAAGGCTAATTTACCATTCTTGTGCTTTTTGGTCTTTGTCTTTTGGATATATTTTGATTGAACCATATACGCATACACTTCATTTTGACCGTAGGTATTACAGTTATGTATAAGAAAATTCTATAAAATGCTATGATTTTTTTTTTTTTTTTGGATAGGTAAAAAAAAAAAAAATCATAACACACATCAGTAGATTTCATCATTTTAAATATAAAAGCTTTCTTTTTGGAAAAGTAACTATAACATACATCTGTAGATTTTTTATAGCAATACATGCATTTAGAAAAGAATCTAGTCATTTTACATAATTCAATACGTCAATTAGAGTATTTAGTTCTATTTATATAACTACTTTTTAAACCAATAGTTCTACCGTTCTAAAAATAAATCTGCACCATAAATATGAAAACAAATATCAAGTTTGAGAAAACATTTAAGACAGGCAATATTTTTATAAACTATCATCGTTTAATAATTTAAATTTCTTGAAATTAAACACCAAGAGCCTTATAGCTCAACTAGTTGACATTTCCTAGTATTTCCAATAATAACATCTAGGGTATAAATCCCCCTCCCTTAACTATTGAGTTGTCAATGAAAAAATCTTGAAATTAATCATATATTTGAAACCTACTGGTTCTGCTCTGAAATGAAGAAATAGCTTAATCTATTATATATAAGAAAAAAAAAAAATATATATATATATATATATTTTTGCAGATTGTGTTGTCTCATAATCAACATTATTATCAAATTGTTTCTTTCTATAAATTATATGTATTTTACTACAAATTATACTTTTTTACGAAATAGAAAAAGACGGAAAGACATTTTTATTGGTAAATGATATAGTCTTCTTTAAAATGACAGAGAGACTGAGAGCAAAAAAGGGTATATTGATTTCTTCATTTTTAGCTAAATATGAGATCTACTTTACTTTAGGGTTATATAGATATAGACACGGTATGATTTGAAACCTATGATATCCGATCCATGATGATATCCGATCCATTATGATCGCTCATAATTCAAACCCAAGTCTTATTCGATGACAATACACTTTATTAGTTGAGCTAACTAGAACCCATTTAGGTTGTAATAAGCATAAAAATGCCTAAAAAGGTCATACCAATGCACAAAACTCCCACTTTTAGTAGGTAACTAGTAGCCTTACCCCCCATGTTTTTACTTTGGAGAGGTTGATTCCCAGTCCTAAACCCACGACTTGTTGCTTTGGGTGGCACCAAGGCCTGACCTCTAAGTATAATACTATACTATAGAACCAAAATCATAGGGCCTTATTAAATTGCCTAAGTGGCCTAGTGTAAAAGCTGGCCTACCTAATGACTAAAGTAAAGAGCCATTCCTTTAAATGAATGGCAGCTAAAATTTCCACAGTTAGGCCAAGAGCCTTGTAGCTCAATGGCTGAATCCCCTTCACCCCCAGTTGTTCAGGAAAAAAAAACCTTCCACAGCGAGACTCTTGCCCAGCACATCATCAATCAAGCTAAATAAACCATTCACCACAGAATTCAAACCTACAAATATAATGAAAAATAAACAAAATTAAGCAATGATTGGAACTCCTAAGTGCATACTTGTCCCCTAATCGAATGACAAAGGCCGTGTCAAGCTCAATCCTAATCGATGATAATAGAGATAACTGACAACACAGTATTTTCATCATTAGAATAAATATACAAAATACCACCATATCATCAATCCCTCTCACTTCAACTATTTCAGTTATAATTTACGCTTTGTTTGTTTCGGAAATAATGTTTTCTAAAAAATGAGTCATTTTCCAAAAAGTATTTTCTATAAAACTACCTCATTTTCCTATGTTTGATAGCAACCTTAATTGAGTTGAAAAAAATCTCCTAATTTACCTTATTTAGCTTGCTGTGAGATAGAGTTGTTTTCCCAAAAAAAATTAGTGGAAAACACTGAACGCAGGGTTTTCCATTGAAACAAACGGAGCATTAGAATCTTTTCCCCTCTATTCCTTAGTCCTTACAACATTCTTTATTCACAAATACTGAAAATCCTTGAGCAGCACTTACATCCTTATAATCATGCATTCAAATAAGATTTAGCAACTAAATGCTCTCATTCTTTGCTGATTGAATCCAAGAAACAATTCTAATATTAAAGATCATACATCTAAAATAGCTGTAACCTAAAAAGAAATGTACAAAACAATCACACTACAAATAAAGTCCAAATGATACTTTTCCTCCACAATTTTCTCAGCAAACAAGCTCATTTCTAAAAGTAAACCATAACAAACAAGAATCAAGAATTCGAAAAATTGCAAAGTAAAACGAAAAGCTACAAAGAATAATTGCTCTAGAGCCGAAACACAGAGCAAGAAGCTTACGCGGAAGATGAATTTGTCGAGGAAGAACCTGGCGGCGAGGAAGCCGATAGCAAAGTAGATAGCGACGAGGAAAGAAGAAACAGGCTCGACGCCATTGCTCCAGATCGAGTCCATGTGAGAGTCCGAACAAGAATGTCACAGAGAAGCATCAACCGGCGAAATCAATCGCTGCCAACTCCGATTCCGGCAACCGAAAATCAGCGACCGCAATGCAAGAATCGGATGCGATTGACCGCCATTTCTATATTCTCCGAGATCTAAAGCTTGGCCCTAATTTTTCACAGAGAAAGATTATGAAGATATTTTTTTGCTCGCTCAGTTAGAGAGAGAGAGAGAGAGAGAGAGAGAGAGAGAGAGAAGAGAAAGGGTGGCAAGGGAAATTAGGGAGGTCGAGGATGAGATCTTGCTTTATTTATTATATATGTTCTGATCAATTAGTTAGCGGACAATAATAAGCTCTGCGTAATGCGCACTCTTGTTTTTTCTTTTTTTGGTCAAGGGGGTAAAGCTTGCGGCTAATATTCCAGGGCACTGAATACGTGTTAAAAATTACGTGTAATTTGTAGTATGAATTTAGCAGAATGTGTCACACCATTGTGATGAGTTCAGTGCTTTAGTGAGGGTTAGTCAAGAAATGCGGGTTTAGCATGGTATTATGTATAAGAGCACTAGGCACGTTTAAATAAAGAGATGTGTCTATATTCTACCGTGTCTAATTTATTAATCACAATCTTGATTCTATGTGTAATAGTTGTATGCAATTTTTTTTTCGAGTATGAGCAGTGGCGGGACCAGGAATTTAGGTCGGGGAGGCAAGATTAAAAGATAAGATTGAAAGAAAAAAATTAATCTAAAAAAATTAATCAATATTAATAACAAAATAAATAAACTACTATATTATAATGTAATTGTCATACAGAATCTGACATAAAATGTAAACTTTAATTTATTTTTTTACACCTAGCTTATTTTACTCAATTGCCCTCGATAATTTTTCATATTTTGAAACCGCTGCATGATTTCTTTATACTCAATAGTCTTGAATATATTTTTCTCAATATATGTGACTAAGCAATCATTCATCTATTAATCTCCTATTTGATTACGTAATAGATTTTTAATTATGTTCATTGCCGAAAAAGCTATTTCAGCAGTAACTATTGCAACTAGTAAGATCAATGCCAAAGTCACTAATGAGTAAACTAATGAATATGAAACATTTTTTTTTAATCACTAGCATTATACCCGTGCGATGCACGGTTTAATCAAAATTTATATGTAAATAATTTTTTTATTAATTTACTTAAAATAAATAATAAAAATAAATGAATATTTTACTTTTAAGTTACATAATGAATGCATGTTATGTGAAATTAAGGTATTATAATATGCATTTATATATATATATATATATAATTGAATGGAAGATGGTAGAGGTATCTAAATATATATATATAAAAAATGATTTTCAATAATACATTTAACTTTAAGGCTCAATTAATCACATATATTTAAATGGAAAACTCTTGAATTTAATAATTAAAAACTATCCGAAACAATAATTGAAATAATGTTTAAGTGAAACCTCAATTCAATAATTAAGAACAATCTAAATTATTAAACATTTAAAAATTCAAAGTGTAGAGAGACTCACATGAGAATTTAATTTTTGTCCTTAAAAGCATGGAAGAAGGCACCGAAACTCGAGTGAGTTTCACCCTACCAAGTTTAAGTTTAAACTTAAAGTTTAAGTCTTGGGCGTTGCATGCTACATGCATGTGTATATGCATGAAAAATGATCTAAATTTAATATTTATTGTAGAAAAGAGGTGGCGTGGTCTTACCCCTGTCTAGTTAATTCTTATTATAATTCATTTGTGTAGCGTGCGAATATGCATGAAAAATGATCTGAATTTAACATATATTATAGAAAAGAGATAGTGTAGTCTTATCTCTATCAAGCTAATTCTTATTATAATTCCTTCGTGCAGCGTGTGAATATGCATGAAAAATGATCTGAATTTAACATATATTGTAGAAAAGATGTGGTGTAGTCTTATCCTTGTCTAGAAAAATTATTTTTTTTATTAATTTACATAAAATAAATAATAAAAATAAATGAATATTTTACTTTTAAGTTACATAATGAATGCATGTTGTGTAAAACTAAGGTATCATAATATGCACACACGCATATATATATATATATATATATAATTGAATGGAAGATGGTAGGGGTACCTAATATATATATATATATATATAATGATTTTCAATAATACATTGAACTTTAAGGCTCAATTAATCACATATATTTAAATGGAAAACCCTTGAATTTAATAATTAAAACTATTCGAAACAATAATTTAAATAATGTTTAAGTGAAACCTCAATTCAATAATTAAGAACAATCTAAATTATTAAACATTTAAAAATTTGAAGTAGAGAGAGACTCACATGGGAATTTAATTTTTGTCCTTGAAAGCATGGAAGAAGGCACTGAAACTCAAGTGAGTTTCACCATACCAAGTTTAAGTTTAAACTTAAAGTTTAAGTCTTGTGTATTGCATGCTACATGTGTGTATATGCATGAAAAATGATCTAAATTTTATATTTATTGTAGAAAAGAGGTGATGTAGTCTTACCCCTGTCTAATTAATTCTTATTATAATTCCTTTGTGTAGCGTGTGAATATGCATGAAAAATGATCTGAATTTAACATATATTGTAGAAAAGAGGGGGTGTAATCTTGCTTCTATCTAACTAATTCTTATTATAATTCCTTCGTGTAGCTTGTGAATATGCATGAAAAATGATCTGAATTTAACATATATTGTAGAAAAAAGGTGGTGTAGTCTTATCCCTGTCTAGAAAAATTATTATTTTTATTAATTTACTTAAAATAAATAATAAAAATAAATGAATATTTTACTTTTAAGTTATATAATGAATGCATGTTGTGTGATAATAAGGTATCATAATATGCATATATATATATATAATTGAATGGAAGATGGTAGAGATACCTAAAATATATATATATATATATATAATGATTTTCAATAATACATTGAACTTTAAGGCTCAATTAATCATATATATTTAAATCGAAAACCCTTGAATTTAATAATTAAAAACTATTCGAAACAATAATTGAAATAATGTTTAAGTGAAGCTTCAATTCAATAATTAAGAACAATCTAAATTATTAGACATTTAAAAATTTGAAGTAGAGAGAGACTCACATGAGAATTTATTTTTTGTCCTTGAAAGCATGGAAGAAGGCACTGAAACTCAAGTGAGTTTCACCATACCAAGTTTAAGTTTAAACTTAAAGTTTAAGTCTTGTGCGTTGCATGCTACATGTGTGTATATGCATGAAAAATGATCTAAATTTAATATTTATTGTAGAAAAGAGGTGGTGTAGTCTTACCCCTGTCTAGTTAATTCTTATTATAATTCCTTTGTGTAGCGTGTGAATATGCATGAAAAATGATCTGAATTTAACATATATTATAGAAAAGATGTGGTGTAGTCTTACCTCTAACTAGCTAATTCTTATTATAATTCCTTTGTGTAGCGTGTGAATATGCATGGAAAATTATTTGGATTTAACATATATTGTAGAAAAGAGGTGGTGTAGTTTTATCACTGTCTAGCCAATTCTTGTTATAGTCCATTTGTTTTGCAAGGAGGTAGAAAACCCCTGTTTTATATATATATATATATATATATATATAAAAGTTAGCGTTAATATATAATAGCTAAGATATTAATATTTGGAAATGGTATCTCATAGACTCATACGAATTAGTATTTCAATTGTGGATTTTGGTAGTTAGAAGTTAGCGCATAGTAGTTAATAATTAGAAAATTACTTTGCAATTTTTTTAAACCAACCCTTAAAAAAGTTTTAGAAGAGTTTAAATCACGTTAATAAATTATCTCTCTATTCATTTTTTTTAAATCATGTTAAAAAAAGTTACTAATAAAATTATTATTAGTAAACATTTCTTAGCCTTATCTATTTAGCTCTGTTGCCAAATTTATATAAATTCTTTTATTTTATTTTATTTCTTTTTTTTGGAAGAATATAACACAACCAAAAACCTATAAACGATAATTTACATTAAATATAAAGAATATAATCAAAATTATTCATAATTTAAAATTATGAAATTAACACAAATTATAAATTAGGATATAAATTTAGAAAAACAATAAAGAATAAACCTGTTTGTTTTCTCTATCACTTTGAGAGTGTTTTTTTTTTTTTTTTTTCATGTATAATTAATAAATAAAAAAAAAGGATTAGATGAAGAGTTTGAATTGTAATCAAATAAAAATTTCTTATCAACTTATAAATTATAATAATAAAACGATTAGATGAAGAGTTTGGATTGTAAACAAATTAAGATTTTTATCAATTTATAAATTATAGGAGAAGAAGATAACTACAAAAAAAAAAATTAATTTTTTTAAAATTCTAAAAAAATTTCTGCAATTTAGTGCAGCCATTTAGCGCAACTACAGCTTCTATGCCCAACTTTTATTATATAGTATATGATTACCAAGTGGGACCCATTGTATTATATTATAGTTGTACATTTTTGTTTTTAAAAGTCCATCAAGCTACTGTGTAGTATGTTCAGACTCTCATCCTATTCAATGTAGAGATTTTTTTTTTTAATCATTATTAAATGGGACCCATTGGTTTTATATATTAGAATTGTAGTAGGAGGAGAAGTCTATTGAGAAAAGGTATCGTGAATTGATTTTTTTTTTCTTTTGTGTCAGGGGGGGGGGGCAAATAAGGCATTTTAGGTCATTATAATATTATAAGTAAAAAAATTTGAAAGTTCAGAGGGGGCACCTGCCCCTTCTCGCCCCCCTCCCTCCGCCCCTGGGTATAAGGTTCACCTTGCATACAACATTTCTTTTATGCTTTGTGAGGTCCGCCTCACGTGAGAATGCTGTTGCATGTAACCGTTACAAATAATAATTAATTATTAATCATATAGTTAATTGGGGTCACTTAGTTTAATGTCTTATTGGATAAGGATTATAATTTTAGAAGGTATCTCTTACATTCGGAACATACATAAAATCTCTTTCATAATATAAAGGTTTTACTCAGTTGTGTGCTCACATTAAGATATGAGTAATTGTTTATGAGAATAATACCCTATTCTCTCACATGATAGAAGGTTTCATTAATTAAATTCTTGATAAGATTTACCATTCATGTAAAGGAGAAAGCATTACTCTTAAGGTCTATTAAATTATTTTCGAGAGAGAGATATCACACATATTAAACACATAAAATGTATCACTATCAAAAGGATAATTATTAGACTCTGTAAGTCATAAATTAAGGCCTAGTAAGGTACATGGGAAATCAAATAAAAAGGCCAATGATTTAGACCATGTTTGATGCTTCATATTAGGTCATGGGATTTTGATATTGTCAATTATTGTCCAAAACTTATTAAATTGTTTCAATTTGAAACTCATGTCCATCTCCTTCTTATTTATTTATTAATTTTATTATTATTATGGGCACTAGGCATTAGTGAAGCATAGAAAAATGTGAAACTTCATTTATGGCTTGTTTAGATGGAAGGGGGAAGGAGGGGGAATAGAGTAGAGTTAGCTAAAAATAAGCAAATTTTATGTTAAATTTGCTCTACTCTACTCTACTCCCCCTCCCTCTCCCTCAATCTAAACGGACCATTAGATAGCAATCTTTGATTTTTCGCAATCACTTTCACACTATATATGAAGCTTTTTATATATTTCTACCATCTATGACCAATTGTTATCAAATTGGTTTATGAACAAGTTCTAGGTGAAATGCAAAATTTAATCAATAGGTTCCTGCTTTTCTCTGCATGCATTGTAAATAGATAGCTTGTTAATATAATTTAAGAATTTTATATTTGAGTGTAGATTGAGGTGTGAATTCATTCTCTTTCTTTGGAATCTTTCTCTTTCTAGAAAATGAAAGTAGCAATCTTTTTGCATAATTAAAATTTAGCACGTGCATGTGCCACTGACTAATTTTCTCTCCAATTTTCAAATACTATAACAAACTTGCCAAATATGGAGTTAGCTATAATAATCATATGACATGTAAATTCTACCCTTAGGCTTGGTTGGCATTGTTTAATGTCACTCTCTCGTACCATTTCATCATCATCCCTGTTATGCATTATACTCATGCATCAGTCAACTAGTGCTCTTCGGATATGAATGCCATTCAACATAGCTGCTGGATAAAATGGGCCAGTATGCTGTATATGATGATTTGTGCGCAGTACTTAATATAGCCTTGTTGATTAGTGAATGTGACAGCATTGGTAGTGTCCAAAAAGGCATGGCTGGCATATTGCTTAATCGGTAGGACAGTGTGATTTTGTTAATAAGCAATGCTTATTATACACACTAACAGTCTACCATACGAGAAATTATAAGGTTTTCATGGTGGATAAGTGATGTGGTTCACCATTCTAGTAAAAAAACTCCCACTTGTTTAAAATTGTGGACAAATGACGTGGTCTACCATAAATACTGTATAATTTCTCCACCATGATAACAGTCTAACACAAACCATATTCACACTCACTTGTTTTTAACTGAAATCGTGAACGTTTAGACCTCCTAGGCTAACCTTGCGATCGATCGAGGATCACATCTTTAATTATATTCTTCTATGAAAAATCCTTTGGAGGGCACGCGACAATCTTTTTAGCATGATCCACATATTGGTGAAAGGGACAGTTTTGAGGGTTCCACTTGTCTTCTTTTTTTGTTTGGCTTGGGGTAGCCCAAGAATGCTGTCATCTACTCACTTGTCACTGATTGCATTTTATTTCTTTAGCGGTGCATGAAACATGGGATATTTTTCTAGCTCCATCTCTATGTCATTTGCTCTTTTTTGCTTTCCAGTTTCCAGTACTTGTTGGATCACTGTTGGAGACAGTAGGGCTTGTGGTGTTCTCTTATTATTATAGATGGAATTCTCAACAGCTAGTGGCTTCATTGAATTGCCTTTTGCATGTGTTATATATTGAGATTCTTCAAATGTGTACGATAGGTCATGTATCATATTATCCATACAAGTTTTCATAAGCTCATGCTCCTCATATTTGTCATAACATTAATTCCAAGGTTGTGTCGTGGAATCATTGGAAATACTCAAATTAATTATGCGAAAAGTACGGATTTTCAAAATTTTACGTGACAATATATTAGGACATTGAAAGGAAATTAACAACAAAATCAACTTTTATAATGTTATATATATATTTATATATATAGAATATAGATATTGATATTGACATGTCCGAGGCTGGAATTGAATTTCATTCTTGGTCCAACATGAGTTTAGCACCTTAATTAGTATGGATAAGCTCAATAGGTCCAAAATGGAAAAGAATGGATTTTTGGGCGTAAAAGCCATACCATTTTTCTTATAAGGTGTATTCGTATAAACCGTTGGAAAACTGTGTTTTGAGTTTAAAATGAGCATTTGTATAAAAGTTATGAGAAATATATTTAAAAACACTCTTTTAAACTCCCAAAATACCTAACCAAATGAACTCATAATATGTTACTACATGAAAATATATTTCTCCATTTTTTAGAATTGGCGCCCTATACTTCTTCTCCCTAAATCTTCATTTATTATCCTCGCTCGGACATTTGTTTGGATAGCTTGAGAGAGGAAAAAAAGGAAAAAACTTTGACAGTAGTTCTATTTATTTTAACGATAATATTTTTTAGAAAATGAGTCATTTTTTTAACTTTTTTTTTCTATAAAATTATCTTATTTTCTTATGTTTGGTAATAACATTAAATGAGTTGAAAAAAATTCTTTTAATTTTTCTCATATAGCCTATTGTGAGATATAATTTTTTTTTTAAAAAAAAAATAGTGAAAAATAACCTCTAAAAATAAGTCATACTTTTATGTTGATTATAAATGATTTTTTTTTTTTTTAATATTACCGAATACCAAAAAATATGAAAAAATTATGTTTGCACAAAATTTTCAACCAAACAAACAATGAGTGGTTTAGTTGATGAGAGAGAGAGAGAGAGAGAGATGATGAAAATTGTTGTAAAAAAAGTTAAAAAAACAAATGAGATTTTGTTTTGTAGGTGGTCCCTGAGTGTGTCTCAAATCTCAATAGAGACTAGAGTCCAGAGTTTTTTTTTTTTTTGAGAATCTTTTTTTTTTTTGAGAATCACTAGAGTCCAGAGTTACATATAGGAGTTACGTCATTCATTCTGGCCAATTTCGTATCTTGCCATATTAATGATCAGGACGTCTGGCATTTAAAAATCTCAAGTCTTACTTATGTGAGCCTAAAAAGCAATCTTGAATCAATGAATCTTATCTCATTTAGGAACGGAGGCGGCATTTGATGGTAAGGTTTTTTGTCTCAATACCTAGATATGAGCAGTTTAGCTGATGGTTCTAACAAGGCTTGTACAGTATACATGTTATATTATACGTTACTGCCATAGGATGTGAGATCGATGAGCCCCACATCAAAAACTTTTTTTTTTTTTTTTTAATTCAAAAAAAGAATGAAGGCTCTTGCAAAGCTGTGAGCCTATGAGGCTATGACATTTTGATAATAAAAAAATAAATAAAAAATTAGTTTCTTTGAGAATTTCTTTTTAAGAAGCTGCTGTGGTAAAAGCAAAAATGTGGAAATACTTATAAAAAAATGGAAATAAGTGACAAAGGGAAATTGTTAGTAATGCTACTGCATGAAAACAATAAGAAAACCTTGTTAGATCTAGAGGAAACCAGTATAGTATAGGAGAATTATAACCTGATTCTCCAGAGATCTTGAAGAGGGAATATAATTCATGAATTACTTTCAACCGGAAACAGTCATGAGAAAATTATAGAATATTTTGGAAGTAATATAAATGTATACTATTTTCTCATATAAATAATGGTTCATATTATAAATTTAATTAGTGGAATTTGTTATTATGTGACTTGAAAAGAGTATGTGTAGGGTTAAGGGCCCAAATTGTATATTAGGCTTTGGGCCTTGGCCGAGAGCATAGTAATCCGAGAACAAACGAATGGTGTTGGATGGGTCAAGTTTAGAATCTAATGAGTGAGATACAAATGGGAGGGGCGGTCTGAGGAGGAATAACTCCTCGCATATGCTAGATACAGCTCAAATGCATGTGCCGATAGTCAGGGGGACCTTCCAAGAAGCTCCAGTGATAAGGACGTGCATCATGAACATACGAGGAGGGGAATTCAAAAATATCTAAGGGAAAGCTGCTACCACCGCATTAAATGCACTGCAGCTACTTTTTTGGCTACATTTATGTGGAGAAGACCCCTAAATAGTGTTGCATTGGCTACCACAACTCACAGAATGCTAAAGAGGGTATTTGATGGGACATGTACTCAAGTAAGGGCTCAAATGACCAACAAGTGTAGGATTAAGATGGTCTAAAAGGAGCTATATAATGTAAGAGACCTTCCATAAGGAGAGAATCAGAAAAATAGAGAGAGAACACTGTAGCCATCAAAGTTATATTTATAACCCGTTTAATTAATTTATATGAAAACTTACCTCCTCGGACAGAGAATTGATTAAGATTAGTGTTTCTTGTTTTTGCTTGATCGTTATCTAAATCCATTCTAGCCATTGTTCAATTCATTAAGACCTAGTTTTTCGACCCACTCTCTACAAATTTATTGTACTGGGCTCACTGGGCCAAGATCCCATGCATTTTGGGCTTGGGCTGCAAAACGTGTCCCTACAGTATGTGTTTATGATATTTTATAATGAGTTCGAATTTGGTAAAAATAGAGGTGTAAAACTCATGTTTTACTTTTACACCATCTAATAAGAAATTGTGATATCAATTTTTTACTTAAAATTCAATACATCGTACCATGTCTAATAACATCTCAATAAATTCTCAGTTGGGTTAGATTTTCAAATGAGTATTAAAATTGATTGGGTGTAGCTGTGCCTATTCTTTAGTATGTGAAATGATGATATGACAAATTTGGATTAGAGGATGTAAAACTCGAATTTTACATCACATCTTTATAGAATTTAATTTCTATTATAATTACCCAACTGAATGTTATACTAGCAACATTTTGCCGCAAATTTGAACATGTTTCATTAATTTGTGTACATATGTCAAGCATAACAAAAATCAAAGTCTCACATTCTTCCTTTCATCAACGAACAAAGTTTAGTTCTAAACTTGTTTAAAACTATTTTTTCCAATCATTTACACGACAAATTGTAAGACTATTAATGTGCATTATTTAAATAAGTTACATGACTCACAAATATATATATATATATATATATATTTTTTTTTTATATATTGTGACTAAAACTTCACATAGATAATCTCTTTAATTACCATATAATAAGTCAAAGTAAAATGGCCAAACTTTTTCCTTCATCAACATTTGTCATAAGTCAATGGATAACAAGAGTAACTAGTTGTTAACCGGTGCAATACACAGATGAGTTTAGAGTGTTTCTAAAAAGAAAAAGAAAAAAAAAAAGAAAAAAGAATACAAGTTTAGAGTGATCGTACGTCCAAAATATTTTATAACAAATTCTAGATGACAAGTTTGTTACTAGTTTTAACCTGGGCTCACTATTGACATTGCATTTTTTATCTATTAGTAACAACTTGTCATTTAAGAATAAGATTTGTTATAAAAAATATTGAGGACACAATATTCCTTATAAGTTTAGTATTATATAATTTTTTCTCTATTTTAATTTTTTTGGTTAAATATGAAATTTAATAATAAAATTAGGAGAACAACTAAAGTCAGAAGCTTTTTTTTTTTTTTTTTTTTAAATAAATAAAACATGTGTTTCCAGTTGTTTAGGGCAATTTTTGTTTATTTGTTCGTAAACGACGTACCGTAGACGTCGGGATATGTTTGAAAAAACGGGATCAAACAATGCGTTGAGGATGCCGTTGAGGCAATGAGGAATCTGTGTGTGCGCAAAGCTTGGCGTATACGGTTCCAATGGTCAGCGAATTAAAGCTCCAAAACTGTAAGTGGCTAAACGTGCTTTCCCTATTCACTAATACACGCTAACTGGTTTGAATTTCTGGAATTCAATAAGAATCTTTGAACTGTTACAATGGACCACAATTTTCTTGATCGTGATTACAGTTCGTGCCGTTTAACCAATTTATCATAAAAAAGGTGAGTCTTCTAGTTCGTTGTGCAAGAATGCTCGTGTGTTTGAAAATCATTAGTTAATAGAATGAACAAAATTGAGTATAAAGAACGTAGTAAGTTTTTTTATTTTTTATTTTTGAAAATAAGGGAATTGTAGTTGTAGTTATATAAAATAAAATTCTATGTTTATAAAGGGAAAAAAGAGAGGTTATATAATATATATATATATATATATATATATATCAATTTTAGGTGTCCAATTGGTATGAATGGTTTCTTTAATTAAGTGATGTGTCTTAATTTGTGTCTAGAAATTAGTCTTAAGAATTTCAAAAAAGAAATTGTGATCTCAAATCTCGCAAAAACGGGAGTATTTTTTTGTGTGTTACTTGGTTTGCTTCATTTTCTCGAACTGGAAGTCTAGAAGAAGGTAGAATTGGGAAGATTTTCGGTTTTATCCACATTTTGTACAATGACTTGCCATGTTGAGCTTTTGTTTTTTAAAGAAGTGTAGGAAACCATCTTGTTGAGAATGCTGCTATGCTTCTTGGATAAGAGGCAAGGAGCAAATAGAACTCGTAAGTTAGGTATGTTATGCAAACCCAAGCCAAAAAAGATGTGTGCCAAACTGTTGATTGATTGTCAAAACTTGAGCAGTGATAGATGCCTTTTTCTCATCTTTGACTGGGTGCTTACATTTTTTTTTTTTTTTGGGTAGAAAGTAGCGAATTACATCAAATTAAATTGTAGTTTTTGGTAACTCTTATAGAGGTGATAGTTTGCCTAGCATATAGAGCAAAATTTTCAATAAAATAAGGGCCTTTTCAGTTATTCTTGTTTGTGATAAGGTACAAAGAAATCTACTATTTTTACAGAGGATCAATTTTCCAACCGCCCAAGATAATGAGGCGGTCCAGTCATAATTCATGGTTCCTAGAATTTGGTGTGTTGCGAATGTATGGTACTCAGTTAATACAAATTCTCTCAAGCTTCCCAGGAATGTATACGGTGTCTTGTAGGGTTCTTTCTTTACCTCTCTCTAATTGAGAGTGGGGGTTGAAAGAAAAGCTTGAAAACAATTATGCATCTGTGAAAATGTAAGAGTTTGAAGTGCTGCTGGTTCTGCAGAGAGCGAACCTCATGACAGGGAAAGAAAGAAAAGAAAAGAAAGTGAACCAAAATGGATGCTAATCTGTTTGAGCTGAGCTGGAATACCGTGGCCAGTTGGAAATAACTGATGTGGTGAGCTAGCCTGCCAATTATGTCTGCTATCATCCCTTCTCAAACTAATGGGCTTGAAGTTTGGCATGGAGATGGAGAAATTGAGAAGTAGAGAGGCCTATGGTACGATTATCAGCAAGTTGGTATGAACTAGAGACAAATTTCACTTCTAGGTCTTCACAAACTCTCTCTTGAACAAAATGGAAATCAACTTCTATGTGCTTTGTTTAGCATGAAAGACGGGGTTAGAAGCTAAAGCAAGTGCTGTAACATTGTCACACTAGATGCATGACACATGAGGGAGAAAGACACCCATATCCTTAAGAAGCATGAGCATAGTTCAGCTACAGAGGAGGCCAAAGATCAATATTCAGCCTCAGTTAATGAGCGGGGTGAATATAACCTTTTTCATTGAGGAACAAGAAATGAGGTTGGAGCCCAAAAATACAATGAAACCATAGGTAGAATGTAATCATTGGGATCACCAGCCCAATCTGCATTAGTGAAAGCAGAAAGATGAAGTGGACTAGGAGTGAACATCAAACCAATGCGAAGAGAACCTCTCATGTATCAAAGCATACATTTAGTAGACTTGGTTGACCACTAAGGTAATTTCAGCTCGGGTGAATGTTAGATATTTGCAGAGCACCAATGGGAGAATATATAGGGTAGGATCAGATAATGCAAGGGGCTTTACAAGGTTTTGAGTCAAACATGTAATGTCAAAGAAGGTCAGTGTCATATTTGGTCTAATGAACAAACAACCTGAAGGCAGTGTATTGGATTTGAAGACCAAGGAAATAGTGAAGAGGACCGAGGTCTTTAAGCTCAAAGACAGACCTCAAATTATGAATAAAATTGTGAAGGAAAGAAGAACTATTGCTTGTAAGAATAATATCATCAACATAAAGGAGGAGTAAGGCAATGGAAGGGTGATGATGATAAATGAAGAGAGAAGGAATTACACTAGAGGCATGATTGCCCAATTGTAAAAGATGGGAGGTAAAGCATTGAAACCAAGTTTGGGAGCCTGTTTAAGACCATAGAAAGACTTGTGCAATTGACAAACATAATTTGGGTCTGTAGCATCAAGAAAGCCAGGAGGTTGTGCCATATATACCTCTTCTTTTAGAATGCCATGTAAGAAGACATTGCTGACATCTAATTGGCTAGAAGACCACTTAAACTGGACTGCAAGGGAGAGTATGAGTTGAACCCTGGCAAGTTCTACTATGGGACGGAAAATCTCTTCAGAATCAAGTCCCTATTATTGATGAATACTTTTAGCCACCAACTTGGCCTTGTAACAAGCTATTCTTCCATCAGGATTACATTTGAGTTTGTAAAACTGGGATCCAACATTTCTTTTATTAGTAGGTCCAAAGACCAGAGTCCAAGTTTGCTGTCATTAAACATCATTGAACTCATTTTTCATTGCCTGTTTTCATTGAGGAATCTTTGACACCATTGCAAGGGTAGGGGGTTCTGTAGTGAGTTAATTAATGCAGACAGCCTTGAAGCAAAGTTTGCATTTGGAAATCCCTGATTTTGACCGTGTTTGCATTGGATGAGAATTGCTTGAATTTGATATATCAGGGAGAACTGAGGCAGGTGGCTGGGATGATAAGGCTTGTGAGAAAGAGTCGAGGTGGAAACAGGTTAATTTAAGTTGGAAATTAGAGGCAGAAAAAAAAAAAGACCAGGTGCACACTGAGCTGCAAATTGATTTGCAGAGGTAGCAGTGGTAGGAGCTGGACCAAGAAGTGAGGGTAAAGTGCAGGGATGGAGAAATAATGTCGATAACTGGTTGGAAATGCCAGGAGGCCAGGAAGTTGTTTGCGGAGAAGGAGAGGGGGATTTTTGAGCAAAAGGAAAAGAGTAAGTGACTCATTAATGATAACATGTCTTGAAATATAGACACAGTTGACAGAAGGATTAAGACATATGTAACCCTTTGAGTGAGGTGCATAGCCAAGAAAGACATAATATGTTGTGTGAGGCTGAAGTTTATATTTGTTGTAAGGTTGAAGTTATGGATAAGTTGCATAGGCAAGAGTCTTATGGGAGAAGTCATTTGGTTTAATATGGAATAAATTTTCCCCTGGAGAAAAATGGTTCAAAGTTCATGTGGGCAATTTCTTAATGAGAAAGACAGATGACAAAAGACATAAGACCGGTAACACAATGGGATAGAAGCTTTTGAGATGAGTGTAAGTGCAGTCTTGAGTATGTGCCTATCTTTTCTCTTAGCAAACCTGCTTTGCTGGGTTGTGTGAGGATATACAGTTGATGTATGATTCCATTAGAGGAACAAAGTTTTGGAACTCATTATTGGTATATTCTCCTCCCCAATCTGCTATGAGGTATTGAATTTTGGTTGATAACTGGTTTTCCATTGTGTTTTTTGAGATGTATTTTTTTGATAAATAGAAATATTTATAAAGGTCGACGGTACTGCATACTTGTGTTTGAGAAAAAGTAACCAAGAAAATCGAGTGTAATCATTCACAAACAAAACGTAGTATCTATATCCATTTATTGATGCAAGCTTGACCCCAAACATCAGTGTGGATAAGTTATATGGGAGAAGTAGATTTAAAGCTAGATTTATCAAAAGGAAATTGTGTCATTTTGCCATGAATACAGTGTCTACAAAGAGAGACTTTTTTTTTTTTTGTGGTAGATAATAAAAGGTGTTGAGAAAATTTGATTTCGAACATCATCATGTGGATGTCCTGCTTGAACATGTCACAGAGTGCGGAACTTTTCTTCTTTTTGATGAATAAGGGTGTGAAACTTTAGTCTTAATTGAAGCAGACATCGGGGATTTATATGTGGAAACTAAACTGGAGAAAGCAGTGTGAATTAGATAAAGACCATTTTCACTTTTGCCCTTGTAGAGAAGTTTCCCTGTAGGTAGGTCTTGAATCAAAAGCTTATTACCACCAGTATAACAAGAGAAATAATTATCTTTACACAAATGATGCACTGATGGTAAATTGGAAGTAATCTTTGGGACTCTCAATATGTTTATCAGCTTGAAACAATGTTAGTGTGTCTTAAGTTGGGCATTACCTACATGGGTTATTGGTTAATCTTAGCCATTACTTACTGATACCTTTTCAACGCCTCTAAAATATTTTGGAAAAGAAAGGTTTGCAAGGTCTGATGTCAGGTGATCTGTGGCACCAGTATCAGAAATTTGGGAAGCTCTCTGTTGTGCAGGTTGTGTCCAGTGTGCTATAGCAGCTAACTTTCCTTGGCTGCTTTCCTTGTGTACGGTTGGTGGATTTTCTGCATTGTATAATTTTTGCTAGAGTATTTTTAATTAATTGATGCTCTGGGTTCAAAACTTTCTATTTGTAACAAAGAATAAAGTGACCATTCCTTTTTAAGGAAAAACCTTACTCCACCATTGAGAGCTACTTGTTTCAGTATTTTCACTTCCATTTCTTGTGTGGATTCTCCTCTTTCAGCACATGCACAAGTATATGAGCTTGTTTTCCATGTCCCCCCATTTTTTTTCCTTCTTTGTTGGATGCTTGTTTTCCATGTCTTATCATCCCAAATGTGTTCTAAATAGATGATTATTTTCACTTACAATGAGTATGCTCATTATTGCAGTCATGACAGCGATTGTGGCTGCAACTGCAGGGGACGGTAATAAAAAACAAACATTGGTAAGAATTTCAAATCACCATTGAAATATTGCAGTTCAAAAACTTTGTTGGCTGTTTCACAACTAGGTCAAGGTCTTTGATTAGGGTGATACAGTTCATTTATGCCACAACAGCTACAATTCTCACTTAAACTCTTATCACTTCATTGGAGGAAAACTGTGCTTACATGAATATGAGAATAAATATCTTATCCCTGAGTAGGTTACTTAGGGTATATTTGCATTCCCATTATATAAATGCTGTCCACAACAGAAACTATAGTCATTTGTACTAATTGTGGTTCAGATACTGTCTGATGAGAAATTATTTGCATGCATGAACACACACCTAATGAAAGAACACCATTACTGCTTAATTGCAGTTACATAATTACATGCTAGAAAGATAAATTAAAAAAAATGAAAAAACTACCTCTATTTCAGAAATGTTGCACCTGGTCACAATGTCAAGCACATCATCTGGAACATTGCACTAGGGCTGCTTTCGTGATAATGGTGGATGACAGAGAGGGCTAGATGGTCTTGGAGTTGAGCAGTTCAAAATTAAACCAGCCCTACCCCACACCCTGGGGCCTTTGATGAATTTGAATTAGTGTAGGGAAGCCTTCTGTCACTTTTAGGTAAAGACTGGCATGATTTTATTGGAATCATAGGGAAGTGGTCACCCTGAAATGAACCTCTATTTCTGTAAAAGCATCATTCTGAACATGATTTACAGTAATAACATGTATCCTTGGTCCCAACTCCAAGCATTGACTTCATGATTTCATTTTCAATGTAAAAATTTTGAACTTGTCATTATGATAAAGAATTTTACTTGTGGTCTTTACCAAGAAGTCTGCTATCATCTGTCATCTTTTATATGACCAGATATTGGATACATCTTTTACATGAACCATATATTTCAATACACGTATATGAACCATATATTCTATACACATCTGTCATAGTCCTACCCTACAACTTAAGCTTGATGACGTTCTCCGCATATAATGACACAGTTTTGCAATATTAAGACAAGAACGTTTCAGAGACTAATAAAAAACTCATCCTAAAGCTGTATGAAGAGCATATTTTCTAGAAGATAATATCTGACGGTGGTATGGAAAGGACATGATCTCATGAGGATCATGGGGGTGGTGATAAAGTTACAGACCAATGACAAGCATTGTTCTATAGATGGAAACATTTGTTACTCAAATTTTTTTTCTAAATTGTGTTTTGGTGCTCGAAGCTTTGAGATCACATATAATTATTGAGGTTAAATATTGATTATGGTTTGTCTTTCTCGAAAATGCAAACCCCTTTTCGAGGTGATGTTTGAGATGAGTTTAGAATGGACATAACATCATGATAAACGGGGATGCAGTGATTTGTTATAAATCAATGACAAGCCTGTGTCATGATATATTGTTTTATTTGTCTATAAAAATCTATATGGTCATACCACATTTTTAGAAAGATGATATTTCCTTTTAATACATGATAATGACATAAAATGTGTAAGTTGTTTTGAGCTTAAATGTTTCAATTAATTCCTAAAAATGGGATAGCAAGATATGTAATGTGTGGCTGCTCTGTAGGTACATGATTAGCAAGGGAGTTAGTCATATTGTCAGCATCATTCAGTGGTTATCTTTTAACATCACTATCATTTATTACTCTGATTCTTGATTATTCTGTATCAGGACTAATTAAGATATCATGCCATAGAATTTCATACACATCAAGTTATACTGGTAACTTCTATTTTTCCTTTGTCTTTTCCTTGGATGAAGATGGTGATGTTTTAGGGTGGTTTCTGATCATGATGGTGGGGTTAATTAGGATCAACCCAGGAGAAACCATATCCACATATAAGGGTGGGAGTTGAGTGATGATATCATAGACTTATAGCCACGATGTTCATCGTGCCATGTGAATGTACAGTGGTGGTGCTATTTGTGATTTGTATTTTCTAATAATAATGAGATGATGCCAAATATGTATCATAGTGACAATGAATCCTGAATTTCAATTTCTGGTATTGGATGCTTGAATTCGATTTTGCTACTCCTATATGTGCTACTGTATCTCTTACAACCATTTCTGATAATCAAGTCCTTTTCGACCTGCCTGGCCTTTAATGGTTGTCCTTTTGGCACTTTTGTATTGCAATCAAATCAGTTATTTATTGGTGCATTCCTTTTCTCTGATGGGTGCTACTGTTAGCTTCTCATGAATGTATTCATTTTTTACTTGTTTTTCATTGCTATGTAATACTATCTGGTGTCAATTCCCCTTTGATTTTTCCAAAACAGAGTGTCTCTTAATTGCTTAGTACCTTGTGCCACAAGGGCACAATTGATATTGTTGTCTTATACATTTTTCTGTTAATTTGATTATTAGTTCCCTATATATAACAGTCTCATGCAATTTTCCACTTTATCTGTCATATATCTATGTGCTTGAAGATATTGAAAATAGTCACTTTTCAAAACTGTGTGTTAGTTTTAGTTCCTAATCTTTTAGCTTTATTCATATATAATTATTTATTGTTTTCTCCATTCATGAGGAACCTACGAGAAATACCAGCCTTGACTATTGCTGTAAATATTTTCCAGATGATTCCATATTTTATTTGAACAAATGGGAATGGGTATAGGAAGTTGGTTTGATACCTCAAGATTGACATAGTTGCATACGAGGGAGTAGCGGATTGCCTATGTTTTGTCTGAAACTACTATTGATTGATTCTCTTCTTATGTGCTGATTCGATTTTTAGAAGCAACCAGTTGTGGACCCGTAGGTAATTATTGTACAATATGATATAATATATTAAATCTCTCATTCTCTCAAGTAAATTATCATAATAATCAAAAGCCATCACAAAACTATAACATTTATTCAAGTTTATCAAGCCTAGCTTGAGCAGTTTTTGACATGGCTTAACTTGGTTTGATTACACAACTTAATAATAAACTGAGTAAGAGAAAATGCTGAAGACAATGTAGAAGCTCTTAAAGAGACTTGAACCCAGATTTTTAAATGATCACAAGAAAACTTAGTAATATTTTATCTAGCATTTTCAAGCCACATATTATGAAACCAGAAACTTGTAATACTTATTTATATGCTTTCTTTATTTCCTCTTACTAAACTTTCCAACATTGTTTCATAATAAGTTTCACAGAATCTTGTTGAATTCAACTAATTTCTTCACTCTTTTGCAAATTTTTGCTCTTCATTAATGCCAGCAAATTTCCATATTTCTGGATTCCATTTTTCTATTTCCTTTTTTGGTTTCCCAAAGGGATTCAAACACTTTGAGCATATTGGTTGGAATCATCCAGACAAAAGAGTTGAGTTAGTGTACTCGGGTTAGTTATTATTTATTACTCACACATTGCCTTTATGTCAAGCTAGCCTCACAAGAAGTTAGCTGCCACCGCCAAAAACTCAGTGGCTTCAAAAACCCACACCCCAGAGGGTCCCTCACTCAGCCAACATTAACAAGTTTTGTGCCCTAGTGAGTTTGAGTGCCCTCCAGCCCAGGGCAACTCTGTTTTTAGTCAGCCAATCAAATTGATAACACGTGGATTTTTCGTGACCACATCAGTGAGTCTAACATAAAGATTTTTGCACATTAAATCACCCTAACAAATTATGTAACATTAATTATACTAATTGTCACATTAGTCTGTAATTTCTTTTTTTGAAATATTCTGTATTTAACAATGCCAAATCTTGAGTTGAACATGTTCTAAAATTACAAATAATAAAGAAACATTAGAGAACATAAATCACTGGGGAGTAAGCTTCCCATTCAATTTCTCTATTTTATTACATATATAGTCAAATATCAAGCAACCAATTATCAGATGTGCTACAATAAATAAAAGGGATAAGATATCTCATATGGATTACATATAAGAAAGAAACCCCATTAAAAAACAGGAGGTTTGGGTTGGATTAGGTGGGTGAAAAATGGAAGCTAGAGAAGGCAACACATTTATCACACATCATGTTTGGATTCTTTCCAAAATTTGGCTGGGAGTCCACGCTGAGGAACTGGGAATGGGCCATACTGAATCCCATTTTGAGATCCTACCACTTCCCACCTGCAAACAAAAATTCAATCAAAAACCAACAAAAGAGGGTTTTCAAATTATTTGGCACTCAAAAAACATGCACCACTCTAGGCTCAGGTACATACTGCTACTTCATTTACTTCAAATACATACACATGTACTATATATTTTTTACTTGTGTATGTAGTTTGTAGAGTATGTATTTGAGTAAAAATTTCATGCTACAAATGTAGGAGTGTTTGATTATGAATTATCTTGTGTTAAAATTCAATCATCTTTTGCATATCATACTTGAACTTGGTGAGTAAATGGTGGATCAGAATGAGTGTCTCTAGCTTGGCAAGCTCATTGCCGGGACAAGAGTGCTCTCCTTTGCCAAATGGCATGAAAGTATTGGGTTTTGGGGCAACCTGCATCCATCCAAAAACAGATACAGTTAGAAACTAAAATCATAAAAAAAAAAAATACTGTATTTGACTAATACTGAGTCCCTTCTTTGCTACACTACCTACCTTAAATCTAGATGGATCGAAATTTTGAGGATCCGGGAAAAATTCTGGATTGTGATGAATGTTCCTGAACAATGGCATCACCTTCCAACCCTTTGGTATGAGATATCCTGTACAAGGAAATATTGAAGTAAGCCTGTAAGAAAGAAAGCCTTGAAAATTGACTCTAATTAAAGATAGAAATTAAATTTTACTAGTTTGAATTCTAACCTTTGTACTCTACATCAACCACTGCTTCCCTAAAGGTAAACGATATGATGCTTGCCATCCTGAAGGACTCTAGTATAACCTGAAAGTTCAACCATACCCAGTTGCTCACATAAGTCATTTTCTCTTAAAATTGTTTTCTAAGAGGCTATACGTAGAAGTGAAAGCAACATATACCCTATATGTAAGTGGCATTTTCCTGGTCTGAGACCATGTCAAGGGCCTCTTCCCTCCATCATTCACTTCATATATAGTCTTTTGCTCTGCCTGCAGTTACAAATTATTTTAAGTTACTGTCCTTTCCCAAAAATTATATCATAGGCCCCCTCAGTGGGTGATGGGCCTCTCATTAGTATGTAGGTCCTATAGGTAGTTTTTGAGAGGTCCGTTTCGTCAAGTGGGCACATAAAATACTTTCTCGTCTTTTCTAATTTTAAGATGTTAAGATTTGCAATTAGTGTGAAGAATTTTTTATGGAATTCATACCTTTACAGCTTCAAGAAGTATCCGGTCATCATGAAGGTATTTGAGAATCCATGTTAGGAGACTAGCAGTTGTGTCCTGAGCTGCAAATAGTACTCCAATAATGTTATCAGCAATTTGATCCTTAGTTAAAACTTGGCCCCTCTCATCTTTGAAGTTCATCAAATAACCCAAGAGATCCTTGTCCAGTAATTTTTTCTCTTCTCTTTCACAAATTATCTCATTCACAATCTCACTAAGCCTTTTCCTTGCCTTGAATACATAAAGTAAAGAAGCAGTAGGGGCAAAAAGAGTTAGATTAAGAAACCTCTATAAGACTATCAGGAATAAATAAGTTTAGAATGTTGCTTACCTCGAGTGCTTTGGCATATGGAGTACCCGGAATGTTTGTTGGAAAAGAATTATATCCCTTATCCACTATGGAATAGTTCTCCTTCAGCTTTTCTCTATATTTGTCATCCAAACGACCAAATATGGAAAGAATGCCCACATCAAAAGAGAACTGTGGAAGAAGATCAAGAAGATCCGTATAATATTAGAAAAACATGATCCAAAAAGAAGTGGAGGACCCATTGATAAGGAAATTATGAGGAACTCATCAGTAAAAGCAAGATACTATAGAAATCCCATACAATAAAAAGTTTAGGATTAAGACAATAAAAAAAATCAATACTTCAAGCTGATTAAAATTATATATATACATGCACAATTGCAGATAAGCCAAAATAAAACATCTTAAGGTTCACATTAGAAACATGTCTTAAAAATTTTAAAAGCAGTCTAATCAACATGATCACTACACGAACCTTTTTCATCTCATGAAAGGAATTAACGACTTGTCCACTTGCCCATGAATCCAAAGCAGAAATGGCTATGGCTTCGATATCAGGAGCCAGTTTCCGGATTGTCTCGGGGGATAATGAACTTTGAACTAGCTTCCTAAGGTGACTGTGATAGCTTCCTTGGTGAAAAAAGAGTGCTGAAGGGCCAATCATTTTCTCTTTGCTTTTGGGGTACGTAGGCCTGAACAAATGAGCATGAGACACTAACACAAACCGAGCAGCCTCAGGACTAGCCAGCATCACACAAGGGCAGCCAAGTATGTGGCTCTTGAATATTTCTCCATATCTAAGCAACAACCAAAAAAGGGAAGAGCAACATTAAGTTGAATTAAGTCCATGCAAGGGAACTGAAGAATATGTGTAAGATTTTAGAGACTTTTAAGGACCTTTTCTGCTTAGCAGTAAAGAAGACTTCAGGGTCTTGAGAGTAGAGTTGGAGGGTTTCTCCTATTAAAGGCCACCCCATTGAGCCTGGAGGAAGCTTAACTAGTCGTTCATGCTTCTTTTTTTGTTTCTTTATGAGAGGATAAGAGAAAAGAGTAGAGAGAAGGATACATATGTATATTACAATAGAAATAGTCTCCATACAAATGTAGCACTTGTGTGTGTTTTGGGGGGGGGGGGGGGGGGGGGGGGGGGGGGTGGGGTGTTTAAATTTCTGGCTTGGTCTTGCAGTAGTATTGCTTTTTGAATGAAAGAGTTTTGAGAGAGTATAACTAGCTGGAATGAAATCAATGAGAGGGAAGGGGGTGCGTTAGAGCTTTTATAGAGTGGGAGGGAAATGTGGAAGTAGTAAAATCAGATTTTACTGGAAGTTACGCCAAGTTTTATGATGGGTTATAGCTTAAATCAGCATTAGATATTAGATGTGCATGTGAGTGCGATTGTTTGGGTTATCAACTTTATCGCACGCCACACATTTTAGATGAGAAAGTAAAATAGAGAGAGTGATACGAGATGTTAACATAAACTATTTTGGCTAAAACAAACCACACATTTTTCACAACTTGGAATACTTTTTTACACATCAGAATTTACAATCGTAAATGTGTATATTTTCTCTAACACAAACTTTTAGGGTCTCTAAAAAGAAAAATATAGTGTGAAAATAGAGCATGGAGGAAAGAATTTGGACTCTCTATCAATGGTGAAAATTATCTTATAGCAGGGCTTTATGAAGCCACTCTTTCACATTATTTGAGACTCACATATGTTTGTGGGTTCCATGTGCTATGAGAGGGGGCTCTCATGGAGTAGCTCCATGAGATACCATACAACATACTTCATTTACCTATGAAATCTTAGGTCATCTACTTATTTTATGATTCTCAAATTCAAATTACTGCAATTATTTAACATTATCAAATTCGATGAGCAATGAGAAAACATACAAATATTTTGTGGTATTTTGTATATATGTGATGTAGATATTTCATTTTACTGCCTTGCAGTTTAGAATTTAGTGATGTATTGATGGTTCTCATAGAATTAAGAGAAAGTGTGTATCAGCTAATTAGCTTGAAAAATTGATTTGATGATTCAACTTTTATGAAAGATTGTCATTTTTTGCTTAGCTGATTCATAACGGTCAAAACATGACTTATAAAACAAAATAAAATGAATAATGTGAACATGAGATGCTATAAATATTATGAATTTTACCATAAAGTCTTCAAAATGATATGACAATTTTTAAATATACAACAAAAGAATAATAATTTTTTTTAAATTTATTATTATATTATTGATGTGACATCAATCACATCCTTTACCATGCATAAGACTTCTATGATAAAAAATGTGGTAGTTTTAAAATTTTCTTTATATGAATTGATAAAAAGAAAATGTTGATGCCACTACAAATTTTACTATCAAAGTCTTACAAAATAACATAATGAGTTTGATTGATGCTATTTCAATGACATATTATAAAAATGTCTTAATTAGTAATTTCTTGTTTGGCAACACATTAATTTGTAAGGTTTATCTAATAAAGTTTATAGTATCCCTTACATCATTTTTAATTGAAATTTTCTATCTTAATCTTTCGTAAGAATACCACCGCCTTGTGTAGGCGAGTTGGTACCTAGGTTTCCTTATGACTTGTTGCTCGGGGGTTCAATCCCCTACAATTACCAAGCAAGCAAAAAAAAAAAAAAAAAAAAAAAAAATCTAAATCAAATCAAAGGTAATGCAATTATCAAATATTTTGGCATGACAATTTCACGTGGATCTTGAATCTGTGTATAGCATGGTTTCAATTTCTTTCGCCCAAATAAGGCATTCATGTTCTCTACTTGCAATTTCCTTACTTCAATTTTAACAAATAATTTTTAGTTTGTAAAACCTTCAATTTTTCCCCCTTTTGTGCTAACCTCTTGAGCATGCTATTAATATATCTCAGTAACTATGTAAGAGGCCAAAGGGATGTTACACATGCTTAAGAATTAAGCTAGGTGTTCTAAATGGCTACAATGGTTTTAAAAAAGTGAAAAATCTTTATACTTGAAGGTTCCATCTTTCCTTATCAGCAAGATAGGACCAAAACAACAGAGGTAGATATTCATAATCCTCCTTAGTACTTACACATGCTGGAATGGTGCCTACTTTGTGTCCTATCCATCCTATTCACAGAGTTGTGTGCTACTAGCACACCTTATTTAGTTTTTCAACAAGCATGTGATGCAGGAAATTTTCGGTATATTTGGAGTACACCTAGGAAAATGGAAATGGGAGAGAGGGGAGGAAAAACTGAAAATAACTAACATGAATTATAAATTTGAAAAGTTAATAGATGCTTTAAGAACAATAATTTAGAAAATATTTTAAAATTTTTTATATGTGAAAATAAAAAAGAAATTGACTTTTTTTGACACATTTTTATATTTTTCATGAAAATAGTATTAAAACATTTCCAAAATAATCTATTACCAGATGCCCTAAAGGCATCTATTACTAGAACATAATATAAATTTAACAACATTAACTATGAATTTGTCCTTATTTATCATTTATATATGAGTAAGTACTTTATAGAATTCCAAGCTGGATCTTTCCGCGTGACCTAAACATGAAAGTAATATGGACAAAAAACAAAAAACAAAAATCAAGTCCACCTAATTTGGATTGTGATTTTTTCAACAATAATTTTCTTAAGCAAAGGTGGTATACAACAAACTATGGGTCATGCGATCCATAACATTCACATGAGAGAAAGAAGAATTGAACAATTTTGCCAATCAAGGCAAGCCTTGAAATCGTGGTTGAATTTTGATTTGCTAGAAAAAAGTTAACGCCATAATCCTTGATTTCAACAAACTCCCCGTACAAAACCAATCAAATGTTGATGGTCACTGCCTCACTGGCCAATTTCTTATCTTGGTTAACGATCAAAGACATGGTGGTCCTATGTCGGCTAAATTTGTTCCTTCGAATCTAAATATTTTGATTTTTATCCTTCAAATCTTTAGAAAATAACACTTGAATCATTCCATTCAACTTCTTTCTATAGTTTTTGAAATGAATAATGATGTATGTCTTATATAGATTGTTAATGTGCCAAAGGTTTTGTAACTCACCTGACATATTCTAGTATTTCTAGTAAGAATATTTATAATTCAAACAACCCTCTCCTAACTATTAAATTTATATATATATATTTATATATATATAATACATTGCTAATGTGGTAATATTTATTTTACATGACACTAGCCCAAAAATTCATTGACCCATATAATCAAAGCTGTAAGTGGCGTCAAATTGCCCATCCACCACCATCTCTTACGACTAAAAACCCCACATCGTTGACTAAGCACCATGCCTCCATTGTTAGTCACCATTGCATGCGCCACCATAATGAGCACCAAATCATGGCAATGCCGAAGAGAAAAGGATCAGCCAAATCAAAAGCCTGTCAAGCGACTCAAGCCAGCCAAAAGAAGGAGAGAGAATTAAAGAGTAGAGAAGGGGGAAAAATAGTGCCAAATCATATATAAATGTCAATTCAAATAAAAAAGGCCACATTAACCTTTTATATTAGCATAGATGGAATTTGAAATTGAACTTTTTAAATTAAGGAATCAAAATCAAATTTATTCTAAATTTTAGGGACTAAAAATATAATGTAGTCCTAAAAATAGATATGATCTAATGTGGTATTCGATGGCTAAGTTTATATTCCATAATGTATATTATAAGTATATAACAACAAGAATGACAACAACAAATTCTTGGTGCTAAAACTTTTAGCTCAAATTAAGGATACTTGAAAGATTAATCAAGGCCCACCAAATTTAATTTTCTCCATCATTCAATCATATAAAGAAAAAAAAATCATAATTTTTGTTATCTCCTTTTTAAAAATGACTTTGTGCTAATATTATTTTAGGTCTTCCTCTTCTTACAACTACTTTGAATTTGATTCTAACATCCCCACTTGTCTTTATTGTAGATATTGCCTTTATACTTACCTTTAACTACTTTGAATTTTCTAGACTAACACCATTTGTCCCCATCATCAGTGTTCTTTCTTATTTTAAATGGACTAAATAGCACACTACACCCTTAAAGTTGAGTTAATTTTGATTTTGCCCACTCAAGTTCAAGATTTTGATCCACTCCCCCAACATTAGATAGTAGTTGGATTTGCTCTCTTCCATAATGAGTTATTCGTTAAATGCTAACTCATGCCAAAATGACGTAACTTTTTTTTTTTTTTTTTTTTTTACCGATTTACAAAGAAAGACACACAATTCAAATCAAAATATGGTTCACCTTCATGAATCTCATCCTCATTGAACATAATCTCATAATCTCATCCTCTAAAATTATTCAAATGAGGTTTAAACTTTAAACTTCTCGTTGTGTCCCTTTCTTCATAAACCAGGAAAATTTTACTATTTAATAAGGGAACAACAGTTTGTGAAGAACTTCCCTGATAGTAGTTTATATTAAAAAAAACTTCCCTGATAGTAACAAGACAAAATAACCCGACCTCCCAAGGAAGTTTATTATTATTATTATTTTATAATAAGAAGTTAAGAAGTACTTATTAAAAGTTAAAACGTAAAAGAAGAAGAAAATTCCATGGGGGTAGTTTCAACTTTCAAGTTTGTGTGATTGGGCAAATCTTAATAAATGCTCACTTTCATGAGGTAGAGAGTGGGACCCAAATGATACGGCGGTGCATTGAGCCATATTTTTCCGACCTCCCAAGATCTTATGGCCACTATATATGTAATATGTATTGTTCCTATCCTTATTGGACACAAGTCGGTGTTTTCAACGGACTTTTTCAGACTTAGAAACTTCACGACTGCGAGACCCACGTGACCAACCTGACTTCACTCACATGGAATCGGACGTCGAGCAGTACCGGTTGATGTTGGGCTTAGTTTGTTCATGACACGTGTCCTAACCTCTTGGTCCAAGCCTACGGGGACACAACAACGATACCACGGACACAATCTTTCTTATATTACGGACTTTTGTAACTGTGGGTAGTTGACAAAAAGTAACTGGCTACTACATGTTAGTAGTAGGTATAAAATGTTGATCATTTACGATTGGACAAGTCAATAAGGTGTGAAATTGAGCTTAAGATTTGATATGTTGTTAGAATTATTCACATTGTAATTGGTAGGTCAATATAATTAATAGTGGACAGAAAATGTTCATTACTCATCATTACATAAGTTAATAAGTGCTCGTTTGGATAGCACTTATTAGTGCTGCGTCTGCGTTTCCTCAGTTTTTTTTTTTTTTTTTCAGCCGCAATGGTTGACCCGTTCTTATGTGAACAGTGCACTTGTGCACTGTTCACGAATCTCACAAACTCCACTTTTTATCAATTTTTTCATTAAAAATAGGTCCCATAGCACTATTCACACATTTAGAAATTATTTTGCTACAGTGTTTTTAGTTTTCAGTTTCAGCAAAATAAGTTTTATCCAAACAGACCCTAAGTTGTGAAATTAGACATACTTTTCAGCGTGTTCCTATAATTATTCGCATCATAACTCACTGAATTTTGACCTTATTAGAAACTTGGAAGAATGTAACTACCATTAATTATTAAATTTTGTAGAAGATTTTGGCGGGTAGAAATAAAGAGTAGTCTAGAGTGGAAAAAAGAATGCTTTCGGCTAGTTTCTAAACTTTGAAACAGCATTCTATTTCTAAGTATAACATTGAAAACAAAAGATTTTAGTGGCTTTTTATGCCTTATAATTGAAGTTTGTGTAGTGCATAAAACTTTTTATTAGTTTAGATTAGTATATTAATTAGTATCTAAAACAATTCTATCGTGGTGACAACTATTTTGCATTTTCATTCTTTTGCTACAATTTATAGCACTGATTATTAAGCAGACATTTCTTTAGTATCCAAATCTGGATAGAGAATATACAATTCATTTCATTCACAAACTGAAAATTGCTAAATGGAACCTAAATGTCATAAATATGTTGTCTTCAAATGTTTCGAGGAATGTTGTTTTCAAAAGTATGGGTGTTACTGTTGAGTGAAAATAGGAAGCAGCTTAAATTTGTCGTCCTACGCAATTCTTTGTTTTAATGTTTTTGTTTTTCATAGAAAGGGAGCATACCTAAAGTTATAAAACTAATAGAGGTACAATAATTTTAGGGTCTGTTTGGATAGAACTTATTTTATTGAAACTGAAAACTGAAAACACTGTAGCAAAATAATTTTTAAATATGTAAATAATGTTGTGGGACCCATTTTTAATGAAAAAGTGACTGAAAAATGGAATTTGTGGGTCCGTGAACAGTGCATCCGTGCACTGTTCATAATTGACTTGGTCAAATAGTGCAGCTGGAACAAAAAAAAAAAAAAAAAAAAAAAGCAGCAGCCACTTCCAAACTCCCTCTTAGTTAGTAATATAGACATAACACCCATAGAACAATGATCATGTAATATAAGACCATACAAACAGAACATTCACCTAACATCTAGGTACATACATAGATACATTTCATATATATTTACCAGACTGTCAGCCACCTTATTAGCCTCGCGATAGATGTGATTAATCGAAGCGAGTTGACATCCCTAGTCTCGGCCAGTTGTAGACCAAATCGAACAGCCCAAAGTTCCACAACTAAACTGGTAGTAACTTTCACATTTAAGAGTAAAATTCACAATCCAATTGCCCCATTCATCAAGAAATACACGTACTGCGACCATTTGTGTTTAGCTTAATGAAACTATGAGGGGGAGGGAGGGATCTATGCAATGAGTTTAATTCCGGCAAAGTAACAAAGAAATATTTTCTTATTAAGATAATACGTTAGAACTATGTGATTAAATAATTAAATTTACCATTTTGACATTTTCCAATAACTTAAGTTTTCGAAAGAATAGATCAATTAACATGATATTAGAACATGAGGTTTTGAGTTTGAAATTTGAGCCCACACACGAGAGAAAGTGTTAGAAATTAAAAGCATGTGGTTCAATAATTAAATTTACTATATTCCAATAATTTACACTTTTGTGACAATTAATAATTTAACATAATACATTATAGATAAAACTATATTTCAAACTTCTAACAATTAAGTTTAGCATATATATTGCATCTATGAACTCTATTACTGAAAATTTCAATAAATTTAAAATATTTTCATCATCTATTTTAAATAATTTAATCATTTTACATATTTTTTATTATTTATTTTATTTCCATTTTACCGATATTGGCAAAATTTTTTCTTCAAGTATATTATTTTTAATCAATTCGTCTGATGCTATAAATATGATAGTTATCGAGTAGTGGTACAACCTATACTTAAGCTTAAACATTTATCATGGATCTGCTCAAGTTCAACAAGCAATCTAATTGTTATAGATCATTTCAAATTCCTAAAAAATACATAGCCAAACTGTTTGGCTTGGATTGGACTCTCACCCAAAACCCAATCAGTTGAATTTGGTCGACTTGAGAGGGATAATATTTTCAACTTGTAAACTAAACCAAACTTCACACGTACTTGGCATTATGCAAGTCTACCGAAGATCTCAACTCTCAAGGTGTAAATCAAGTGTCAAAAAAACTGTTGGTGATATGTTGTTCTAGGAAATATAGTGATAATAGCTCGCTTTATGTGCTTATAGTATATATTCCCTCAATTATTCGGTCGTGAAAAGTATAATTGGTCACGCATTTAAGAAAACGGTTTAGTAATTGGTTTTCATAAATTTGTACCAAAAAAAAAAAAAAAGAAGCATGAAGTTCTCGTATAAGAGCACGAAAAATTTCTGTCTATTTAGTATAAAAATTTACTTTTTTTTATTTTACATATTTATTTTTCAAAATACTTCATATTGATCATATTATCTATTTTACACTATATTTTATTAATCAAATTTTCTTGATTTTTTTAAAATTTTTTCTCTTTCTTCACACAACAATCACTATTTACTCTCTTAAATCATCCCCAAAATAGGTAAATAAAGAATAAAAAACTAAATTCAATATGAATAATATTAGCATAAATTTACAGGGTTACTATATAGTAGTAATTTATTTTTACCCAATTTTGTATGATTTGATGTAGATGAATTTTAGACTTAGTTTGCTAAAATGTGATGCATTTTTTTTTATTATACAAACAAAAATGTGAGTGCTCTAAGCGTGTACGGTCACAAACGCTCAAGAAAATCCTAGGTTCATCCCAGCCATCTACATGGATTACTAAGTACTAACATTCAACCAAAGCTTGTGTTTCCAGTGAATATCCAAGAAACTCTCAAAGATAAGACTGTCAATAACCAGGCAAGGCTGAAGGCAAGACCAAAGGACATTCCAACCGAGCAAGTCGTAATATGCAAGGAAGAGCAGCCATGCATAAGACAACAGTCGTACAACAAGATACAAATGCAACGGGTAGAGTACTATAATGAAATCTCATTGGTCACGGTCCTCACGGAGCACCAATACGTACAAGAGAATAAAAGTGTTTTTTTTACCTTTGCCACCTAAATATATATTAGAGATTATTGCCTGACCATATGCGTCAATACTTGTATAATAGAAAAAACATCATATTTTAGCTAAGTAAATACAAAATTTATCCATATCATATCATGTAAAACTGTGTAAAAATAGATTAATACATTGCTTCTACCGTTTCTGTGTAAATTCACACAAACATTATCATTTTGCATATTTTGTATTATTTTTTGTTTTTAGGTATCTTGAGAATGAAAGAAGGTGGTAGATAATGATTGTTGTGTGTGAAGAAAAAGAAACTAATAAAAACAAAATCAAGATAATTTAAAATTTAATTAATGAAATATAGTGTAGAATAAATAATATGATATAAAGTGTTTTAAGAAGTGAGTATATAAAATAGAAAAATAAGTCACTTATGCTAAAATAGACGGACACGGGTGATCCAAAATGCTCTAAAGTCCAAGAAATATTGTACTTGGTTTTGTAATGTAGCTATAAGCAATAAGCATTCAACACCTGTAACAAGGTCCAGCACCTTCCCTGGATATAAAAGGAAAGAATGATGACTTTCATTATTAGGGCCGAAGAAGGAAATAGGAAGGCAACTTGTCGCTAAGAAAGATTGAGATATTTGTGTAGGAGAATTCAATATTTGGCAGTAGGGATTTCTCTACCCTAATCATATTGGTTTTTCACTTCTGCTATCTCAATGACCTTTTTCACGTAAAATGTTGTGTTCTTCACGTTCAACTTTTATTCATTGTTCTATTACACAACAACTAACTCACTAAATCAGTCATTAATCCAATGTTCAATAGTTTCATCTTTAAGCTAACTAGTGCAATTATTGACTAAGTTACCAACAACATGTTATCTAAATTAACTAGTCAGTTAGTGTTAGAATAATAGTTAAAAAAATTAAAATTATTATTTTTCAAAAATTCCCCTTAATAAATAAGGTTTAATTAATAGAATTTTTTTAACTTTTTAAATATGAAATAAAATGAATATAAGATTTGAGTTTAGGAGTTAAGGCCATCTTATACTAAAAGTAGTTTTACAGTACTTTGGGAGCACAATTATGACATACACCCTCCTCACACATGATAGTAAAGTTCGCTAATTAAATTTATGATCAGACCAATATTGATGTGAAATAAAAGAGTACATCATTATTATGATCCGAGAATATTGTATAATTTTCTTTAGTGCCATGAAAAAATTAAGAGTTGTTCCAAAAGTTCAATATGATAAAAATCTTAACAATTGGGATGTGGCCAAATGCCCTGTTGAAACGTGGCAAATTTGTCAGGAATCGAGTCATACTGTCATAGAGCACATGACCAATGTGAAAAACTTCAAAATGCTTAGAAGCTAATGTTAAGACCTATGATAGATTAAGTTGTCTCTTTCACCTATCCTTTTCTAATTTCTACATGTGCTTTTATAGTGCTATACATTGTTTTTCTTGAATGGAAGGATTCTCAATTAGTTAAGATAAGCATAAACCGTTCATCTTCTTAATTTACTCACTTGTTATGGTCATTCAAGGCATTCTATCCTTTTAAAATGACCAATTATGCTGCCATGGCAGTGAATTATTTCAAATTATTCATCCTATAGTACATTCTGTCTATATAACTTTTATCATTATTTGTCGGGTTGTGGCACTTGTCACATATTAAGATAACTATGCCATGTCTGCATGCCTTTATTAATGGCCTGTCACATACGTGCTCTATCAGCTAGAATTCGCAGTCGTCGTTGAATTTTTGTGTACTAAATATGAATGATTATCATAATGATCATAAGCTACAATTGTCTTGGAGTTTGTTTTATATATATATATATATATATATATATATATATTCAGCACCAATATGTACATTCTAATGCCTTGGGTTTGTACTTTGTTCTCTCCTAGTAGCAATATTAATCAGGGTTGGCTGGCCTGCTGCTTGATCTTTTGCTAGCAAATTAATCATTTGTTTTAGAAATTCTACTTTTACGTTATAAGTGCCACTTTTTGAAAACGTTTTCAGCCAAGTTATGATAGAAGAAAGTGGACAAGCTTAAATAATAATTAATGTTCACGGTGTTCAATAAACTTTTATATTATAGGTACAGGAAGCATAGAGTAACTTCTGTTTTGTAGCTGTTTTGAAGAAAGTTGTCAATAATATAATTTCATTAATCAATTATTTTGTCAATTATTTTTTGTATGAAGTATTAAATTATACTTGTCTACTATGGCATATCATTATTGTAGGGAATTACACCGAAATCCCAACCTATAAGAAACAAAACAAATAGAGAAAATACACGTCAAAGAAAACAATCACACGCACAAGACAATATTTACGTGGTTCGGCAATTTACCTACATCCACGGAGTTGCAGGGATTTCATTGTTATCAGAGAAAAATACAGAGTACAACTTGCGGCTACTCACTAGGTTAATTGGAATTACTCTAAATCACACGGCTGCACTAGAAATACAAAATATATATATATATATATATTAAAGTTGGCTGAAAAAGGTTTCTATTACAAATAGGATTTGGTCAACTAAGTTGGGCTTGTGGCAATTCAAGCCACACACGGACCAACTTCAACAAATCTCTTGGCTTGAATTGATCAAACTACACTAGCAAACTCCTCCATCAGCTCCACCTTAGCCCTTAAGGGCTCACAAGCTACAAACATTAGCCACAATCCTCCATAACACAATCTCTCATCCCTGCAACTCATCCTCCTGTCCTCAAGCTAGAAGACCAATTGAAACTGCGCACAGCTTCAACTTCTCAATAGTGACACCCTTAGTCAATATGTCTGCCAGGTTCTTAGATCCACAAATCTTCTCAAGCATTACCAGCTTATCTTCAACAAGGTAACGGATAAAGTGGTATTTTATTTGTATGTGCTTCGACTTTGAATGAAAAGCCGAATTTTTGGCAAGAAAGATTGCACTCTGATTGTCACTGTGTAGAATGCCCATCTCCTGCTTCTTACCCAATTCATCTAAGAAACCATGTAGCCAAATCATCTCCTTTCCAGTTTCAGTTGCTGCAACATACTCAACTTCTGTAGTAGACAAAGTGACAATCTTTTGCAGATTTGAAGCCCATGATATAGCTGTACCACCCAGAGTAAAAACAAACCCACTAGTACTCTTTCTACTATCAATATCACTAGCAAAATCAGTATCTACATAACCCTGCAGTTTCAAACTTACACCTGTGAAGCAAAGACATGTATTTGATGAACCCTTCAGATATCTCAGAATCCACTTGACTGTCTCCCAATGCTGCTTTCCAGGCCTACTCATGAATCTGCTCACAACTCCTACTGCATGTGCAATGTCTGACCTTGTACACACCATAGCATACATTAAGCTGCCAATAGCTGAGGCATAAGGCACCTTGCTCATGTGGTCCCTTTCTTCTTCTGTCTTTGGTGACTGTTCTTTACTTAGTTTGAAATGACTACCCAAGGGTGTTCTTGTACCTCTTCTGTTACAGTATTAGCAGAATCATTTTCATTCTTCTTCTTAGGACTTTTGCATTGGTTCCTAAAGTGACCTGTTTTTCCACAATTCCAGCATTGTACTTGTTGGCCTGATCTAGATTTACTTCTGTTTCGATTAGAATTTCTGGATTTTGATCTGCCCCGATTTGAATTTCTGTTATTACCTCTGCCTCTTGTCTCAAGGCTTAGGGCAGAACCAGATCCTGAGGTTTCGCCTGCATCTCTTCGGCGAATCTCCTCAGCCAGAATTAAATCTCGTATATCATTGTAATTGAACTTTTCCTTTCCTGTAGAATTGCTTACTGCCATCCTCATTACCTCCCAACTGTTTGGCAAAGAAGCCAAAACGATTAGTGCACGGATCTCATCATCAAAATCAATTTCTACAGACGACAATTGATTTATGATAGTGTTAAATTCGTTCAGATGTTGTGCTACTGATGCATTCTCTGCCATCTTCAGATTGAACAGTTTCTTCATCAAGTGCACCTTATTGTTTGCTGACGGCTTTTCATACATACCAGACAAAGCCTTCATCAGATCTGCTGTGGTCTTCTCCTTTACAACATTATGTGCAACAGACCTAGACAGAGTTAATCTGATAACTCCTAATACCTGTCTGTCAAGAAGAGCCCATTCCTCAGCCTTCATAGTCTCAGGTTTTGTCCCCAAAAGAGGCAGATGCAATTTCCTCCCATAGAGATAATCTTCAATCTGCATCCTCCAATACGCGAAGTCTGTGCCATCAAACTTTTCTATTCCAGACGCCTTTCCTGCTTTCTCTGCCATTGCTCCCACTCAAACCTAACCCTAGGTTCTGATACCAGTTGTAGGGAATTACACCGAAATCCCAACCTATGAGAAACAAAACAAATAGAGAAAACATACGCCAAAGAAAACAATCATACGCACAAGACAATATTTACATGGTTCGGCAATTTGCCTACGTTCACGGAGTTGCAGGGATTTCACTATTATCAGGGAAAAATATAGAGTATAACTTGCGGTTACTCACTAAGTTAATTGGAACTACTCTAAATCACACGGCTGCACTAGAAATACAATATATATATATATATATATATATTAAAGTCGGCTGAAAAAGGTTCCTATTACAAATAGGATTTGATCAACTAAGTTGGGCTTGTGGCAATTTAAGCCACACACGGGCCCACTTCAACAATTATGAGCTTACTGCTATTTGTAATATATAACATAACAAAAAATAAATATATCTAACTCTTCATTATATATAATTTTGTTAGTCATAATATATCAATTAAAAAAAATATAATATTTTTAAAATTTTCATTGCATAAAATATAGTGGCACTAAATTTGAAGTATGATGTACAAGATAGTATCATACTTGAATAATTGAGTTTTTCTTTGAAATTTATTTCCAATTAATTAATATTTTTATGAGAAAAACACATTTTCCATTAGAGAGAGAATGGAAAAGAATATAATAGAGTATGAGATGGAAATAGAAATTAGTAAAGATGAAAAATGAAGATATAATCTATCAAAATGGTCAAAAAAGATTGGAATTTGAGTTTAGGTTGAACATGAGATCGGTAAGTCATAAGTGTATCAATCTGTTGAATGGAATGACATATTATGTTGGTTTCGACTGGAAGGGAGAAAAACATAGTTGAAAATTTTTGGTTTTGAAATAGAATTTGTGGACAAAATGGGCTTCTGCCCTTTTCAGGCAAATTAATTAGCTTTATACCCTCTTTCCCAAACTAAATAGAGAAATGCCTCTCTTTTAAAACTTGATTTATGATAAATCGAGTGAGGCCCTATAGTGGCGTTTTAAGGAGCCTATAGTGACGTTTTTTAAGACCTATAGTGACTTTTTTAACTCGAACTCAATGAAATCGAGTTATAGGTAAAAAAATTGCCTATAACTCGATTTCATTGAAGTCAAGTTAAAAAACGTCACTATAGGTCTTAAAAACGTAACTATAGGCTCATTAAAACGCCACTATAGGGCTTCAGAATTTTATTTTTCCTAACTCGATTTATCATAAATCAAGTTTTAAAAGAGGGACATTTCCCTATTTAGTTTGGAAAATGGGGTATAAAGCTAATTAATTTGCTCGAAAAGGGCAAAAGCCCATTTTGTCCTAGAATTTGCACTCAATAGAGAGAAAATCCTTATTCCATTGTTGGGTCCTTAAGCTAAAATTCTTATGAATTGATCGATATCACTCTTACGGTTAACTTTGATTATAAGACAATTAACTGAAGATTTAAATTATTTATTGGGGGAAATAAAGCAACATTAACTTTTATCTTTACCTTAGATCTGTTGATTAGCCTTATGAAATTTTATATCCTCATTCTTATAACATGAATTTGTAGCTTAAATATTGCATCTCGACTTATTTTATCCCAAGACTCTCTCTCTCAAATTCTTTGAGCAACTCTAAAAACGGATCAACCATCCATTTTATTCCAAATTATTCAGCTTTTCTAAAAGCAAATTGAGTACTTAACATTCTCCTTTTTTAACCTAATTTTTTATTCTCAAATATTTCTTTTGAGGATGGGATTGTGAGGTTTGACGGTCAAAAAGATATCAACAGATGAAATTTTACGATATCTTGACTTAATAATTCATAAAGATGGAGAGAATGCAAAATATTCAAATCGGAGGATAAGAGCATAGCGTATGAATTATAGAAATGCATTACAAGTGTTATGTAATTGTATAATAACTATTAAGTCAAAGAGAAAATTTAATAAGGCTGATATAAAAGCAGTTGTACTCTAGGGCACTGGATGTTTTTGTGCTATCAAGAAGCAACACATCTATAAAATGAGTATAACTGAAATGAAGATGTTAAGATGGATTAGTAAAAATACACAGAAAGATATGATTTGAAACTAGAAAATTTGGTTAACAATATGGATGGCCCCTATTGATAAAAAGACAAAGGAGAGTCACTTGAGATGTTTGGTCATATTTAGAGGAGAACAGTTAATACATTGGTGAGAAAAAGTAAGTTAATTTAAGTTGAGGGAATAAAAAAAAATGATGGAAGAAAAATGAAAATATCATTAGTATAAGTTAAAAAGGATATGTCAATTAAAGAGTAATTAAATAGAATATGGATAATGACAGAAAATACAATTTTACATACCTCCAATTTTGACTAATCTATTGAGGATCCCGATTCTTAGCTGACTAGAAAAATTTAGGACTAATTTTGTTGCTGTTGTTCTCGTTGTTATAGTAAAATGTTTCTTTTGATGGCTATACTCTTAGAGTAAACTGGGTGACAAAGTATATTGTTTCAAATTAAGAACCATACATAATCCAATTATACGGTGATAAGAAAATTGAGGAGGATATAACCCCAAAATCTATTATCTCGATCAAGGGTCCTACTCCTACTGTAAGATACTTTGGAATCAAAATGAGTCAATGATACTCATCCAAAATAGTATTCTCTTTTTCGCTGATTATTGGTGGCTTGGTGCTAGCAATGATGGCTTTGCTTAAGTCGAGCTACATCTGGATTCATAGCCCCTCTATAGGCAAGCATCCAAATAGGTAACTATGAATCTTCATTAGATCTTAAAGAGATTGCTACAAGAAAGGCCAATTCAGTACGGCACTGCACCATCCCTCCTGGCTTTAGAATTCAACATAGATTATTCCTTAGGCATGGTCTCGGCGTCACCTTTAGAATTCAACATATATTATTCCTTAGGCATGGCCTCGGCGTCACCTTTCCTTATATGAATGTGACCGAACATTTCACTATTTACTCCCAACACAGTTTTGCTAGATGCATAAGCCCAGCCTGTGCCTACATCACTCTCCATTAAGTTTAGTGCGAACAATTTTATGATCAAAGTACTTAATAAGTGTTGGGGGCCCACCATTTGCTCTCTATGACTGCTCTAAAAATAGACCGTGGGGGGGCGATGTTGAATGCCATAAAAAACTTGAGTGTATTTTTTTCATTACTAATTAGTTTTGAGGTGGAGTGCCATATCTCATGGTTTGACAAATGGTATAAGAGATAAGGTGATCATGTATTCGAGTAGTGGAGCCTCATCGTGAGGAGGGATTGTTGGGAGACCGCAATTCAACTCCCTCCAACTGTTCTAAAAACAGGTTTGCGGGGTGTGGGGCGCGATGTCAAATGATAAAAATCTTGGGTGTGTCGTCCTCATTACAAATTGGTTTTGAGGTGGAATGACATAACTCACGGTACAACAATAAGTCTAAAGCTTTTCGAGGATATGACGAAGTCATCAAAAGAAACAAGGCAAACTCTTGACGTCAAGTAATACAAATTGATATGACAATTAATATAATTGATACCACATTAATAACATGGTGAATAGACTTCTTAATTACTATTATCTTGCGTTTAAAAGTTGACACTAACAGATATACTAAAATTTATAGTAGTATCTAACATCACTCTTTCAATAATTGACACAAGCTCTCTCTTCAAAATTTTGATGTTAGGAGTTAGGACACATAAGTTAATGCAAGCAACATTGCGTTAGTAGAGAATTCTAAGAAAATCTTTCTGCAAATATCAGCCCAAAAAGCATCAATATCCAAGCAAACGCAAGAAGGAATGTTTTAAGTTCGATGCTGACAGATTTAGCCACCATGTTTTATAATGTGCAACATAAGCTAGCGGATTTAAGAAGTGCTAAATTACATAAGAGTAAGGGAGCTCTTTGTAATCTTTTCCTTCACTATATATATATGACCCTATACATGCTTATCCAAAAGCAAAATATGCAATTCTACACATGCATAAAAAATTATCTGTTCCAACTACAGCTTTGATATAAAAGCGAACTGATAGGTCTTTCAAATGTAAAGTATGCATGCCATTGTAGAGGTCAGCAGAAACTGCATGTAGCAAATGACAAAAAGCATATATCAATATAAGGTTAACCAAACTTCAAAGTAATGTGGGTCTAACACGGCTCTTCAGTTTTCCAAGAAGAGAAAACCTTGCAAACAATGTGTCTCATTTCTGGTCCTATGAAAAGTGACTGATTATCATTGTAGAGCCTATCTCTTTGGTTACATTTGCATGGCTAGGAGAGCTCAAAGCATATTTTAGTTATCACAAAACAAAAACCCAAATCAATTCAGAGTAATTATTCAGCATTCTGGAAACAATGTTCATTATTCCTTCCTCTCACGTCTTATCCATTTAAAAGTCATTGGACTCTCCCTCCCATTGTTTTCTTAGGGATCGTTTTCTAAAAGAGCACAATTCAATTTGTCCACATTACAAATCCTGTATGTCCATCACCCCCCTAGCAAAAAGACATAAACAAAGAGTCCATCACCTTAAAACAGTACGTACGAGTGGAAATTGTTGGACGGCAAGGGCCTTTTTAAAAGCAAGAGTTCTTATCCCGTAAACTACAAAATTTGCAGCCCCCTAGATTGAGACCCATGAGATCATTGTTTGACATATTACAGACATATTTGCCAAGTGTTAATTTGTGTTAGTATATCACTTACACCAAACCAACCACACCACCGCCCCCCCCCCCCCCCCCCCAAACACACACACACACACACACAAGTGTTAGTGCAGCGCATGTACCATATTTATAATATTTAATACATGTTGAGATCCCTGATCGAAACTAAGATCAAGGATATACACATTAATTGCCCTTAATTTTAGTCCGATCTAGGATCCTTCTAGATCAACTATGAACTCTATCTATATGGACATTTTTGAATAGTTTTGTGTAGAGAAAACTATACAGAATACAGAGATTCTATAGTGTTCATCTCTCTCTCTCTCTCTCTCTCTCTCATTTTGTCTTTATCGTAACAACTTCTTTGAATTGTATTAATCTAATGCATTAACTTAATGCGAACTCCCAAATTAATCTATATTAATATCTAAAAACTAAAATATAATATTTTTTGTTACCATATTTCTGTTGAGTAGGTTCTTGATAAAATTAAAAATTATTATGTTATTAAAGTATTGTATTTTTTTCCCTAATATAAGTGATTAATTAATTTATATTTGCTTCATTTTTAAGCCATTTAAAACTTATAGAGGACTGAACTATTTGTAAAGGGCACTGTAAACAAATTCTAGCAACACCTTACATTATTTAATATACACACACACATCTAGTCTTATATAATAATTGAAGGTAAAATGCATTATTTTTTCTTGAAAAAAAACTTATAAAATTTAAAACACTTTCAAATAACAAATATAGATAGCTTTAAAATATAATATATTGTATCAACTATATTTTATTAGAAAATAATCACATCATTTTAAGAAAAGTTGAAGATTAACACTTATAAGTTTCATCTACTATTTTATTTTTTACTTAACAAAAAAAAACAAATCTGCTAATTTTTCCACTGGTCATGCAGGTTTGCAACTAACTTTTGGATAAAATGAATGTTAAAAATCCATAGTTTCAATGCATTAAGGCACTCATATTGTACTATTTTGACTTGTACACAGGTTCGTACAAATAATTAGAACTAACTCATTATGGATGGTATAATTAGTAGTCAAACCAATTTCAATCCAACTATACCACAAACACAACTTATTTCATAACCAACACTCCAATCAAGAAGAATCTCAAGGGGACCATAAAGATTAATTTCAAAGGCCTAAAATTATCCACCACAAGGGAATCAAGCTTGTGTGCATTGTATTTTGTCACTTATTTGACTGGAAGTCAACATATAATGGACCAAGATTTTGTATGTTCCAATGAGGCCAAAACACTTGGGGTGTGTGTGTCAGGGTTTCACTGAGAAAGGCAGAAAAGAAAAGAAGGGAATCAAAATCCACAAGATCTTCTAAAATTTTATTCTTGGAAGCAAACAGAAAACACTATAATGCTTCCATTTCCTGATACCAGAGATTGATGCCATATCCACCTAAAATTAGCCAAACAAGTGCTGCACCCCTTTGAGTCTTCTCGGTAGTGATTCCATTCTTGGAACATACGGCGGATATATATATGGAGATCTATCCTAATTCCTAAAAACCTATGGCCTAATCCACCCATCTACCCCTACGATTTTGATATGAATATGATACAAGGAGTGTATGTGAAAAGCCTGCGAGCAATATTTTGTCATATCTAGCTAGCTAACCCACGTGCCATGCACTCAATCCTCTTAGTTCCAGTCGTAACTTTCCATAATATAGAGGTAAATAGATAGAAACAATCTTAACACTAAAATCAAAATAAAAACAGAATGGTAATTGTTCTCCCACACTAATTGTTATACATTTCATATATATATATAACGTCTACAATGTCATGTAATATTTAGAGTTTTATGTACGAACGATATATAATAAACAGTATGTAAGAATCAATGTCCAAACAGAAAGTAATATTGTTAGGGATATATTTATGTAATTGGTTAATTTTTTGACAAAATGCATTTCATTTGTAATTTGGTAGATCTAGGATGGGTTTAGCACTTCAAGAAACAAGTGTTCAAGTTAAGTATTGAAACCATGCAAGTCTGAAAAAAAAAAAAAACAAATGAAGGGAGTGCTGTTCATTAAAACTCGACAGAAGTCTAGACAGAATCCTTTCTATCGAGATTTAATATTGAAACTCGATAGAAGCTCGACACAAGCTGTATCTGTTGAGAATTACGAAATCAGACTTTTCAGATCTGATTACACGCATATTCCTATGTATTTTTGTAGGGTTTTTTTTTTTTTTTTCTCACAACCCTAGACATATATAAGGATTATTTTAAAGGTCGTCACAAGGTGATGCAAGAACAATACATGCATTGTGTGACCGAAAGCAGAAATCCCTCTAGTTCGTCATTCTCTTTGAAGAAGCTACTGCGTCTTTACGCCAAGGGTTTTGTAACCAAGGAGCTTCCTGATATTCATTGTTGATAAAGTGAAGAACTTTGCAGTCAACAATCTTCTTCAAGTTGGTGAGTTAGTCACATATTGAGATCTGTGCATCATTGGTTAGTCATGTACTAGGATTCGTGCATTGAACAGAGAGATTGCACTACAATATAAGTCCAATTAGGTATTGAGGTAAGGGTTCAACCGTAAGTTAGTATTTTGGGATAGGCTAAAGGGTTTGATAAGATTCCTTATACTTGTAACCACTTATGATTGATAATAGTGGATTCTCGGGAGTGGTGACCTTAAATTCACTCGGTGGAGTTTTGCATCGGTGGTTTTCCTCATTCATAAACAAAATCACCTATGCCAAATTTATTTTCCGCTGCATTTAATTATTTAGTGATTTGTTTGTACTACCACGCCATTATATGTAATTTGATTAATTAATTAACTTGGGTAATTAATTAATTTGCAAGGGATCAATTCATTTTAACCTAACAAATATGAATATATTATTGTAATCTAACAAACACATCCTCAATTTCGTAGGTATGAATCTCAGTAAATGACTCTCAAATTTACCATTCTATAATGCTACAAAACTTAAGGTCCGTTTGGATACAACTTATTTTGCTGAAAACTGAAAACTAAAAACACTGTAGCAAAATAATTTTTAAATATATGAAATATTACTGTTCACTTTGTTTTTTACTGTTTATTAGCCTAAAATCACTGTTTATAGACAATAAACAGTGTCAAACGTGCGTCCAGGAAAAAAAGAAAGGTTGAAAACGCGTAAAGAAACAAAACATGGGCGTGGACGTGAATTCAAACCCACACTTAATATATACCGAAAGTTGAGAGTTTCTTAAACTTAATGGATAGATTCTGGTGTCTATATATAGCAGAGACGTTTATGACTGTTATCTCCATCTTTCCAAAAGCGCAATTATTATGCTTTCAAACCCAATGTAGATTGAAAGTGCATGATGAAATCTTGGAACAATAATATTATTCCATTTACAAATAAGGGGACCTCCAATGACATAAAAACGCTTGTCGAGGAGAGAACCTGTCATTCTATCATGGAGGATCTTCAAAAGTTCAAGCCTTTTTATCCGATAAAGGTTTGAGACGTGTAGTCAGACAAGATCAACCAGATTTTCTCTTAGATCTTGGCAAGCATGCCACACAGTGTACACTTACCCGTAATGGGTCCCCGCCCCGCACACGCATGATTTGCTGCGATGTGCATGGGATTTTGATTTCCACTTTGTTCCCATTTTGGGACTTGGTGGTGAATGGTGATCAACTCAAGTCACATTTTGTCCAAGCAGGTTCCCTCTTATTAATAATTTTTGCTTAGTAATGGTTTTTGGATCACAAACTATTTTATAAATTTTTGTCATAATTTTGATATGATAGATTATAAGTGATTGTCAATCATTTATATTGTTATACATAAACTTTATTATTATTTTTTTCTATCACCCATACTCTATCACATTACAATTATGATAAAAAAACTGTGAAATAGTTTGTGGTATTAGATTTTTTAAAATTTCCTTTATATCCTAATTTTTTAGACCACAGCTAGCTATGTTGTTGTCCCGCCGTCACTAATACCGTGAATGATGGGCGCACAATTTTTTATTATTATTTAAAAGAAACCACAAGATTATGTTGTCCATTTTTAGAAGAAAGATACCTATAAAATCGACCCAGGTGGGGGGGGGGGACCAAGGGGTCCCGGCCCGCTGGCCCCTTTTTATTATTTTTATTTTTTACTTATAATATTTTTCATCCATAGTTGCCCCATCTTCGAAAGCCTTGGGCTCCCTCCTCTCTAATTAGTCTAGTTAGCTTAGCACAACTGGCAATTATTCAACCAAAAAAATTAATAAAAATAATAAAAACATTTACAAAGGTGATTATATTTAGCAAAAAAAAAAAAACTATTTTACCACAAAAGAATCAAAAAACCATGTGTTATTAGAGAAACTAAAACTAAAATTTTGTAACTATAATAAACTGGAATAAATACCAGTTTATTATAGCAAGTTGTTAAAAAAAAAAATACAATATTTTATTAAGATTATATCTCTTTCTTCACTTAAAAAACTCAAATTCTCTCTCATTCTTATTATTTTAATTAGTTGATTATAATATTTAAATAAAGTGGTAAAATAAATAAAACATTTGATGTTAGGTGTATTGTAAAGTGAGGTAGTAAAAATAAATAAAGTATCTTTTTGAGGTACTAAAAACTAAATTTTTTAGCATAACTATTGTGAATGCTCTAACATAAAAAAAAAAAAAATCCTAGCTAACCTAGTATTAAAAAAAACATTATTATTATTATTTTGTCTTTGTTGGTAGATGATTGCATCTTAATATATTAAGAAACAATGATTTTGTGTATTTATAATTTGTTAATACTATATGAATGCCTATTTGGAGTTTTTTTTTATTTTTTATTTTTTATTTTTACTTCTATCCCCTCTAACTTAAAATCCTAGTTCCGTCCCTATATAAAATCTACTTTATAATCATGGCAATATGTTAGTTGTTTTAGTATATGTACGTAGGATTCAAACATATAAAAATTTGGTTAAATGAAAAACCACTCAGCAAAAAAAAAAGATTATAAGAAAAACCATTTCTTGGTTTAAGCCCTGAGGAGTATATAGTGATTACTATACGAGAGTTTTACAATGTTATCTCCACTTATTTTATATAAAAGGAAAAGAAATGTGTTATTCCCTATATGAGAGTTTTAGAATATTATCTCCACTTATATATATATATATATGGTTAACTTCGACGGCACGATGTTTGGGGAGTCCGATGAGGTAGGCATTGGAGTGGTTATTTGAAACTCCAAGGGTGAAGTTATGGCTGCTCTTTCGGAGAAGATATAGAAGCCTATCATAGTGGAAGCTTTGGAGTTGCTGCCAAGCGAGCTACACGTTTCTCTCTTGAATTGGGCTTCAATCACTGAGTTGGTGGATGGGAAAAATCTCAAGGTGGTCACCTAATTAGAGATACCTTATCTTTTGTAAACTCTTTTTAGAGTAATTCTTTCTCTCATGCTGTTCGGCAAGGTAATGCAGTTGCACATGCCTTAACCCAGAGAGCTAGACATTTGTTTTCTCTAGTTGTCTGGATGGAGTCTATTCCTCCAGACGTTTTATTTTTTGTTTTGTCTGATCTTCACTTTCATGAATAATAAGTAGGAACTATCTTTTTCTCAAAAAAAAAAAAAGAAAAAAAAAGAAAGAATTTCAATTTTGGGTACAATTTTGCGCCATGTGTCCTAAATTATTTATTTTTAGAGAGAGTTTTATTTTCTAATTTTAGAATCAAATGTGGGACCATGTTATAAATATTCATCCAAGTGAGTTATTGAGTACAAAAAACCAAAGAGTCTAGAATAAATGAATCGTAAAAGAAAAGAGTTCTTCACAATAGCAAAAATTAAGAAGTAATAAATAAACATGGATAGTTTACATTTTATACCTTATAATATTCTTACAAGACTTTTTAAAGAGTTAGCAAAATATAAAATTCTTACAAGACTTTTTAAAGAGTAAACAAAATATAAGAATGACTATTAATAGTATTTAAATTATATATAGGAATTTGATAAGATTCTAGTTCAGTGGAAGAAAGGGAAGAAGAATTCATAATTGGAACAAGGAACAAGGTAGAGAGAAAGAATAGGGAAGAAACAATGAAATTCTTATCTACATGAGCTTTACAATCCTTACCCTCCCCATATAAGCACTACACCATGTAACCAACTAACTACCTACTTGACACCCTGGCCCAACCAACTAACAACCCATAATAGCAATACAATAGCAGTACAATTTATCTATAGTACAGTCTAGTCACTGCACACTCCCACACACCCACATGCAGGCACGCACCCACTCCCCTGCAGCTATATACGCACCACCTTGCACACACACATGCACACTCCCCTGCACACCCTTACACACATAGTTGTCACACCTACACATGCACACCCTTGCAGCTATATACGTACCACTTGTGCACACCTTTACACCTACTTACAAATATCAATAGCCTACAATTGCCACAATGCCTATTTACAAATATCTGCAAATATCCACACATGCATGCATTTACAAATATCTACAAATATCCACATTGTCACACTACAGTACCTATCAGAATTATACTATTCATCTTTCTATATATCTTTAAGTGTATCCATAAATATATATATATATATATATATATTTTTTATATTAATAGGTAAAACTAAGAGAAAATCCAATTAGATTTCAAATTGGAATTCAGTTAGAGTCTAATTTTGCGTGACATGTCCCTTCTAATTTAAGTTTTAAAATTTTTGTGCCACGTATCTCATCTAATGTAAGTTATTTAATTTTTGTGCCAAATGAGTTAATTCAATGTAGAAAACGAAGAGTTTAATATAAATAAATCATAAAAACCTAATAATATATATATATATATATATATAACCAATATATAAACAACGTTTAGAGAAAATTTAATTAGATTTAAAATTGAAATTTGCTTTTGTTAGCTTTCCATGCAAATTAAATTGTTTAGATTTTTACTGTTATATTTTTTTTTCTGAATTAATGAGCATATTTTTTATACTGTTTCTATTAAGATATTTTGTATGATAGGATCTTGAACATTACAAATTGTAATTGAGTTGAACGATCCCATGCACCTATCCCCATTCAATTTAGGAGATACTATTGGGCTAATTCACGGACAATGATTGTGAATTGATATTGTATATGTAGTATCTAATAGTGATTTTCAAAATTATATATATAATAGCAGTGTAATGAGAAACTTTATGTAACCAATATCATGAAAATTGCAAGAAAAAACTATTTTATCACGTCCAAGTGTTTTGGTTGAACTAATATCCTATATGTTTTATAATTCAAACTAACATCAATAGCACCACTACAATTCATCATTTTCGTGCGTAAGTACGGATTATATACTAGTATATATTAATAGGTAAAACTTAGAGAAAGTTCAATAAGAATTTGAAATTAGAGTCTAATTTTGCGTCATGTGTCTTAATTTATGTGGGGACCACACCATAATTATCCATTTAAGTTTGTACTTAAGTTTTTTAATCTTTGTGCCAAGTGAGTTAATGAGTACAAAATACTAAGAATCTAATATTAATGAACTATAAAATTAAAACAAAAAAATCAATCACATGTACTCAATAAAAATCACCATACAATAAAGATCACCACATGTTCTATCTTATTAAAAATTAGAAAAAAAAGATCATAAGTTGTATTGAATTTAGGCAAGAATTTTAATATGTGACTAATTATGTTTACTTAAAAAAAGAAATTTGACTAATTATTTATATTTTTATGATAAAAATTGTGTTTAATTTTAAATGTATCTATATATGTATGCATGTGTTACATGTTTTTTTTTTTTTTTTTAATAATTTGACTAATTATTTATATTTTTATGATAAAAATTGTGTATAATTTTAAATATATCCATGCGTTTGCATGGGTTATATACTAGTTTTATATAAAAGGAAAAGAAATTCAAGAAATACTTTTTTATTTAATAAGTTTGAAAACTACATTGTTAAAAAGGGAAAATTATATGTCTTTGGACCTATATACAATCTAAAAGAGAAAAGTATAATCTTTTGATTCCTCATTACAATCTAAGAAAATTAAAATTACTATACATTAATATTTGGCTGCAATCTAAGAAAAAGTAAAAAAAGTTACATTGCTTTGGTTCCTAGTTACAATCTAAGAAAAAATAAAATTGCACCGATAATGAATAATTTATGAACCTAAAATCTAATTCAGAGGCTAGATTACGAAATGGAAAAGTGTTAGGCACTTATTCCATCCAACCCGAATATCAGTCTTCATGAAATTAATGGTCATATCATGTTGTGCACTAATCCAATCATGTTGTCATGCTAAGCATTACTAGAAATTATATATGTGTGTATATATGTTCATCATGTGAATTTTATGAAATTTAAAATCTAATCCTATATGCATGAACATATTAATCGACCCATATCATCAAAAATCTAGATTTTAAACAATTGATTTTATGAAAACTTAAATCGAGTCTAGAAATATTTTTGCATGCACGAACTCTTTCAAGTGGTTTAACAATGGATTTCCTTCAAGATTATGGATCACTTTACTGCACTAATCTCCTTGAATCAATCCATGGATCTTCCACTTAAATATTTGAGGGAGTTGTGCTTATTGTGTTGCATAGGACATTGTATTGTTTGAAGAATTATTGTAAGAATGGTGTTTAAGGATGCTAAGATTGTTTAGATGAGCCTAATTGAAGAGAGCAATGTTACATTGAAGCAATCTACTAATGTCTCTCTCAAGAAACTCTTCTCAAAATTTTTGGAGAGTTTCTTTATGGAAGCGCTAAATTCTCCAAAAATTAGAAAAATTTTTGAATCCCCCTTTTTTTTTGTGATAGATTTCTATATCTATAGAAGAGAATGGGTTGGGAAGCTTGAATTTCTCTCTCATCCTCTAGTATGTTTAATTTGAAATTTAAATTGAAAAATGACGTTAATTTGAAAATATGAGGATAAAGTGTCAATCGGTAGAGTTTCAAAAAAAAAAAGTGTCAATCGGTAGATTCGGTACTTATTGTTTGGTGCAAAAAAGTGTCGATCGATTCTTAATCCTCTTTGACATGGTGTTGAATGGAATTTTGACTTTTTGACTTCTTGCCTCAAATTTCAAAGTTTTGAGTGTTTTTCACTGGATTTTCTAATTATTTTGAGGATAATTACAAGTTTTAGCCACTTTGAAATCTTTCAATGATTGGATACCCAGGATATTTAGGAGTTTTAAATTCAAACTAATCATCCATCTTACAAGACTTATTGGAATTCAAAAGTCATAATTATCTTGTACGATTTATCCAACACTTTTAGTTGCATCCTTGTCCTAAAATTTAAACCAATTGGATTTTGACATATTACTAATTTTAATTAATCCAATTAAGGTCTAATCAAAATTAATTGATCTTAATCACATGGTTTTAGTCCTAAATATGTATATTATCATTAGATCGTGATATGGCATGATTTTTTAATTGGATGGTCCAATTGTTGCATCCAACATATTATTTTGATCGTTTTGAACTCTAAGATATTTCAGGATTGATTTCATGTTTATTCGCAAGGTTTTCAGACCTGGACTGGACCGGGAGGTTGGACCATGAAAATCAGTTTTTTAAGCATAAATAATCGGATTTTTTGTTAATTCCGTTAACCCCTAAAACCAGGGTTGGACCACACGAACTGGTGGCAAGAACCGTGAACCCCTTAGCATTTTTTTTTTTTTAATAAAAACAACTTATCACAATTTTATTTTACTTAATTAAATTATCTATCTCTTATAAGGAATTAAAAAAAAAATTAAAATCCTTCAAAGATATTCAACTTTACTTCAAAAATTAATCATAAATTTTAATGTTTTCATGGTTATTATTTTATTTTATTAACTTTCTTATTTAATTATTAAATATATGCTTGAAAATCATTAAATTTCCCTCACATATATAAATATATTGTCAATTTTGCTAGTTTTATAAATTTAATATCTATATTTAAGTTTTAATTAATTATTAAATTAATTATGATGTCATCACGGTTCGACTCCGGTTCGACCTCAAAAACCTTGAACCTCTCCCTTTTATGGTTTAATGAACGGTTCGGGTCTGAAAATCTTGTTCATTAGATGATTGAAATGAAATTTACATTTTTCATATATAGTTTGAAATTAAGTATTTTTCCTTGAAATATTAAATAACTTTTTAATCATTTCTCTTGATGTTTTAATATTTCACATAACTTTCAAGTTTATATCTGATATGTATTACCTTTAATATACTACGTTAACTAACTACATGCTATTGGTTCTAGCTATCTCAACTGGTAAAATCTCTGATGGTTGAATAAAAGATTTAGGGTTAAATCCTCGCCTACACTTAAAACTGATTGGTGTCTTGGTCTGATGATAAAGAGATATCATCAGGAGTGGACATCATAGGTTGAAACTTTCTCTCAAAAAAAAAAAAAAAAAAAAAAAAAACTACATGCAATCATACTAGCATATTTAGGGTCCGTTTGATACATGTGTTTAAATGCAATCATACTAGCATATTTAGGGCTCGTTTGGTACTTGTGTTTAAACAACAGTTTTCAATTTTTTTAGAAATACGTGTGGGTGAAAAAATATTTGAAAATACATGTAATGTTGTTTAAAAACTGAAAACATATGTTTAAACACATGTACCAAATTGGCTTTAATTTTCATATAAAACATCAAACGTGCATCAATTGCTTAGAGCTTGGGGTCAAGGTTAAAGAAGTTGGCTTTATGACTCCAACAAATCCCAATAAATTATTATTATTATTATTATTATATCTACGTTTTAAAGTACAAAATTTTTGTAAGAATGTTAATTAATATTATCAATTTATCCTCATTATCATTGTTAGGTTTAGGGCTGTAAATGAATTAAGTCGATCATAAACAACTCAGGCTTGGCTCGATAAAAATCTTGTTCATGTTTGTTTGTTTAAAAACAAGCTAAATTTGAGTCTTAGTTTTAGGCTCATTTAATAAATAAGCCGAGCCCAAGCAAAAAAAATTGTTCACGAATAAGCTCGTGAGCTATTAGGCTTGATATATAACAATTCAAGTATAGACTCATTTATAAGTTTATATGTGTTAACTAAATATACTCATTACACATATCTTAGTAATGACATGGTCAATATGAGACCACCACCTATATTACCTTAATTTTTTCATTCCCTTTAAATTGATCAAGAACCACTTTAGATTATAGTTACATTTAAACATAAATAAATAATTAAGTAGGCCACATATGATTCATTCCTATTAATCATCCAAAGTAAAGTTATGAAACATGTTAGTATTTTCTCATTCATAATAGTTACAAACATGTATTTTTCTAGTCCTTTACTATCTAACGTGAATGTAAAAATTGTATTTTGAACAATTGTTGAAGTGTAGACAAGAAATGAAGAATGAATGAATAATTATGTAAATTATTAATTTGAATAATGGCTAATCATAAGTAAGACTAGATGCATGATAAAATGAGTATACTATTTTCTTTTTCTTTTTTGTTAATTTTAGAGATTTAAGAATTTGATAATGTAGTTTTTTTTAGATCTCAAGCTCAAAACCTTAACCTAAGCTCGAGTTTGAGTTTGATATTAAGCTTGAGTTTGGCTTGACTAATTAATCAAGCTAAGCTAAGCCGAGCTCAAACTTTTTGACTTTCCTACAAACTCAAGCTCAAATACTATTTTTAGGCTTGTCACAAGCTCAGGCCAAACTCAAACATTTGATTTTTCCTAACGAGCTAGGTTTGAATATGCACTACTCTACAAAACTTGGCTCGTTACCGCCTAGTTAATTTTAATAGATTAAATATTAGCAAGTCATGACAAAAATGTTGAATTTTGTGCATCATAAAGTGTTGTATTTCAAGTTCAAGACGAAGACCAAAGATCATCGTGAGGAAATAGCAGATTCTAAAATCTTGACACCTGCTTGACACATCCTCAATCAATCAAGCCTTTCTCAACACATCCTCCACACATTCTTGGTTGATTGAGAATCTCATATTATTATTTTATTTTATTTTATCTTACATGTTTTACATTAAGTCGGCTATAAAAGTAGGTTTTTTGTAACCCTAATTAGAGGGCCTGTATAAAAGCCCATTAATTAAACACGACTTCAATAATGTTGTAGAGATAAATAGAGAAGAATCAATACTGATTACATTAAATCTTCAAGAGTTCTTGAAGCCACTAGCAGGAAATTTATGTGAAGGAATTCAAAATAGAAATTTCCAAGAAGTGGGAGGTGCAAGTGGCCACGTGGGTAGATTGGACAGGTAGCAATTATGAATATGGGTAGCAAAATAGAAGTCTCCATGGTGTTTTTTTTCTCTCTTCAATTGTTGTCCTTGAGTTTTCCACTTCATCATCATATCAATATGCACTTTGGTTTACTATATTTGATCACTTACTTATTCTGTGGAATATAACCTGTAATAATCCGAATTACATAATTGATTATTTCTTAAAGTTTATTAAATCCACTATAAAATCAGCATCAAGGTCTAACTTTGTCCAAACAGTCATCATCACTATTTTTATTGTATTATCAAAGTATTCTTAATCAAGGCGTGCATTACTGAAGCTACTTAAGATTAAATGATCTCTCCGATTTTTTTTTTTTTTTTAAATTAAAATTAAAAAAGATAAGAAAAGAAAAGAAGATTGACACTTGAATTAGAAATATCAATTTGCTGTGAAATATCTCGAGAAAAATTAGGTAAAGGACACCTAGGATATCAATTTTCTGTGATATATTCAAAGCTAATGAGATTTAGCAATACTAATACTACTTCATGATTGCAATGGGTGTCTGAAATTGTCACAATCTAGGACCTAGGTAGACTAATTTTGGGGCAATAAGTCTTGGGTTTTAATGCTATCAATTTTGAATAGGCTGCTCTCCATAATTATCAACATAGAAAGTAACTGTTGACTGACTTTAGCTAATTGTATGTGGTTTTGGTTGGCAGGGGCCAGGGGGTCAATACTGCATCGTACAAAATGTTTTTTAAAAGTCCCAGGAAATGGTTGATTTTTTCCGGTCACATGCATGTCTGTATTCATTATTCTGCATCAATTATTTGTACTCTTCATTTAAACTACTCGATCAAGTTTTTGAAATGTGGATAAACAGTGTTATTACTCATTTGTGTCGCATTGTTGTGGGGCAAATTAGCTACCTGTCCCAATTGATAAGAGCTCCAACCTTTTTGTTCGTTTTTATTAAAAAAAAAAAAGATAAATAAAAAGGGATCTCAATTCTCAAACATTATTCTAAAAGTTGATGATAATTGCTCATGTAGGCAGGGTTCAAAATCTCAAATCTCTTCTTCAACGACAAGAGATTTTATCTATCGGGTTAACTGAAATCCTTGAGTGTGTTAGTTAAAACTCCAAACCAGCCCATCCACTAGATTGTATTAGGAAAATAAAAGGCTAAAAATTAAATTCCTAATAATAAAGTCAGTTTCATGCAATCCTTTTTATGAATACTGTCACAAAATGTTACAAAATTAACGTCAAAAGTGCCTCACCATGTCCTTAAAATGAAATTGGGTTGCTTCTCTGGCTCTAGAGCATTCTTATTAAGAATTGTAAAAAATTTAGCATTTAGCATTTCAAAAAGTTACTTTATTTATTTTAATATCTCACTTTACAATACATCCAACATCAAAGGTTCTATAATTTTACCACTTCATTTAAATATTCTTTTTTTATTCTTTCTTTATATTTTCAAATAACTACCACTCATACCATGTTTTTTGTACCCAATAACTACCATTAAACAAATATTTTTTTTACAATCTCTAGCAGCCCATTGTTGCTAGATTGCAAAATTAATAGGATTTGCAATTCTTGATGGAATATGCTTTTTACAAACTTGATGTTAAAATTTAGCATTTATAGCATTTACAATTCTTAATGAGAATGCTCTACCTTTGTTTTGGGTGCTAAAATAAAATGTATTCATGTTGGTAAACCTTCCAAGCTTGGTTGCAAGGCTTAGCCCAAACCATAGACGTTTGAGGAAAACTTTAGCTTAAAAGCCCAAATAGATTTTCAACAGGTACTGCATTTATTTATGTAACCTTGGGTTTATGGGCTTCCCAATTAGCAAGTTTAGGACTGCATTTGAGATATAATTTGAACAGATCATAATAATTGTTCTTTTATACGTTTAAGATAGCATTTAGCCTAATGTAAATCTTGGTTTCAAAAATACATGTCCTTAAATCAAAACGCAAAGACTAGATCCTCTCCCTTTGTTCTTGAAAGTTGAGAGGATACATTTTATAGTGAGGATTTAATAAGGTACTAGCCGAATCACACGCGTTTCGTGAGTGCAATGAAGCTTATTTATTTATTTATTATTTTTAATCTTCTTTTGGTTTAATGAAAATGTGGGCTTATTGGTCCTATTTTATTGGAAAAAAATCTATCTTTACTTTTTATATATAATTTTTATTTTGAAAATATAATTTATAAGTAGATAAAATAATTTGAAAATCAACAGGTGAGTAACCCTATTTGTTAGGCAATGTTTTAGTGGGAGTTAAAGTTGTATTTTTACCGGGTTGTCCTTTAGTTTTGTCTCTACATAAACATAGGGATGTATGGGCATTTTTGAATAAAAAAATGAGGATTCCAAACAGGAAAAGTCCCTTAAATAGTAGTATATATATATATATATATATATTTATATATATAACCAACGGAGGCTTGGTTGAGTGGGTAAGGTTCGTTCGTTTTGTGCATCACACCTAGGTTCGAATCCCACTGCCCGCAGGAGTCCGTTGGTGGGCATCCTTAGTGGGGTAACTCCCCACACAGTGGTACAGGCGGGCCCCTGAGATCGGGCTACCCCGTTCGAGGCCATTTGGCGCCCTGCCTGGAGGTGTAATATAGCCATAAAGACCCCATTTTTCTTTCTCAAAAAAAGAAGATATAAATATAAATATATATATATATATATATATATATATGTACTGCTTCATTTAAATCTCATACCACCAAATAAAGAATGATAAATTGGTAATTGATTTTTAATGGCATCTCATCATATTTACTTTTTATATTAAAAAAATACTAAATCTTTTTCTTAAATAAGCAAGGATAGAATCAGTTAAATTTACAGGAAATATTATTTTTTGGTAAGTTGATAACTGATTCTATCATATTCTATCAAGTCATACCTAGTATAATCTCAATTTTTGAATTGTTCATAATTCCATTTTATCAAACAAGTAGTCGGATTAGTTAATATACCAACCTCCTATCGAAAAAGAAAAAGAAAAAAAAAGAGTTAATATATCAACCTATTTTAATAAGAAAAAATCAACTGATTAATACAAATAATAAGAAAAAAACCATATTTTAATAAGAGAATTGAGTTTATTTTGTTCAAGCAATGACAAGTATATGACTATATTCTTATGGAATTATGCTGTCAGATAAAAAAGATCGATTAAATAATTCTTACCACAAACACAACCATGATCTGAGGGCACATAAACACAGAAAAAAGATATAGAAAGATCACCACAAATATTTGGTTAGTCCTAAAGCAACAAAAGAGAAAGCGTTACATATTTTTCAGCTCAAGCATTCATAACTACACTGCTACACATATCTAGTTGTAGTTGGTGCCAGGGCTTCTTATACACTCCCAAGTATTTCTAAACATAAAATCAGTAAATTAAATTAGAATACTCAATAATTTAAAATTTCAGAAGGCTTAGATTTAAAGAAAAATAGTCCCAATGCCTAAGAGGAAAATATCATATTCATATGTACTGCAAGATTTACTGTATTTTAAATTAGGTAACAAAGGCGCAAACTAGGTGAATTGTCACACAACATATATCACATTCCACCACTTCCCCTGAATTTCGAGAAAAAGAAAACAACCTCTTGATACCACACTTGCCATCACTCTATAAGCAGCTACAACAGTCTGGGACAAAATTGTAGTAGATGCAGCATTACTTAACTTGGAACTTTATTTAGACTTTTCCAGCAATTCATCATCTTCAATATTTCATTTTTTGAACAAATAAATAAGTTTTAACCTTGAGTTACATCTATAAAGGAAATGAAAAAGGAGCCCACCAACATGAAAGCTAATAATCTATATTCTATATATATCTAAAAGTTGAAGCGTATTGTTACTACGTTCCTGTTGAACCACATCAACGGCCACATTATCCACTCATTTTTAACATTCTCTCTCTTATTTTTAATTCTTTTCTTTTATTAATTTCGTTATTTCCCAACTTATTGTTATACTTTCTCTAATTTTTTCCCTCTTTTTTATCTTTTCATCTCCCCACTACTACTAACCTTAATATCACTTTTCCTCTATCCCTTTATCTTCCTTTATTTTTTGTTTTTCTTATTCTCCTCCTCTTACTATAAATTTACAATTCTTTTTTCCATTCTATTCATAGTTTTTTTCACAAAAAAAATGTTATTTCTCTCTCTTTCTCTCTCTCAAACTTTTTTTTTTCATTTTTGGTGGATTTTTTAAAAAAGGTTTTTCTTGCATCTCTACTTTACGTTGATGAATTTTTGCGTTATTTGGTACTCTACTTTAGGTTGATGTGATTAATTTTTGTGTTTTTAAGTTGTTATCTTTTTTATTCTCTTTAATTTCATAGATGTTATCATATTGCATCATAAAGATAGTATATGAGAATATAATGTTATTTTATTACATAACATAACTTGGATAATTTGGTGTTTATTACTATATTTTTTATTTTTACTTTTTTTCTTCTTATATTATTTTCTATAAATTTCTTATTATTCTCTCTCACATTCTTTCTTGAAAAGTGGTTATTTAATTTCTCTTGATTTTTTATTCTTTCTTGCAACTCAACTTTATATTGATGAATCATTTTGATTTTTAAAACTCTATTTTGGGTTTATGCGTTTTGGTGTTGTATTTTTTAGTTCCCAATCACAAGTGGTCTCTCTCTCTCTCTAAAATAAAATTTAGAGAATAAATTATACATATTCAGTATAAGTTTGATAAGAGTTTTGACTATCATGATAGTCTCTTTTGAGAGAATGAATAATTTATTTAAATAAAAATTATACATACATACATACATACATACATACATACATACATATATGTATGTATGTATATATTTATTTATTTTGATTAAATGTATAATCAACCTCATGCAATTCATTTAAAAGTAACAATGCTAAAACAAATGAATAATTGCCCTAAAGATTACATTTGTATATTCATAGCCTTTATATTTAGAAAGACTTTCACTCAAATTTAGTAGTACCAAAGTGGACTAAAATGCTACATTAATGTGGCTTAACAAAAGCATAACAATAGTAAATGCTATACTTAAGATTTTAGATATTATGAGTTTGAGATTTATGTTTTTTTAATAAATTTGGATTTAGATAGGGTGTTTTCAACCCAAACATGTTGTTTCTCATTATGTAAGTGTACAAAAATTGATCGAAGTGGACCAAAATGAACTGAAGTGATTCGAATGAACCGAATTGGACCAAATGGAACAAAGTGGACCAAATGGACAGAATATGATTGAATAAAAATGAATAGATCGAATAGGATCGAAGTGGACAGAATGGACTGTGTGGGACCAAATCCAACGAAATAGAACCAATGTGGATTGAATAGGACCGAAGTGGACAGAATGGACCGAATAGAAACCAAAGTAAACAAAATGGACCGAATAGATTCGTACGGTTATCGTTCGTATCAATAAAAGTATAAACGATGTTAGGACGAAAGTGGACCGAATGACTCAAATAGGACTGAAGTGGATCAAAGTAGACAGAATGGATCGAATAGGACCAATGTGGACCGAATAGAATAAAATAGAACCAAAGTAGACATAATGGACCGAATAGGATCAAAGTGGATAGAATGGACAGAATAGGACCAATGGACAGAATGGACCGAAGTGGATAGAATAGGACCAATGTGGACTGAATAAATCCAATGTAGACTGAGTGGACCGAGTTAGATTGAAGCAGATTGAATAAGACCGAATTGGACCGAATAGAACTTTAGTGGACAGAACAGAATGGACTAAATATGACCAAATGGACCAAATCGAACCAAATTAGACTGAAGAGGACATAATGGACCGAATAGAACCAATGTGGACCGAATAAGACTTTTGAATATTTATCATTTTTATTGCATTTTTAGGGCTCATATTTCTATTTTCTAATGTCTATTTTAGTATTTTCTTTGTATTTTTAACTCAAAACTAAAGATTTTAGCCCAAATATAATAAAATTTCATACTTTTCAACCCAAAAATTAAGAGAAAAAAAAATGAATTTTTGAGTTAAAATTGAAAAGATAATCTACAAAAAGAATCAATTTAAGGCCTAATTAGTCTAAAATGGATTGAAGGGGGATCGAAATTGATCGAGTGGACTGAATAGAAAATTTTTAATTTTTAGGGGGAACAAATTATCTTCAAAAAAATTTAGTGAAAAAATTATACATTATATTACAATACAAAATAATTATTTATTTTCACGTATCACGTGGGTCTATGTCTAGTTATAGCAAAACATAGTTTCATTTGTAGTAGATAAATGGCAATACAAGCAAATATCTTCTCCATAATTATCCACATATAACATGAGTCCCAAGAAGTAAAAGACCCAAAACTTCTCTGGTGGAAAAGATCAGCTACATTTAAATAATAATACTAATAATAATAGTAATCCTTAATGCCCCGTGGGCTAAAACTCAAAGCTTTGAGCCCCCCTTGATTTGTTCATCTCTTTCACGCTATCTCCAACCAAAAATAATTAACAAGCTAATAATGGATACCTGGTGATTAGTGATTCTTAATTCTTACCACTTTTGTGGTCAATTGCAGTTAACTTCAAAGAACAAATGTATACAAACTTCAAATGGCATGGCATCAATGCCACACCCCATTTGGAAAGGACTAAGGACTCAATGATGAAGCTGCAAAGTTCTTCTGTAACTTCCATTACTACAAAGAGGGTGCAAATGTTCCTAGAATTGAAAGCAAGAAGAGTATACGGAACTTAGGGAATAGCAATGATGAATTTGGAAGCAAGTACTTGAAATTGGAAGAGTCATATAAGAAGCGCACGGGAACATGAGAATCTACCGGTTGAGGGAACCCTTGCCAACCAGGAGGCATCATCCTGAGCTCTAGGAAACAAGCTCTTAAGAAACACATATAAGTTCTTTTGCATGTCCAATTTAAAATAAAAGATTAATCCTTTTTGTCTTTCAACTTTTCTTTTCTTTTTTATTAAGTACTGATACCTATCATCCATCTCCACACTATGATGCTCATCATCTGTACAATTTATTGACTGATCTTCATAATATTAAGTAATATTACATACTTCATAAGTGCATTGGTCTTGTTTCTCAAAAAAAAAAAAAAAAAAAGTGCATTGGTCACTTGCTAGAAGCATGCCATTCTTCACTTCACTCGAATGCAATGTGACTCCACTGAAGCTACAGATTATATCCCCTAGCTCAAATGAGTTCCTTCGATTAGAATATAAAATTTGTCCTACTATTTTTTTTATTTTATATATAACAACTTGTTCATTGTGTACTTGAATTTCCATTTAGTGGAAAGGAGTTCATGTCTGTCCTTTCGGCAAGGAAGAGGGGGGAAATTTTCACTGCATTGTACCATAAAGACTTGACGCAGAACTACTTCACGATTCAGTGAAGAAAGCCGGATTCAAATTAGATCAAAATCCATGAGTCTCCAAGCATGAATAGTGGCTCTCGTACAAGAGCATTTGATAGATTTCAGCAACACAAATGCAGAAGTGTGGGTGGAGGAACTAGGAAGGCGCTGGGGGCTGAGGAAAGGAACTAACCAATCATTCACAAATATGTTGGTCAAGATGACTGTCAAACTTTAATGGCATAGCTTTCTGAAAGTAGATGGCTACAGATGTACTAGTACCACCACAACTGGAATTAGCCCCAAATGAAGATTATGCATACTATGCTAATCTAGAGGCTCATGTACAACAAGAATTGTCTTTGATCGAAGAAATTGTGCACGAGGTAGAGGTTTAAGTGGTGGTGTTGTTTTTATTTTTTATTTTTTTTGGTGATAAGTAAAAGGTAGAGTGTGGAAGCAAGAAATTAGTACGGGCTTCACTACTTACTTATGATCACAATTAATTTATATTATGGGCTTAATACAATCCGCAATGGAAAATTTGAATAAGAACTAGATAACTCTCTGCTTTATAAAATTGTGTCAAGGATAGTATTCATATAATATTAACTGTTACATTCCTCAGTACTATATATTTCGCTCCTCTCTTTTTTCCGTTTTATCTCTTTGTTCAATTGTTCAAAAACTGTCTTCATTTATTTGTCTTCTTTCCTTTTATACTCTTCCTCTTTCTTCTTCTTTATCCTTTTTCTTTGCTTAATTCTCTTTATTTTCTTCTCCAGCATGTGCCATAGTAGGTGCTGTCCTGGTATAGTTGGGCAACCTTCTGTCCCATCAAACTCTTCTTTTCTTGAGGTTATGATGAACAAAGACTTTTGGGGCCTTTTGTTTTATTCTGAAAAGTTATTTGTTGCATTAAATGCAATGGTGTCAGGTGGGTTGATATGGATTCATCAGGAAGATCCAGAGGACATCATTGGATATTTCACGCATACCTCGGCAGGATGCCTTTGGTAGCTTGAAACACGGATTGACGTAGGTAGTGTAATCAATAGGCCTTCATCTTGAGTGACTCTAGTGGTTTACTCATGCTCAGACCAAGGGTGATGAGTCCTATTAGGTCGGATTCCGAGGTTTGGGATCTTGAGGGTGTTTCTAATGACTTCTTGTTTTACCTTTGATCAGTGCTCCAAGGTATGCGCCTCCGTAGTGGGGTCCCATATTTCAGAATGATATGTTATGGATCCAGTCTAGTCTAAGGCCTAGTGCTTACTTAGGTTTTATGTGCCACTTCCCTACATAGAGTGACAACAATTTTAAAACTTGTTTGTTTCTGTGAGGGTATTATATGAAATGTATTAAAAAAAAAAAAAAACCTTTAATGTAATCCTTCAATTTTTTTTTTTGAGAGATATGTAATCCTTCAACTTGATTATCCTTGTGGGATAGAGTTCTGAGTCCACCAATTTGCTCTTAGAATAGTATGAAGTCAAATATTCAATTATTAATACTTTTATTTTTATTTTTTTATGAAAGAAAAAGGGTTAAGGGGGGGCAACCTAAGTTGGCGTCTTCCACTTGGGCATGACCATAGTGACACCCTACTTGTTGGGCCTGGCTTGCGGGAACAGAGGATCCGAATGAACCATAACTGTGCACTCAACTCTATTGAGGACGCTAGTGACCATGAGCTGAGAGCATGAAATTATTTCCTAGGGGCTTTCTATTGTGGGATTCGAACCTAGAACCTCCACCTCTCAAATCCTTAGAAGTGTAGGTGTTGGCATAGGCTTAATAGTAATGCTGGTCTATTGCTTTCGGTTGTACTTGATAGTTGATAGTTGATAGTCAAGCAAAGAAATCTGACCAAACTTTTTAGAAAAGTTCTCTAAGAAAAATGGTAATTTCATTTTTACAATAAATCTTTAAAAAAAGAAAAATCGATTGAAAACACCAAAATCTTCACCATAGAAAAAGCTTGAAAGGTATCAATAATTATGATAAAACTCTAAAAATAAATGGTCGTGGAGGGTTTAGTATTGTTTATAAAATATCTTTACTGAATAATAGGATTGTCGTCATCAAGAAATCCAAATAGTAGATCAAAGCCAGATTGAGCAGTTTATCAATGAGCTAATTGTACTTTTTGTTGAACTATTGGGTTATTGTTTGGAGACATCAGTTCCTTTACTAGTTTATGATACCGTACCTAATGGTACCCTCTTCAAGTACGCACATAGCGAAAGCAAGACATCCATTATATCATGGGAAATTTGGCTTAGGATAGCTACAAAAATAGCATAAGTTCAGATTTTGGAGTTTTGAGATTGGTTCCACTAGACCAAGCAAAAGTAGTGAAAATGGTGCAAGAAACTATTGGATACTTAGACCTTGAATACTTGCACACAAGTCAATTGATTGAGAAAAGTGATGTTTATAATTTTGGAGTGGTTCTTGTAGAGGTATTTACATGGAGACAGGAACTTTCATTTGATAAGCTGAAGGTGGAGAGAAGTTTAGTAACGTATTTTCTCATTTCTTGGAAAGAGAATAGATTGTTTAAATTTCTTAGGAAACATATAGCAAATGAAGGCTATACGGAACAATTGAAGGAAGTGGCAAATCTTGCAGAGAATTGCTTAAGATTGAAAGGGGAGGATAGGCCTACTATGTAGGAAGTAGCAACTGAGTTGGAAGATTTAAAAAGGATGGAGAAGCATTCGTGGGTCAATGTGGATTTGAACTTTGAAGAGATTGAACACTTGCTCGCTAAGACATATGATTCTGGCAAATATTGGTAATTGTTTAATCTCCCATTTAACACCATCCTAACCATCTATTCTTTTTTTATTCTTCCTTTTATTTATTTATTAGGCGCTTTATCATAAATTAAAAGTGTTGAGAAGAACCAACTTGAAAATAAGTATCATACTATTTTACTTTAATTGTTCTCTTTTTTTTCCTCCCTTCCCCACAAACAAATATTATGTACTAAAGTAGAATGGATCTTGTGCATCCGTCTCTCACAATATATGGACCTCACAACTATGTGAGATCCGCATGTTATGAGAGAGATTTTGCACATACCGGGTGCATGTTGCAATTATTGCTACTATTAATCTCCAATTATTGCTACTAGTAATATCCCATATCATAGATGTGGGAAAAAGCTTGATTGAATTACTCCTAACAAAAAGATAATAAACTTGGTCTCTCAAATAAACATAAAGTTGCTCATATATGTGGACTGATCTGCCAGAATTTTTTTTCATATTATAGTAATTCTACCTATATATGTCATATGCATAACGGTTTCCTCGTATCATTCTTGGGAAGAGAAAACAAAGTTGCAGCAACATACAAGGAAAAAAACCTTTACATTTTTGTTTCTCAGTTTGTTCATCAATAGAGTTTAAAATATTTGGTTTATTTGTTACGTTATTTTCTAGGTTTTGAAGGGTTTTATCTTAATGCCAGCTTTAGCTCTTCAATAAATCTTATGACCAAAAATTTGTTCACAAGTCTTGCTTAATAATAAATCTTATGTCATTCTACAATCAAAGTTATAATTTTTTACTGTTCACTTTGGAAGGGATATGGATGGAGCAAGAGTGTATTAGTGCTAGAAGATTGGATATAGACAAACCTCGTTTTTATTTTTTTTATTTGCTCTGTTTTTGCTATTTACAATTGTCATGTGGTTGTAAAGCATTTGGATTTATTTTTTGTATAAAATTTCCCCATTTTTTCATCTTGAAGGCTTGAATGGACTGTTCTTCACTTAGGGTTCAAATTTTGAGAAACTTGTCTGGGTTCTATATTCTTTCATACTATGGGGATGTAATTCAGTAAAATTTCATATTGAAAAATAGACACTCTACATCCAAAATGGCCAAAATGTGTTCGTTCTCCTTGAACAAATCCGAGACGAAGAAAAAAATAATATGATACTTCTTGCTGAACTTAGTCAAGGTAGCTTGGATAGGGAAAAGTTTGATTTCTTTATAACAAAATCCTCTTATAGTCCTCCTCCGCCTTCTTCATTTTTCTCACAGCTGCCTTGGCCACCCTTGTGTACTCACCCGACTTCTCTAGGAGTGAGTTATAATTCTCTTGAAGATTGGCTGTGCTTTCATCTTCTTCAGCATCTGATTCTTCAGCAACTCCCAGTGATTCTTCATCACTATGTTCTCCAAGGTCTCGTACAAGCAGATTCAACTCGTCTGAAGACTCAACATGGGCAATAGTCATAAAAACTGAATAGTTCCCCTCTCTATCACAGCTTTCTTCAGATTCCGAGTCGGATGAATCCGAGTCACTCAATGTCGTGGCATACACTTTGCCTTTCGATTTCAAATAATTCGGACATTCTTTCTTAAAGTGTCCATGCCCGTTACATTTGAAACAAGTGACACCTTGTGTAGATTGGGATTCTTTTCCATCTTTCTTTTTGAATTCCCTTTTCTCCCTTCCTGAACTTTGGAATTTTCCTTTATCACCAAATTTGCCATTATTTTTGAATTTCAAGAATTTTCGGAAATTTTTTACAAGGTATGCAACATCTTTGTCAACCACATCTTCTCCCGATGAGTCATGGTCTTCCACCCTCTCATTAATGGTCTTAAGAGCAAGAGATTTACTCTTCCATTGATTGGGCAGCGACATCTCATAAGTCTGAAGAGAACCAACCAGCTTCTGGACTTTGATGTCATCAAGGTCTTTGCTCTTTTCAATCGCTGTCACTTTAGCACGAAAACTTTCCGGCAATGATCGAAGGATCTTCCTTACAATTTTAGAATCCTCCGTTTTCTCTCCCAAATTGAACTTGCTTACAATCACCTCATTCAGCTTGCTATAGAACGAGTCAAAGGACTCATCCTCACTCATTTTTAACTCCTCAAACCGAGTGGTTAGCATCTGCAGCTTGGTGTCTTTTACTTTCTTCGTGCCTTCGTAAGTGGTCTCCAATATCTCCCATGCTTCTTTAGCAACGGTAATGTGAGAGATCCTATGAAATTCATCTGGAGACACACCACAGAAAATAGCATTGAGTGCTTTATTGTTAGCATTAGATGCAGCGAGTGCTGCCTTATCCCATGTGGATTTGGCTTCCTCAGGCCTGGTCCAACCTATCTCAACAGCATCCCAAACAGATTCATCAATGGAACACAGAAAAACTCTCATGCGAACCTTCCAAAAAGCATAATTACTACCATCAAAATATGGAGGTGCATTTAGGGATTGAGACCGATCCATCTCAATAGGGAGTCAAGGATCACACAATGGTAATGAAACCACTAGAAGTGTACCCGCTCTGATGCCAATTGAAAGTTCAAATATGTGTATAAACACCCTTGAACGTTTAGGCCCCCAATTTGCAAATTAACCAATTCAAACTTTATGTCAAACAACTAGTGTGCGGAAAATGAACATAAGCTATAATATAGAATTGGAAAAACTATCTAAGCCAAATTAAAATCACAACCCACTGCAGATAATAAAAGGCAAAGATAAAAGGGAAGGAAGATGCAGACACAAAGACAACACGCAATGTGTTATCAAAGAGGAAACTGAAGCTCTCGGCGTAAAACCTCTCCACCACCCTCCAAGCGGTAAACAATCCGCTAGAAAATGTAGTTGGGATACATGGACAGCAATAGACCCTCCAAGCCTAATCTACCCAGTGCAGCTAAGCCTTCCAAGCTTCTTGCTCCAACGAGGTTGCGCCGAACCTTTTTCTTTTGTAGCTTCCCGGATTCCACTACTAGACCATAGCATCAACCAATATAGATTGGTTCCTTCCTAATTGCTTCCCAGAACACCAAACAACCCTCTCACAGTAATGAATATGGTGAGAACAAGGTTTTGGTAAAATGCCTCTCAAGGGTTTAACAATGGAGAGGAAGAGAGTTGAGGAATTTGAAGAGACTCTAATGTATAGATTGTAGGTGAATCAATCTTGTTTTACTCTCGGGTTTCTCTCTCAAAATTCTCTCTGGAAGCTCTCTTTCATTTGTGGGTATAAGTGATATTTATATTGGGGTGAGAGGAGAATGTGAAACGTCAGGTTTTTCAAAACAGGGGTGGCTCGTGGCTTGGCCTTGTGACTTGATTGAGTCGCGAGATAACCGTATGGCCAGTTGTCTTATTTTGTCCTGTAGTGCTCCAGCTAGCATGACTGTTCACCTTCTAGCATGCTTGGCACGTGTGCTGCATCTGGCGGCTTGCAGCCGCGAGTCACCTGCAAGATCAAACTGCGAGTCTCTGTTTTCTTGCACACTCTTGAGCAATCAACACTCTATCTCACTCACTACCCTTACAACAAACCCACCTAAATACAGGGTTACTAAATGCTGAAATACAAGCAAATTTGGCACGGAATAAAGCCAATAAGATGATTGATTAAATTCAACTTTACATAGTTTGTGGCCTGTCATAAAATATATAGTAAATTTGATGGTGCAACATTTCTTGTCATAGATCTCTTTATGTGCCTGTGAAGGTGTATTCATTTGAGCTCCTTCCAGCTTGTTTGGGAGAGAATAAAAGTAAAATATATTGAAAAGGAATTTCAAGGAATATTGTATCCATTTGCCTATTTGAAAGTATAATAGAAATGAATAAAATGATACACATTCCATTTCCATTTTTTTTTTTGAGAAAACATTCCCACTTATGTATACCTCTCGATCCCAAAAAATAAAAAGTTAATTCCTCTTAAAAGTGGGATAAACATTATTTTCTTTTTTCAAATAAAAGTAAAAAATCGATTTTATCCTTATTAATTATTAAAAAAAGCAAAGAAGAAAAAAAAAAAGTGAATGATATATAATGGTAATTTTTTATCAACTCTCTAACATAATAATAAAAATAAATCATATTTTCATTCCATTTCATTGCATTCTGGTTTTTAATAAACTCATTTTCATTCCATTTCATTGCATTTTGGTTTTTAATAAACCCCTCAAACACAAGTGCTCAAATGATATATATTAAGTATAACTCAATAATAATATGATCATAATTGGCCTTTGCTTCTGAGTTTAGCCAACATGCAGTGTAAGTTTTAGACACTTTTATTAAGGAAATTAAGTAAAGTTTATTTTACTTGGATTTATGTATGAATATGTGAATTTAAGTATGTATGTGCCCTCACAGTAACACTACATTAAACAAAAATTTTATCTCTCTACTCTTTCTCTAGATAAATCTTTGTCTTCTAACACATATACCATAAAGCTACTCCACCACTTTATTTATAGAGACTAATACACTTTACCTTTTTCTAACAAAAAAGAAAAAAAAGTGTTTAATATAACATAATTAAGTTCAAACCTACCAGATTCCATAGTTTTTGAGTGGAGTTTGTGGTGTACCTTCGTGTTAGAACCCCTTTCCTTTCCCTTATGTGTGTGTGTGTTTGTTTCAAAAAAAAAAAAAGTTCAAACCTACCGACTTCAACTTTTGGGCCAAATGACATCCTTATGTGTTATATTTAAACTCTTTAATTAAAATCCCATTATGATGTTATCTGCTCAATCTCCATATGTACCATCTAACTCTAATCATGGAGTGGAGGATGGACAATACGTCTTCTTGCAATTTTTTTCTTCACTTACATTTTTTGTAACACAAAATATAATAATTATATAGTGAATAGGTATTTAATAGGGTTATGATTGTACGTGATACTATATATTCTTTTATTTAGGAAAAAACAATTATGTGACAATATTTTGCTAGATGATGCAAAAGTCCTTACTTAAATGTTACGATAGTTGGTAGCTCTATCTTTATATAATTTAATATTTACTTCAAAAGTCTAAACCAAACATGATCTTTAGGTCAAATGTCATAGACCTTTCCAATTGTAGAAGATTATGATCTTTCAATATATAATAGTAAATATTACAGTAAAACAATCAAGGATGCAAAATGGTACATATGTGGAACATCAATACCCAATCACAGTTAGTATATTTATTCTCAATCATCTCAATTATTCAGAGCTCATAACATTGCTTGTAACTGTAAGGACATGGAAAGAAAATACATAAATTACAGAAAATCACTTGATTTAGAATGTGACTCATAACTATAAAATGAGCAATCAATCCCTTAACACGAATTCAAAATTATAAATAGTCTTTAATTTAATAATAAGAAGAAGAAGAAGAAAAGAACGCACTCATTATTTGCTACAACACAACAAAACATTAAAAGAGAGAGTAGCAAGTAAATTTTCCTATGGCACACACGTTGTATTAGTAATTATCTATATCAGCGGAATTTTGGCATCACAAAGAACTTCACGGTTCCATTCATTCAATGAATGCCATTGTGCTCACTGCAAGCAAAGTAGTGAGGCTTCCATGGCATTTTTAGCACAAACTCAAAGCCCTCTGTAGCTCCTTGTGTTGCATTTCCCAGCTTCTGGGCATTTCTCAGGTCACATTTAATAAAGCTTTGGAGGTTTGGTAGCAAGTAAACACTGTGAGGATATGTGTTTGGAGTTGGGGGATCATATTTGAAAACTGCAATCAACATCATATATGTAGTCAATTTTCATGCATATTTGCATTCATGAACCAAAAAAAAAAAAGGTACACATTTTTCATATTCCTTAAGGATCCAAATTGATAATCTATGAATAAATAAAGTGAAGACAAAATTTAAAGTTAGAATCGACCATTTTAATATCATGATGTGTGAGTTTTTAGACCCCTTAAAGCACAATTGGATTAACCTAGTTAATTAGCCAAGTTATTTACTTAGTCCAAATTCCAAATCTGGGTTATCACAATCAAACAATCATATCATGCATAGCAGCGGAAATATAAATAACACGATATAATGACCCAAGAAACTAAACCGGTAAAAACCTAGGGAGGATTTAACCTAGCTATCCTCAAGGTAAACCTGAATCCACTACGAAAGAATCGAAGTTTTACAATAGGACTTAGACCACTAACATCCTATTGCTACCCACTAGTAGAAACTTACTGACACGACCACATGCAAGCTCCGAGACCACGGACTCCTTCTTTCTTGGATTCTCCAGCAAGTACAAGCACACCCGCTTATGTTTCTTTAAGCTTTTATTGCTGCAACTGAATGATCATCAAGCTCTCAATGAAATCTCCTTCTTGATAATCCTAAGCATGTGTGAAGGCAACCACCTCTAGATCTCACAAAAGATTCACACACACAGCAAATAGAGCAACCTCAAAAACGTGGCTAGGGTTTGCCTTTTATACTTAGGGCAAAACATAAAACCCTACACATTTTAATAGGCTAGGGCTGAGTTGGAGAAATCTACAGAAAAAAAAATTCTGCCTGAGATTTAATGGATCGAGCCTGTTCTTCGATCGATCGAGCCAGGCCGAAAGTCACTAATACTTTTGCAGCCACTCGATTCCAACTTTACATATAATGCACACACTTTGAGCAAATCTAAACAAGAGTAACAATTGTTTTGATCATGGTTTGCCAACATTACACATTAGAGTTCTAAATACATTAGTTCCTAAGTCTTTGGAACCTAACATGATGAATTTTATAACTTGTCATAAAAACACAAGCAGTTTAAAAATATGATTTTGGTCACTATATTTTACAACTTGAACTATGCATTGCAATAATTAAAAAGTAGCAATAGCAAAGTAATTAAGCTCACCTAGAGTGTCATTTAGGTAGAAAGGGCCGTGTTTGATTGCCCATTCGGTGTAGTTAAAGCCATAATTCCAATGGTAGGAGTCACCCACGATGATCCTGTTGGAAGTTTGTGTATTATTGGGAGGATAAGGGCCATGAGAAGGCCAATTCCCATATTGCCATCCCTTGTTGGCTATGTTAAGTGCCATTGTGGAAGCAATTAGCAGCACTAGCATGAGTCTTTGTGCAATTGTGAAACCCATGGTATGATTTGCAACTTAGAAAAAAAACCAGCTAAAGGGTTAGCAATGATATTGATAGCATGATTTAAATGGGTATTTATATTGGGATAGATGGAAAGAAAGTGGGGAGGGAGAGAGGTGCAAACTGGCCTAATTGACCTCTTTTTCTAAATTTAGTAAGCAAGATATGGAAAATACAATGCAAAATCTCCATTTAAAAAAGAAAGTTATGTATTGAGTTCTCCACTTGTAATTAGCCGACACATTATACACATTCATATATGGATTTAGCCATGGTCCAAAGATAGATACTAAAAAAAGAAATAGAAAAGACATATTGGTTTTTTTTTTTTTTTTTCATAACACTTTTCTTTTGCATTTTCTCTAGTTACTATTTTAGGATATATATTGTTTGCGCTCACAATTTTAAGACAATCTTTTCCTTATGGACCTTTTCTTTCCTTTTCTTCTTTTTCTTATTTAAAAAAAAAAAAATTTCTAGTTTTAACGCATCGGTAGTTTGGTACATGGTTATATCCTTAAAGGAAAATGTTCTTACACACTCATTGATAAACACTATGTACATACAACATCTATAATTTCATACTAGATGTCTACATTTTTTTTAACATTTTCTACATTTAAAACATGAAAAGGACAATGCATATGGATGAAGTACCCCAATCCCTAAAAAAGGGCAAGTACCATATCAAGAGACTTTACAAGAAAATTTACAAATATATCTTTAATGACATTAATGTAGGACACAGTTTCTCTAAATTTTATAATTATTTAATTTTAATCTTTTTATGTAATTTTTTATTATTTTAGGTTTAGGTTATTTATTTCCTACTTTTTAAGTGCTTTTAATGTGGTTTAGTCAAGTTAGAGTTTTATATGCTTTCGTAGCTGTCTTTGGTTTTCTAGTTGCCCTAGGTTTTATTTTTACTATTTAAACGCATTGTAGCCTCCAAAGGCAATTCAATTTTTAGACTATTATCAATAAACACAGACTTTTGTCAAATTATTTCTCTGGTGGATTCCAGTTTTCTTCTCCTTGTGGATTCAGGAAACCCCTCGTGGATTCGAGGTTTACTACCACGAACCAATAGTTTAGTTTCTGTTCCATCAAGAGAGCAACATGTGTGCTTTCTTTAGGCTACCGTGACATCATCACTTAAGCAATAACCAAGTTTATTTTGGAAAATCCCTAATGGTCCATTTAGATTGAGGAGGAGTAAAGTAGAGTAGAGTAGAATTGGCCAAAAACTAGCTTATTTTCAGCCAACTTTACTCTACTCCTTCTCAATCCAAACGGGCCCTAAAAAATGTATAGCTTTATAATAAAGTGTGTTAGACTTCTTAACAATATGAAAGCACTCTCTCAAATGTCAAAACTAAGAATTGCGAAAGGGAGCTCCAATATTGGGTTGGTGGAAATAGAGTAGAAATTTTCCCTCAACCAAAAGGAGTCAATTAGTATAACCTTTTTTTTCCTATTTGGACCACTATATGCTAGGAATCAAGACAGAAATGCACTTTGAACTGACAGATTTTGATTGCAATAGAAAAACAGGTATAAAAAATTAAAAAGTGAAATATATTGATATCATATTCAGTGTGTTGTTAACTTGTACAATATATATGCCATCATCTGTCTAGAATTACAATAATATTTTCCTTCCATATTGATTTCATTCTATTCTCTCTTATTAAGTATATATTAACCAAGAAAACATGACGAAGAAGTTAAATTGAATTATTTTTTTACTAAAACTTCCAAAATATCTTTATATATTTAGTCTTATATTTTAAAATAGAGGTGTAAAGTTGTAATTTACAACTATGTGTTTTGTTGGATTTAATTCCGTGCCAAATTTGATTGTAATTTTATTCAATCTTTTGTACCCTGTATTTATTGTGGGATTTAATTATAAGGGTTGTGTGATAGAGAGAGAGTGTGTGTGAAGACTCAAGCAATTGAAGACAGAAGAGTTTTCGCGGGTAGCTCGCGACTAAGCATCCAGCGAAATGATGCATGTGCCTTGCACATGACTAGAATGCGAAGAGTTAGGACAGATAGAGACAGCTGTGTTTCGTGAGTAGCTCGCAGGTAAACCTTCCCACGAGACACTCGCGAAACATTCTGTTTTGCTAAACTGTGCTATCTGATGCACATTTTCTGTACCCACACTATATATACCCACATTACCCACAAAAGTTAAGGAGTGTTTCAGAGAGAAAGCCCTAGCCACAAACCTTGAGAGTTAGAGATTGTTATACCCATAATTCTCTACATAATTGCTTGTGGATTTTCCTCAATTTCTACCTCTCCATTTCCATATCATTGAGAGGTCGATAGCCCAGACACTTACCACACCATTTCAAAGTGTTTAGTGAGGTTTGGTGCTGCTGGGAAGCATTGAAAGAAGCCAAGGATGGCAGATGCAACATGGAGCTTGTTGCGGGATCCGTAGAGCTAGACAAGACACGGTTCCGAGAAGCCTTGTTGGAGTAGGAGCTTGGAGGGCTTAGGTACATCGGGTAGAAGGAGCTTGGAGGGTCTCTTGCTAACCCATGTATCCCAACTGATTGTCTAGTGGATCGATTACAGCTAGGAGGGCGGCGGAGAGGTTTTTCGCCGAGTTCTTCGGTTTCCTCTTCAATAACACATTGGCATGTTATCTTGTGTTTGCATTCTTCTTCCCTACTCTTTTACCTTTCATTTTACTGCCGAGTTATAATGTTTACGGGTTAGAGTAGCTTGTTTGTTTATCTACTCGCATTTACTCTATTCCGCACTTAGTATTAAGTTAGAGTAAAATCAATCGAGCCATAACTTTAATTTGGGGGTCTAAATAGCTCTTGTGTTTTCACACATTTACGAGCATTCAATTGGTATCGGAGCGGGTACACTCGCTGTGGTTTAATTACCTGAGTGTGATCCTAGACCCCTTGGCTTGCTATGGATAGTGCTATGGCAAAGGCCAATATGAAGTGTAGTAAAGGTGTTTGTGATAATGACTCTATGAGCATATTTGGAGATTGTCTTGGTAATGAGTTTTTAGAGTTATTCAAATCAAAGAAACAGGCTAGAATTTTTATACACATGCTGAAATCATTAGTTCATAGAAATCATGATATTCATAATAGCTTGTGTGAGTTGAATTCCTTGATTGAAAAATATAAGAGAAGGAATAGACATTTTTGCGAAAAACTTGATGGTTTAAAAAGAAAGCTTCACTCATTAATGAATGAAGTAAAGAAAGATGAGTCTTGCTTTGATGGTCAAGAATGCCTATCTCATGCTTGTCTTTTTGTTCATACCACATTGAAAGTGTTTAATTCATGTTTGTGGTATCTTGATAGCGGTTGTTCAAGGCATATGACTGGAGATAAATCTTTGTTCAAAACCCTTAAAGAGAAGGAAGATGGCTTTGTAACATTTGGAGATGTTAGCCACTCACAAGTTCTTGGAAAAGGGAACTGTTGATATTTTGGGACTGCCCTTATTGACTGATGTGTTGTACATTAAAGGATTGAAAGTGAACTTGTTGAGCATCACTCAAATATTCGATGAAGACTTCTTAGTCCGATTCTCAAAGAAAGGATGTTTAATCCTAAATGAAGAAGGTGTTCAAGTTTTGAAGGGACTTAGGACCATCGACAATTGTTATGGGGTTATTCCCAAACCAAGCATAGCATGTCGAAGTGCTCGAGTGAACCTTTTGGAACTATGGCATCAACAACTCGGGCATGCAAATTACAAACAAGTGGCAAAAGTCCCAAAGCTTGAAGCAGTGGTTGGTTTACCAAAGTTTGGAAAAGTTGAGAAGAATGTTTGTGGCCCATGTCAAATGGGAAAACAAACAAAGTCAGCCCATCCCAAAGTAAATGTAGTTGCTACTTCACATCCTTTGGAGTTACTTCATGTAGATCTAATGTGTCCAACGAGAATTGAAAGCATGAGTGGAAAGTGATACATTATGGTGGTAGTTGATGATTTCTCAAGGTACTCTTGGGTAGAATTCCTTAGAGAAAAGTCGGAAGCAAGTGACAAGATGGAAATGTTATGCAAGAAGTTGCAAAATGAAAAGGGAGTTCCCATAATCAAAATCAGAAGTGATCATGGGAAGGAATTTGAAAATGAAAAATTTGAATCTTTTTGCAATAAGCACGGCATTAAGAAGGAATTTTCAGTTCCAAAGACTCCATAACAGAATGGAGTGGTTGAAAGGAAGAACTGGGTGATTCAAGAGATGGCGAGAGTCATGTTACTCAATAAAAACATTCCGCAAAAGTTTTGGGTTGAAGCAGTGAATACTTCGTGTCACATTGGAAATAGAATTTACTTCCGAGTAGGGACAAAGAAGACATCATATGAAATTTGGAGAGAAAAGAAGCCAAAGGTGAAATACTTCATAATATTTGGAAGTGTTACATTCTCAATGATAGGGAGAATCTTTGAAAATTTGATGCTAAGAGTGATGAAGGCATATTTCTAGGATACTCTACAAATAGCCGAGCATATAGTGTACAATAAGTGCACTAAGACGGTGATGGAATCAATAAATGTGGTCATAGATGACATAATCTCAACAAAGGACATTGATGATGATGGTGAGGGATTAAGCCTTAAGAAGAATGAGGATAAAGATGATATGTCTCAAGGTGATGATGTTGAGAAAGAATCACCAGAAAAGGAGTCTACACCTCCTATATCAAGAAGGGAGACTAGATCAACACCAGGATCTTTAAGCCCCCTCACACCTCTGGAAGTCCAACCTCCAATCTCTCGTGATGAGGAGCCTTCCACTTCCAAGAGACCAGCATCAAAAGTAATTCTCAATCATCCCCCAAGCAATATCATTGGTGATGTAAATGAGGGACTTCGTTTGAGAAAAGGATCGGGCTATAGTTTGAATCATGTGAAGTACAACTGCTATCTTGCTCAATTTGAACCCAAGAAAGTAAAGGAAGCCTTAAAAGATGAGAATTGGATAGAGTCCATGCACCAAGAGTTACATCAATTCGTTAGAAATGATGTATGGGAGTTGGTCCCAAGGCCCAAGGATACACATGTAATAGGTACCAAATGGATCTTCAAGAACAAGACAACCTTTTGATGGTCCGAGGTTTGAATCTTTGCATAAGACAATTGGTGTTGGTATCATTCCTTGAACTCTATCTCCCATGTGATCTCAGTGCATTCATAGTTGCATGTTTACTTTATAAGTCACACATGTTCTGTTGGATGATGTCATGTTTTTTTTTACAAGTTTCATTTTATACTTGTTTTTGTTTATCTTATTTTACTTGCTGTTTTTTAGTGTGTTCAAAAATTCAAAAACCCATAAAAATTGAAAAATCTTCAAAAAGTTTGATCGCTTGTGTTGTGTATATCACATGTGAGTTTGGCCTGGTACCTTTGTACTAATGGCGTAGTACATTTATGAACTTAGCTTGTTATGTATGCACATATATCTTTGTGGGAAAAATCTTGAAAACTAAGGGTGACTGTTGTAAATAGATCTTCAAACTTGTCATGAATGATTGGTCAATAGTCTTGATGGTCTTGATACTTGCATAGGCTTGTGCCTATATATCTTCCCACCTTTATTTATTTATTTATGTTTTTGCAATAGAGCTCACCAAATGTAAATCTCAAAATGAAAAGAGATAATGAGCTGTAAAAGCCTGTCGCATATACTAGTATTTGACTAGAAAAAAGGGAAAGCGACTCTTGAATTAAAATGTATGGTGCTAAAAAAGCCAAATGCTAACCCTTAATGTTGAAATATCAAAAATTTCAAGCATCGATCCCAAAAAGGAGATGTATTATCCAAAAAGGATCAAATGTTATGATTTATGCAGAAGCCAAATGAAAAGCTTCTAAGTTTTGTAATCATTTTCTTGTGGGAGGTCATATATGCTCATTTCTATAATTGAGATAGTCCACTTAACTGAGTACCAGTTGTGTATGACTTGATTGAATTAATCATTGAAGCTTCACTATGGTCTAAGGACTATTCCACATTGGATACTCACCCATAACACACAAGTCTTTGATTCAATTAATGCTTATTTCATTTGTGTGATTGTACATGTTCAAATGTGATGTGTATACTCAATCACTTGCCGATCAAACCCAAAAATATTTTTGAGTGTTTTGTATATTTTTGAAAGTGATTTTATACTTTCGTGCTTTTAGTTTTTGTTCAAAATACTTTTTTGTATTTTTCTTCAAAAAAACTAGTTCAGAGGCCGTTTTGCAAGAAGCTCGCAACTTAGAGCTTCTCGCGAAATGTGCTTAAGGGAAATTAAAAAGTCACTTTTTCATACAGAAAGTCTTGCTACTACCTTGCGAGTATTTCGCGACTAAACTCTTCTAGCAAAATGTTTTTAGGCAAAAACTGGAAAATTTTCAATTTCATACTAAGACTATCGTGACTGTCTCATGATTGTTTCGCAATTAAAAGCTTCTTGCGAAAGCTTCAGTGTGTCTCACGACTAATATCGCGATTGTCTAACCCGTGAAAAACGCATGTTTTCAGTTTTTATGTAGTAGATGTGACAGTTTTTCAAACACTTAGTTTTTCCCTTGCACTGCCTCTCTCGAACCCCCCTTCAACCCAAAATCAATTTTCACTCAAACCTCATCATTTTCAAGCAAAAATCTCTGCAAAATCACTTCAAGCTATGTTTTCCTAAACATTGTTTTCCTTTTTGTTTAGATTATACAGTTTTTAGCTTAGGGTTTCAAAATTTGGGGATTTTCGAAAAAGGGGTTGGGGTTCTTATTTTTTGTGAAATTTTTTTCAAAACTTTGATTAGGCTGAATCCCATTTGCTAGGTTTGTATCTATGTTGGCCCCATGAGGCATTTTGATCATGTATTGAGGCAAATTTCATCATGTTCATGCATTTTTCATAGGTGTTGTGTTCTATTGCATGTTAGGTGTTTGACAGAATGTCCTAGTGACATTCTTGTGTTGATTTGGACTCAAATGAGTTCCTTTGCTTGGGTTTACTCTTGTTTGCCCATGTTTTGGTCAATGAATATGTATTCTACACATTTTGTCCAAGTTGTGCCTCAATGCCATGCCATGCACACACTAGACATCCTCTAAGCACACCTCATGCACCTCTTGTTGCACTCACTTGCATTAGCACATGCACACACATGCACAGTCACTTAAATTCATGCATTGTGTTTATGTTTACATGTTTTAACTCTTGTTGCATGTTGTTTTAAGTCTGTTTGCTCTACTTTGAGTAGGTTATACTCTGCTTTAAGTTGTTTTTCTTTTAGTTTGGACCTAATTTGAATCTAATCAAGTTTTTGTGTTCTGTTTTGTGTTTGTGCACCTGTTTCTTTTCTTTGTTTTCTGTGTAAATGTGCAGATGTCTCCTACCAAACATTCAGCTTCCAAGAAACCAACCTTAAAGCATGCATGCACAGATTCTGATAACTTCAAGTCTACAAAGGCAGACTTAAAGTACAATGATTGCTACAAAAAAGCAACCATTATCATGGAAAGGGTTGTGAAGTTAGACACCCTTAAGCACACTTGCATACCTGCAGGGTTCAGGGAAAGGACATGGACAAAACTACTGAATCTAGTTGGAATAGTGTATTCAGAGATTATCAGAGAATTTTTCTGCAATGCTAGTGTTGAAGGGGATAATATAAACTGTTGGATAAGGCACAAAGAGTTTGTCATCACTAGGGACAGCATTCAGGAGTTCTTAGAAGTTCGTCCTCCCTCACACCCAATCACGATGCAATATGAGGATAGATTGGAATCTACTGAGGAGATGGTGAGGATACTTGGTGGTACTCCTAAGAAAACCTCCATGAACACAATCCCATTCAGTCCAGAGATGAGAACCCTTGCTCATGTGATGATCAACAATTTATACCCGGTCACCAACCTCACTACATTGTCCGCTCCAAGGACAATATTCTTGCACTCGCAAAGAGATTGATATTTGTGGACACATCTTCCACATTTTGAAGAGGAGCATTTAGAAGCAAAATTCCAGAACAGTTATGCCATTTCCCTCACTGATTATGGGCCTAATTGCGAAGACAAGACTCAAACTCCTGAGTGGTCTCACAATGGTTCAGAGGGACAATCCCATTGGTGCACACACATTGACTAGAAGCACAGCTCACATCAAAGGCTCCAAAATAGGTGTGCATACGATACCACGGGATCGTGTTGAGGAGGAGGGAGGAGATACAGAGGAGGAGATTGATAGAATCACTTCTATACCAGAGACTTCAGCACAACCATCCTCTTTAGCACCTACACGAGGACCCGACAGACTTGATCGCCTTCTTGATAGAGTGGACTAGCTATATATTTTGTTAGACTCCCATGTACAGCACACTGCGGACCATTTTGCTTATGTCCAGGGTTAGATCACTGCCTTATCCTCTCAGATCGATGATTTGTCCGTCGACCACGGTTCAGATTCAGAGTCTGACTAGTTCTAACCCTTTGGCCATTTTGGTCAAAAAGGGGGAGAAAATTTTGAGGGGGAGCTTGCACAATTAGGGGGAGCATAGCTTAGGGCTTAGAAACATTGGTTCATTCAGGAGGTTTATCTTTGTTCTTTTTAGCTTTTATAACTGCTGGTTTATTGTTAATACTGCTTTCTTTTAAAACTTTAGTACTTTGTTCTTATAATTCAGTCTTATATTTAGTAGTTGTGTTTATCTTAATGCTTCGTAGCATTTTTTTGTGCTTTTAAGATATTGCTAATATGTCTTAAGTACCTCACACTTGTACCCTAGTAGGATCTTGTATCCTAGTAGGATCTTGTATCCTAAATGCATATACTTCGTGTATTTTGCATTGGTTGTGTGTTGGACATGCAATTGATCCTTGTGAGTAATCTTCATTGCATTGCATGTTTGAATGAGCATTTACTAGTTAAATGTTCATTGTAGTCATTCTTTAATGACTGTTCTTGTATGATCAAGATATGCTTACTTGTTTTATAGTGTTTACAAACTTGATTGCATTTTACTTGCTCATATACATACCATGTATTCAACTTGTCATAAGCTTAATGAAAGTTTTGTTTGTGTGCAAGTGTTTCAGGTTACAGGTATATACATGCAAGTGCTTCACAGCTTCTAGATTAGGTGTGAGTAAGTTTTGCCACTGTTCCCAAACTCACGTTTAAGTCTCGAGTCTGTTTTAGGGTTTTGTCATGGAATAGCCAAAGGGGGAGATTGTAAAGTTGTAATTTACAACTATGTGTTTTGCTGGCTTTAATTCCGTGCCAAATTTGATTGTAATTTTATTCAATCTTCTGTACCCTGTATTTATTGTGGGATTTAATTGTATGGGTTATGTGATAGAGAGAGAAAGAGTGTGAAGACTCAAGCAATTGAAATAGAAGAGTTTTCATGGGTAGCTTGCGACTAAGCATCCCACAAAATGATGCATGTGCCCTGCATATGATTGGAATGTGAAGAGTCAGGACAAATGGAGACAGTTGTGTTTCGTGAGTAGCTCGTGGGTAAGCCTTCCCGCGAGACACTCGCGAAACATTCTGTTTTGCCAGACTGTGCTATCTGATATATACTTTTTGTACCCACACTATATATACCCACATTACCCACAAAAGTTGAGGAGTGCTTCAGAGAGAAAACCCTAGCCACAAACCTTGAGAATTAGAAATTGTTATATCTACAATCCTCTACACAATTGCTTGTGGATTTTCCTCAACTCCTACCTCTCCATTTCTATATCATTGAGAGGTTGATAGCACAAACACTTATCACACCCTTTCAGAGTGTTTAGTGAAGTTTTGGTGCTGCTGGAAAGCATTGGAAGAAGCCAAGGATGGCAGATGCAACTTGGAGCTTGTTGTGGGATCTAGAGAGCTAGACAAAACACGGTTCCGAGAAGCCTTGTTGGAGTAGGAGTTTGGAGGGCTTAGGTATATTGGGTAGATTAGGCTTGGAGGGTCTCTTGCTAACCCATGTATCCCAACTAATTGTCTAGTGGATCGATTATCACTTGGAGGGTGGCGGAGAGGTTTTTCGCCGAGTTTTTTGGTTTCCTCTTTGATAACACATCGGCGTGTTATCTTGTGTTTGTATTCTTCTTCCCTACTCTTTTACCTTTCATTTTACTGTTGAGTTATAATGTTTATGGGTTAGAGTAGCTTGTTTGTTTATCCGCTCGCATTTACTTTATTCCGCACTTAGTATTAAGTTAGAGTAAAATCAATCGAGCCATAACTTTAATTTGGGGGTCTAAATAGCTCTTGTGTTTTTACACATTTATGAGGATTCAAGAGGTCTAATAGTAATATTGTTATAAAATGATTCCATTTATCTTCTTCTATATTACTCCCATATAAAATTACTCACCCTCAATTTCTTTCCATTCATTTATTTAATTTAAAATGTTCAAACAAGACTACATAATTCAATTCCATTATTTTCCCTTATTTAAATACATTTCATTCATTTTTGATCATTCCATTCCATTTCTTTATAAACTTTGGGTAATTATTGGGTACTCTCGGAGTACTATAAATGCGTATTCCCTCCTCTCACATAACAATAGGTCCCACTGATTAAATTTATGGTGGGACCCACAATTCATGTGAGAGAGGGGAGTACGCACTTATGGTACTCTCGGAGTATTTAATAATTCTCCATAAACTTCCAAATGAAGGCTTAATGAGTTTTCGCATCATACACGAATACATGAACCTTTTACTGTGCTTCATGTGAACATATCTCAACTCTCCTTCTCCTGCATCTCATCTCTCTCAATCTTTGGTTCTTGCCAAGACATATTTCATGCAAACATGCAATAGGAAAATAGGCCTTCTATAGCAGCCAAAATCGCGGCAAAAACTTTTTTTTAAAAAAAAAAAAAAAAAAACAAGCTACAAGATTTGCGTTATGGTTCTTATTTGTTACAAAGGTTTTGTTTTTGTGACTGCTATAATAGATTTTTTATTTTTTTGGCAGCATCTTTTTTGGGTTGCAACCATGGGAAATCATTGCAATAGAAAGCAAATTCATAATCTAAAATTAAATAAGAACCTTTTAATTAGAATAAAGAAGTAGATAAACCTCTGTAGGTAGAAATTCAGATAATTCTTGATTACCTTTCCAAGTTGAAACCACAGGTTACATTATGCAGCATAGGCATGTAGAAGTAGAATTTGTAACACATGCTTCTAAAAAAAACCTAATTTCAACAAGAACACAAGACTATCAAGGAAAAAGATAGAGAAAATATCTCAAAATAAATTTTTTAATAATAATAATTTATTATCATTGTTTCCTTCTAAAGAGTATTTATAAGAAGAGATTTTTCTTATGATATTCCTTTAAGAAAAATAAATTAAAGAAGTCATAATTTAATTGGGATTTGAATTTGATGTAAAAGATTCTATTTACACCATCAAATAAAATAACCATGTCATTTAAAAAAAAAAAATGCTAAAATGCAAATTACACCCTCTAAATTTAACTAAAATTCATTTAAATCCTCTAACTTTACTTTCATTTAATTGAGTTTTCTAAGTTTCAAAGTTTTTCAACTCAAGTTTTTCATCCAATTTCATTAAAAAAATTCTGTTTAAGTATGCAAATAACTAATGAAAAAAGGATTTTAAGAAAATAAATTCACATAAAAAATTTATTAATTTTATAATTTTTTTATGTGATAAAAATATTTTTTTAATGGCAATTTTTAACAAAATTGAATGAAATGCCTAATATGAATAAATGTGAACCTTAGAGGCCTCAATTGAATGAAAGTAAAGTTAGTGAATTGAAATGAATTTTAATTAAACTTAGAGGACTCAATTGAATGAAAATAAAGTTAGAGAACTAAGATGAATTTCAATCAAGTTTAAAGAGAGTAATTTGCATTTTTGCCAATAAAGAAAAGGGATTGACATACACCCACATTTACCATCTCATAGTGGTCATATACTCCAAATATATATAAAGAGAAAAAAAAAAATTAGTCACTGTTAGACTATGAATTGAAGAAGCATTAAACAAGAGAAGTCACCACAAATATCAAAATAGAAGAGTGAATCTAGGTTTAGGTCACTTCGGCCTTGTTCTAAGACCCCATTACAAAAAGGGCCCACCTCTTTATAAAAAGGCCCAAAATTTAATGATAATAATTAGTTAAAAAAGCTTATGTTGCGTACAATTTTTACACTTAAGAAGGCCTTCAACTTATTAGACCAATAGAAATCAAACCCAATGAAACCTTAAATTGTTTGACTAAAAAAAAATGTTGTAAATGTGTTGTAAACATCAAATTATATCGTTGTAAGCCTCAAACTATATCAAGCCTTCATAACGGTGAGTAACATATACTAGTTGAATCATAGTAGACAATCAAGGCCTAGGCTCCACACTTTTTCAGATTCGCCAATATTAATTTCGGTATTGTAGGGCTTTAATCCTCCAAGAGAATGCAACTTGGTGCCTATGATTGGATGTTTCTTGTCCAACTACGTAACCTTAGTGTCGTGAGGCTAGCTCCAAAAAATGAAGTGATCATTGTCAAATGCATTAATATGGTCGGAAAAAAAAAATATACATCTTGAATTGGAACTTTCAACACTAAACCAAAAAATAAAAATCCTTTGAGCACAGACTACGCATGTCCGACGAGGATTTTAAATGAGTTGGCACATTTTAGACCTTATATATCAAATTTTGACAGAATGAGGATCCAGATATCGTGAAGGGGATCATTTTGCCCATCTCAAATCAATCACTTATTGCAATTCACATTTAAAAAAAAAAAAATCAAATTCTTGTTCTCTTTCTTTCCTTAATCACTCATTTTTTTTTTTTTTTCTAAATGTCTTTTCCATTTTTTTTAAAAAACTGAAAATTTAAACAGGTTTGTAAAGATAATTGTAAGATTATGTATTTTTTAGTGGTCTGCACTATCTACAGTCTATGTAAAATTGTGTCTATTATATAAGTACTACAATACAAATAGCCTACAATTCCTCACTAAGCTATTTAAGAAGTTCCTTGTGTGAGCCCTTTAACATTAATTTATGATATTAATAATTTTATGAAAAAAAAAAAAATCAAAGCCCTCTATCAATTAATATTCTTAAATGTCTTTCTTTTTCTTTTTCTTTCTCAAAAGAAAAAAAAAATGTCTCTGGGGGGAAAAAATTGGTAATGAATTGGAAAAGAAACTTCATTCTAGGAAAGTGGACCCAAATAGACCGAATGGGCCAAATGAACTGAAGAAGACCGTAATGGACCGCGGTAGACCGAATAGACTATGTATGACAGAAATGGACTGAAGTAGACCGTAATGGACCGAATTGGACAGAAGGGACCAAGTGGACCGGAATAGGCTGAATTGGACCAATTCATTATTTTGCATTACTTCGGTTGATATTTTGCATTATCATTTTAGTATTATTATCGAAGGTGTAAGGTTGAATTTAATCAACCATTTTATTGGCTTTATTCAGTGCTAAATTTGCTTGTATTTCAGCATTTAGTAACCCTGTATTTAGGTGGGTTTGTTGTAAGGGTAGTGAGTGAGATAGAGTGAAGTTTGCTCAAGAGTGTGCAAGAAAACATAGACTCGCGGCTTGACCTCGCGGGTGACTCGTGGCTGCAAGGCGCCAGACGCAGCACACGTGCCAAGCATGCCAGAAGGTGAACAGTCATGCTAGCTGGAGCACTACAGGACAAAACAGGACAACTGCCCATACGGTTATCTCGTGACTGAATCTCGTGACTCAGTCAAGTCGCGAGGTCAAGCCGCGAGCCACCCTTGTTTTGTAAATCCTGACGTTTCACATTCCTCTCTTACTCTAGTATAAATACCCCTTTTACCACAAATGAAAGAGAGCTTCCAGAGAGAATTTTGAGAGAGAAACCCTAAAGAAAAACAAGATTGATTCACCCACAATCTATACATTAGAGTCTCTTCAAATTCCTCAACTCTCTTCCTCTCCATTGTCAAATCCTTGAGAGGCATTTTACCAAACCTTATTCTCACCATATTCATCACTGTGAGAGGGCTGTTTGGATTTCTGGGAAGCAGTTAGGAAGGAACCAATCTACATTGGTTGATGCTACGGTCTAGTAGCGGAATCCGGGAAGCTAGAAAAGAAAAAGGTTCGGCGTAATCTCGTTGGAGCAAGAAGCTTGGAGGGCTTAGGTGCACTGGGTAGATTAGGTTTGGAGGGTCTATTGCTGTCCATGTATCCCAACTATATTTTCTAGTGGAATGTTTACCGCTTGGAGGGCGGTGGAGAGGTTTTACGCCGAGGGCTTCGGTTTCCTTTTCGATAACACATCGCGTGTTGTCTTTGTGTTTGCATCTTCCTTCCCTTTTATCTTTGCATTTTTTTCTACTGTGGGTTGTGATTTTAATTTGGCTTAGATAGTTTTTCCAATTCCATATTATAGCTTATGTTAATTTTCCGCACACTAGTTGTTTGACATAATGCTTGAATTGGTTAAGTTGTAATTTGGGGGTCTAAACGTTCAATGGTGTTTATACACATATTTGAACTTTCAGAAGGTTCTTCTATTTTTTTTTCCCCTAAAGGTCAATACATAAAGATGATTACTAAAATTGCAATGAACACTAAATTGACATCAATGAAAATGTTAACATGAATGAAAAAAATAAAATAAAAAATAAAAGCCTCTGAACACGCTCTATGCACATGTCAAACCTCTAAGCCCAAAGTCCATTGCCCACCCCTCAACCCAAACAGGCAAACACCCTTATCTCATTCCTTTCTAATTATTTGAAGGATATTTAGCCCTTTCGAAAACCTCCAGCCTTTTCATTCTTGGCCTAGCACACGAATGCTCTCATAAGCAAAGGTGGGCTCAAAACTAAATTTAGAGAGTAATATGGAAAGTCTGGATAAACATTTTCAATTTTTTAAAGCTCCCATATGTTTTAATTTAAAGATATTTTGGGATAAAAGGTATTAATATTTTTCCGTATGTTGCTATAAATTGGTCAAAGAAAAATCCATCATTGGACAGGAATTCAGGAAAATAGTAGGCTGAGTGGTAAACACTAAACACATGCTCACTTCTCTCTTCTGTGTCTCACATTTTCTTCTTCCTTTTATACTTTATTTAACTTAACATTGAAAGGAATTGATGAACGAGTTGTTCACAGTGAGCATGTGATACATTCCCAAAACACAAGTACTCATATGATACATCTTAAGTATAACTTAATAATAATATTTATGATCATAATTGGCCTTTGCTCCTGAGTTTAACCAACATGCAATGTAAGTTTTAGATCTCTCTTTTACTAAGGAAATTGAGTAAAGTTTATTTTACTTATATTTATGTATGAATATAAGAATGTAAGTATGTATGTGCCCTCACAGTAACACATTAAATAAAATTTTATCTCTCTACCCTTTCTCTAGACAAATCTTTCTCTTCTAACACACATACCATAAAGCTACTCCCCCACTTTATTTATAGGGACTACGGCACTTTACATTTTTCTAATTAAAAAAAAATAAGAGTAAGAGGTTAATATAATATAATTAGGTCCAAACCTACCAACTTGAACTTTTACCACCAAGTGATACCCTTATGTGTTATATTAACTTACTCTTCTTTTTTTTTTTTTTGGTTATTGTTGAGAAAAGAATGTGTTATATATGAACTCTTTAATTAAAATCTCACCATGATGTTATCTGCCAACTACCATACCATCTAACTCCAATTATGGAGTATAGGATGGAGAATATGTCTTCTTGCATTTTATTTTTTTCTTCACTTGCATTTTTGAAACACAAAATATAATAATTATATGGTGAATAGGCATTTAATAGGGTTATGATTACACGTGATATTATCTATCTTTTATTTGGGAAAAAAAATTATGTGACAGTATTTTGCTAGATGATGCAAATGTCATTACTTAAAAGTTACACTCTATCTTTATAGAATTTAATATTACATGATCCTTAAGTCATTAACTGTAAAGTTGTAATTTACAACTATTTTGTGTTGGCTTTAATTGCGTGCCAAATTTAATTGTAATTTTTTTCAATCTTATGTACCATTTATTTTATGTAGGATTTCTTGTAAGGGTTGTGTGTGTGAAAGAGAGTGTGAAGACTCAAAGCAAAGTGGAGAGCAAGAAATTTTCGCGGTTAGCTCGCAAGAAGCTTTCTTGCGAAGTGAAGCATATGCCCAGTACATGACCAGAATGCGAAGAGTCAAGATAGGATGGTGATAGCTAGTTTTCACGAGTTTCTTGCAGGTAAGGCCTTCTCGCAAGATACCCGCGAAACATTTTGTTTTGCCATTCTGTCATATCTGATACACACTATCTCTACCCACACTATATATACCCACATTACCCACAGATGTTGAGTAGTGCTTTAGAGAGAAAACCCTAATCACTATCCTTGAGAGTGTGAGATTGTTATACCCACAATTCTCTACACAATCCATTGTGGTTTTTCCTCAACTCCTACCTCTCCATTTCTATATCCTTGAGAGGTTGATAGCCCAAACACTTACCACACCCTTTCAAAATGTCAAGTGAGGTTTTGGTGCTACTGGGAAGCATTGGAAGAAGCCAAGCTTTGTCGGATGCAATCGGGTGTATTGTAGGATCCAGAGAGCTAAACAAGACATAGTTTCGAGAAGCCTTGTTGGAATAGGAGCTTGGAGGGCTTAGGTGCATTGGGTAGATTAGGGTTGGAGGGTCTCTTGCAATTCATGTATCCCAATTGATTGTCTAGTGGATCTATTTATCGTTTGGAGGTGGCAGAGATGTTTTAAGCCGAGGACTTCGGTTTCCTCTTCGATAACACATCAACGTGTTATCTTGTGTTTGCATTCTTCTTCCCTACTCTTTTAGCTTTCATTTTACTGCTATGTTTTGATGAATATGGCTTAGAGTAGTTTTATTGTTTGTACACTCGCATTTACTCTTTTCCGCACTTAGTTTAAGTAAGTGTAAAATCAACCGAGCTGTAATCTTTAATATGGGGGCCTAAACAACTCTTGTGTTTTAACACATTTTCGAGCTTTCATTAACCTTTTCAATTGTAAAAGACTCCGATACTTTCAATATAAAATGGTAAATATTACTATAAAACAAGCAAGGATGCAAAATGCCACCTCTGTGGAACATCAATACCCGGTCACAACTAGTACATTTATTCTCTATCGTCTCAATTATTCAGAACTCATAACATATATTGTTTGTAACTTCAAGGACGGGGAAAGAAAATACATAAATTATAGAAAATCATCTGATTTAGAATGTGACTCATAAACTATAAAATGAGCAATCAATCCCTTACTATTAATTCAAAATTACAAATAGTCTTTAACTTAATAAAGAAGAAGACGAAGAAAACACATTATTTGCTACAACACAACAAAATGTGAAAAGAGAGAGTAGCAAATAAAGTTTCCCATGGCACACACGTTGTATTCGTAATTATCTATAATAGCGGCATATTTGAGTCACAAAGAACTTCATTGTTCCATTCAGGCAATGAATGCCATCGTGCTCACCGCAAGCAAAGTAGTGAGGTTGCCATGGCCTTTTCAGCACAAACTCGAAGCCCTCCCCAGCTCCTTGTGTTGCATTTCCCTGCATCTGGGCATTTCTCAAGTCACATTTAATGAAGCTTTGGAGGTTTGGTAGCATGTAAACACTGTGAGGAAATGTGTTTGGAGTTGGTGGATCATATTTGAAAACTGCAATCAACATCATATAAACAGTTATTTTTATGCATATTTGCATTCAGCAAAACAAACAAAAAATGCACATATTTGTCATGTTCCTTAAGGATCCAAATTGATAATCTACAAATAAATATATTGAAAGCAAAGTTCAAAGTTAGAATTGACTATATATTTTGATATCATAATGAATTTTATAACTTGTCATAAAAACACAAGCGGTTTAAAAATATGATTTAGGTCACTATATAACCTGAACTATGCTTGGCAATATGTAACAAGTAGCAATAGCAAAGTAATTAAGCTCACCTAGAGTGTCATTTAAGTAGAAAGGGCCATGTTTGATTGCCCATTTGTTATAGTTAAAGCCATAATTCCAGTGGTACGAGTCACCCACAATGATCCTGTTGGAAATTTATGTATTACTGGATTTCCCAAATGGCCTAGCTGTGCTAACTGCCATTGTGGAAGCAATTAGCAGCACTTGCACGAGTCCTTGTGCAATTGTGAAACCCATGGTATGATTTGCAACTTATGAAAGATAGCAGAGAGTGAAATAATTAAAAGGGTGGAAACAAAGAAAGAGCTAGCGAAATAAGATGTTAGCAATGATATTGATAGCATGATTTAAATGGGTATTTATATTGGGATAGATGGAGAGAGAGAGAGAGAGTGGTGTATAATGCATTGGCTAATTACTAAAAACGTAAGTTTTTTGTTATAGAGCTTTTACATTGTATTTTCCATCTCTTGACTACTAAATTTTGAAAAAGAGGAGTTATATTTTGATAGGCCAAAAACGAATGGACCCCTTATGATAAATTAACCAATTAATTAATTTAGCCAAGTGAATTAATTAAGTTAATTAACATGCAAACGTGTGGTAGCACAAACAAATTACTAAATAACTAAATATGCAGCGGAAAATAAATGACATGGTGATTTGTTTACGAATGGGGAAAATCTAACGGCAAAAACCCCACTGGGTGATTTTCTTGTCACCACTCCCGAAATTCCACTATTATCATAACAAGCGATTACAAGTAAAGGAGTCTCAATACCTTATACTAACCTACAATTTAACCCTTACCCTAATACCCAATTAGACTTGTTTTGTAGTGACAATTTTCCTTTTCGATGCACGGCTCCCAAGTACGTGACTAACCAATGCGCAGATCCCAGTACGCGACTTCAATCACCAACTAGAGAAGGTTGTTAGCTGCAAAGTTCTTCAGTTCATCCCAACGATGAAGATCAAGAAGATGCTTGGTCACAAAACCTTACGATGCACATACACAGCAACTTCTTTACAAGAATGATGAACTAGGGCAAAACTTTGTCTCCAGTTACAAATTGCTTGAACAAACTTTTCTCAACACTTGTGCAACTTGCATACCCTTTAACGGCCCTTAAAATAATCCTTTTATATGTCTAGGCTTAGAAGAAAAGAAAGCCCAAACATATAATCATGGATTAGAGTCAAAACAAAACTGGAATTCTGTTTTTCATAAAGCTCGACAGATAGCTATCTATCGAGGTGCTGTCGAGCCTCGGGGCTAGAACAACTTCTTAAGCTCGATGGATAGTTAGTTGTCGAGTTTTAATGAACAGCACTTCTTCAGCTTGAATTTTGGGCAAACTTGCATGTCTTCAACACTTGATCTAAAATCATAGTTTCTTGAAGTATTAAACACATTCTAGATCTACCCAAATACAAGTAAAGTGCGTTTTGTCAAAGGATAAGCTAATTACATAAAATATTGACATATGTTCCTAACAAGTGAATCACATATGTCCTAACATATTTTATAAAAAATGAGTCGTTTTTCAAATTTTTTTTTTTTTTTTTATAAATATCTCATTTTCCTATGATTGGTAGCAACTTTAATTGAATTGAAAAAAAAAAAATCTCATAATTTCCCTTATTTAGCTTGCTAGAAGATAAAGTTCTTTTCCAAAAAAAAAAAAAAAAAAATCCTGGAAAACACTCTTGAAAAATAAGCAATATTTTTTTAGTTGACCAAAGAAAAACACCAAACACAAGAATGTATTGACCCCTTGTGATGAATTAACCAATAAATTAACCAAGTTAATTAATTAATTCAATTAGCATGCAATAAGCGTGGTAGCACAAATAAATCACCAACTAAGTTAAAATGCAACAAAAAATAAATTGACACAGTGATTTATTTACGAATGGAGAAAACCTACATGGCATAAACCCCACCAGGTGAGGTCACCACTCTCTAGAATTCACTATTATCACAACAAGCTGTTACAAGTAAAGGAATCCCAGTATCTTATACCAACCTATAGTTGAACCCTTACCCTAATACCTAATTGGACTCGTTTTGTAGTGATAATCTCTCTTTTCAATGCACGGCTCCCAATACGTGACTAACCAATTTGATGCGCATATCCCAGTACGCGGCTTACTCACCAACTTGAGAAAGATGTTGGCTGTAAAGTTTTTTAGTTCATCAACACAATGAAGATCACGAAGCTCCTTGGTTACAAAACCCTATGGTGTACAAACACAGTAGCTTCTTGAATAGAAAGATGAACTAGGGCATATGTCTCCGGTTCACAATATGCTTGTGAAAAACTTTTGCATTGAGTTGCATCAGCTATGACGGCCTTTAAAACAATCCTTCTATATGTTTAGGGTTGTGAGAAAAGAAAGCCCAAACATCTATTCACGGATTGGAGTGAAATCAGATTTGAAAAACTGATTTTCTTAAATCTCGATAAATACCCTATCTATCAAGCAGTTGTCGAGCATCGGGCTTAAAATGCCTTTTAAACCTTGATAGATACTAGATGTCGAGCTAGCTGTTGAGTTTTAAAATCCAGCACTTTTTAATTTGTTTCTTGGACAGATTTGCATGGATTTAACACTTGAACTTGAAACCTTGTTCCTTGAAGCATTGAACACATCCTAGATCTACCCAATTACACGTAAAGTGAGTTTTGTCAAAGGATTAGCCAATTCTATATTGACATATGTTCCTAACATGATTCACATATGTCCTAACAATCTCCCTCTTTGGCAATCTGTGACAAAACCACAACAAATAAATGAACATATGAGAGAAGTCATAAATCACTCAACTCATACTCACTTGTTGAATACAATAAAATCTATCCTAACACAAACTCTTGAAAAAATTTACAAGAAGAGTGTTCATGGCAAGATGACTTTAACAACTTGTATTTCTGAAACACTTTGAACAAAACTCATTAACGCATCTTAGTGTGAAACATAAGTAAAAGATTGCATACAAATATTAAACTTAAAAAATCTAACATTTCAAGTCACAAAATTGCATTTATTTAATATACACATTTATGCACACGCATGAAGGGAAAAAAATTATAATAAGCAATGTCTAGAATTCATAATGATATACATGAATTGCTGCTGAGTTTAAATATTATAAATCAATAGGGATTGTTGTTCCATATCTCAAAAAATCAATAGGGAAAGACTCTATTACCTTCTCCAATCCCAAAATCTATGTCCTAAAATAAACACCTTGTCTAATCCCAAAATCAATATCCTACTAATCCTGAAAGAAGAGAAAATAATCCACAAAGTCACCAAGTTTAAAATGAGAGAGAGAGAGAGAGAGAGAGAGAGAGAGAGAGAGAGAGAGAAAAGAGTGATGAGTGAGAGAGGATCGATGAGAGTGAGAGAGCTTACTAGTCTTTTTGAGAGGTTTAAAGGCGCGGGTTTGTCTGTGGGAGGAGAAAGAGAGAGTAATAGTGTTTTGTTTACCTAGATAAAAAAGAGCAAGACTTAGGTACAATATTTAGGTACGGTTCCTTAGGTTCTTCTTTTTTCTCATGAATGGAAGTGTATTTTTAAAGTTATGTAACCATATGGAAAAATATTAAGAGAGGAACTTAAGGAATAACATCTAAAATACTATACATAAATTTTATCCAATAAAAAATAATGAAAAAAAAAGTCTAAAAAATTTAGAACCCACCTAAAAATTAGGCACTGCACAAAAAGAAATCAAAAAAATTCACTACACGCTGTTTACAAACTGAAGTTACTGAACCTCCACCTTTAGTTTACAAACTACGTGCTTCACTACTTTGCCGGTCTGCTAGTGCTAGTTGTATGCACAACAAATCAATGAGAGCCACACCTTTGTTTTTTAGTTTTTAATATAGAATCAATGAGAGCCACACCTTTGGAGGCTTTTTTATTTTATTTATTTATTTATTTATTGTATATGGATGTATTTCTTCATTATGTTATTATGAATAGATGGATTTTTTTCAAATATATCAATAAATAGAGTGAAAGATGATCAATATTAGATTAGTAGTGCTATATCTATCTTGATTTTATTTTATTTTTATTTATAAGATATGCGAAAAATTATGTTAACATAAATTTAAAAAAACTTTGATTCGCATGTGACTATGTGGCCTTCGCATGTGACCGTGTGGACTTCCCAAATATTTGAGTTTAATGGAATGCAATTTACTTTCTTAGGTCTGTAAGTAAAAGTACCCACACAATGACTTCAATACTATCATAGTTTTTTTTTTTTTTTTTTGGGTGCAAGGTTTCATTACACTTTTAACTATTTTGGTGGTTAGCAGTTGCATAAATTTTATTGAACAAATACACAAAGAGGCTTTTTTTTTTTTTTTTTTTTTTTTTTTTTTTTTTTTGGGTTTAGTGTCACAATTTTTTATTATAATATGAGGTTTATATTTTTTTTCCCCAAAATTTGAACATTTAAAACTACTAATATGGCCAGAAGTGTCATAAGACTAGCTACAAAAAATGAATGTTATTTTGATGTTCATTTTTTGTGATGAGATTTATATACTTAAAAAGTATTTCACCCATATCATTTCAATGCTATTTTGGTGTTCATTTTTTGGAGTTACCCTTGGAAACTTTTGGTTGTATCAATAGTTTGCAAATGCATAATATTAGTGGACAAACGTATAAGTCTCAAATTGGATTAAACATTTTAAATTCCAATCACAAAATACTTAGTGGTGTGATGAGTATTATGTGTTTGTAGATGAAATAATTTTTTCATCACACCCCTAGGTATTTTGTGATTGAAAAATGTAGTAATCCCAAATTATAATAGATCGAAATTATTAACATTATCTAAAACTAGCATCTGAGCACGCGCGTGCTTAGAGGCTTTTCCATTTTTTGGGATAAAAGTTAATAATTTGCATCCATTATAAATTGGGATTATTAAATTTTCCAGTCACAAAAAAAAAAAAAAAAACCCTAGGGGTTTTATAAAAAAATTATTTCACTTACAAATACATAATACTCATCAAACCCCAATTATATTTTTCCTCTATGAATGTCTATTTTTTTTTTTTTTTTTTAATCTTGAACTAATTGATTCCTCCCTTCATGCCTCTCTCTCGACTATACCTTTTAATTTAAGTGATTATTAGACTAGACTTGCCAAATGCCTGCATATAAGAAGTCCATGGTCCAAGAGGACCACGTGGCTTGTGAAACGATTGCATGCAAATTCCCTTTGCTTGTAAAATTTCATGGGAAAGATGCTGAAACATCCCTTGAACTTTGAGGTAGTGGCCAAAACACCCCCAACTTTTATTTTAGCTAATTTGCTCATTAAACTTCACACAACTGCCAAATAGAGCCATCTGTTAGTTTACTATTAAACCTACGTTGGTCAATCATGTTTGTCAAAATTCACATTGAATTAAGAAATTAATATAGGGTTCGGTTCAAGTTACACCTGATGTAACTCTAAAAAAATGTTACACCACCCAATAACTTATTATTGAATACATATTTTGAAAATCCAATCGTTGGATTACATGTTCTATATGTTCTTAATATTCACGAAAAGTTTCATGCCAATCAGATGTAATTTACCTTTTGATCCTTAAACTCATGTTTTATGCGTTATTTTAAACTTCAAAAACTTGAATTTAGACAATTAATTGATGACATGCCTATTAGTCTTTGATCACCTTGAAATTTTGTAAGCATGAAAAATATATAAAGATAATGTAATCTAATGGTAAATTTATCAATATTTACATCAAATTAAGAAATATAGGGTTGGGTTCAAGTTACACCTATTGTAACTCTAAAAAATGTTACACTACCCAATAACTTATTATTGAATGCATATTTTGAAAATCCAACTGTTGGATTACATGTTCTATATGTTCTTAACATGCATACCAATTTTCATCCCAATTGGATGTCATTTACCATTTGATCTTTAAAATCATCTTTTATGCGTTATTTTAAACTATAAAAACTTGAATTTAGACAATTGATTGATGACATGCCTATTAATTTTGGTAATTTTCAAGCATCAAGGCTATTTGGGTAAGATTTTAGGTTTCGGAGGTATTTCGGATTTTTTTAGGTTTAGGGGTTATTTTGGTGGTTTTTTGGCCAAATTTTAGGTTTCGGGGGTATTTTGGTCATTTTTTAGGTTTCGTGTGTACTTTGGTCATTTTTTAGGATTTGGGGGTTTTGGTCATTTATTAGGTTTAGGGGATATTTTGAAAATTTTTTGTGGTTTTTGAGTTGATTTGGTGATTTCAGGGGTATTTTGGTCATTTTCGAGGTTATTTCATGTGTATTTTGCTCATTTTAGAGATTTTGGGATATTTTGGTCATTTTAGTGGTTTTTTTTAGCATAATTGGTGATTTTAGGGATTTTAGGAGTAATTTGGTCATTTTAAAGGTTTCGTGGGTATTTTACTTATTTTAGAGATTTTGAGGATATATTGGTCATTTTAGTGGTTTTTGAGCATATTTGGTGATTTTATAAAAAGAAGGGGTTTGGGTAAGGAATGGATATCTATGGATAAACTGATCGGGTAACAATTAGGTATGGATACTAATTGGATAAGGTAATCGGATATCTATGGATAAATTAATTGGGTCGAGTATATATGGGTATACCCTGCCCATGGTTATCCTTAATTATTTGTAAACAATAGGTGACGAACACTTATTTCGTTACCAAAAACATCTCCATCTTAATATTTGATGATGAATTTGGAATTTCATCACCTCTGGCTAGTCTTTGGTTAAACAATAGGTGATGAAAATTTATTTCGTCACCAAAAACACCTACATCCTAATATTGGATGACGAATTTAGAATTTTGTCACCTCTGGTAAGTCTTTGGTGACGCGAATATTTTGTCACCCTAGGTTCCTTTCTTTCATGACCTATAGTGACGAGATAAATATTTTGTCACCAATTTGTACATCTTTGGTGACGAAATATTGATTTTGTCACCAATTGGTACATCTTTGGTGACGAAATATTGATTTCGTCACCAATTTTAAATTTTTTATAATATTTGGTGATGAATTCTTCTTTTCCTCACTAAATGTTATCATTTGGTGATGAAATTGTTTATTCTCACTAGATTTTGTCACCATAGCCCACTTTTGTTGTAGTGAAACTAAACTGACTCAAAAACAAGAAAGCAAAATAAACAAGTAATGCAAAAACATAAAAGGGAAAGATAGAAAAAGTGACTGAATCACTTTGAGCCTTTTTCTTTCCAAACTTTGGTTTTGGTTTGTAACCATGGGAAACCATCGCAATAGAAAGCAAATTCATAATCTAAAATTAAATAAGAACCTTTGAATTAGAATAAAGAAGTAGATAAACCTCCTTAGGAAGAAATTCAGATAATTCTTGATTACCATTCCAAGTTGAAACCACAGGTTACATTATGTAGCATAGGCATGTAGAAGTAGAATTTGTAACACATACGCTTCCAAAAAAACCTAAGTTCAACAAGAACATAAGACTATCAGGGAAAAAGATAGAGAAAATATCTCAAAAGAAATTTTTATTAATAATAATTTATTATCATTGTCTCCTTCTAAAGAGTATTTATAAGAAGAGATTTTTCTTCTGATATTCCTTTAAGAAAAATAAATTAAAGAAGTCATAATTTAATAGGGATTTGAATTTGATGTAAAAGATTCTATTTACACCATCAAATAAAATAACCATGTCATTTAAAAAAAAAAATGCTGAAATGCAAATTACACCCTCTAAGTTTAACTAAAATTCATTTAAATCCTCTAACTTTACTTTCATTTAATTGAGTTTTCTAAGTTTCAAAGTTTTTCAACTCATGTTTTTCATCCAATTTTATTAAAAATTTTATGTTTAAGTATGCCAATAACTAGTGAAAAAATATTTTAAGAAAATAAATTAACATAAAAAATTTATTAATTTTATAAATTTTTTTTATGTGATAAAAATATTTTTTTTAATGGCAATTTTTATCAAAATTGAATGAAATGCCTAATATGAATAAATGTGAACCATAGAGGACTCAACTGAATGAAGTAAAGTTAGAGAACTGAAATGAATTTCAATCAAACATAGGGGACTCAATTGAATGAAAGTAAAGTTAGAAAACTGAAATGAATTTCAATCAAGTTTAAAGAGTGTAATTTGCATTTTTGCCAATAAAAAAAAAAGGGATTAACGTACACCCACATTTACCATCTCATAGTACTAATATACTCCAAATATATAAAAAGAGGAAAAAGAATTAGGCACTGTTAGACCATGAATTGAAGAAGCATTGGAGCAGAGAAGTCACCGCAGATATCAAAATAGAAGAAGAGTGAATCTAGGTTTAGGCAACTTCGGCCTTGTTCTAAGACCCCATTACAAAAAGGGCCCACCTCTTTATAAAAAGGCCCAAAATTTATGATAATAATTAGTTAAAAGCGAGCTTATGTTGCCTACAATTTTTACGCTTAAGAAGGCCTTTAACTTATTAGACCAATAGAAATCCAACCTAATGAAAACTTAAATTGTTTGACTAAAAAAAAATGTGGTAAATGTGTTGTAAACATCAAATTATATCGCTGTAAGCCTCAAACTATATCAAGCCTTCCTAACGGTGAGTAACTCTAACATATACTAGTTGAATCATAATAGACAATCAAGCCCTAGGCACCACACTTTTTCAGTTTCGCCACTATTAACTTCGGTATTGTAGGGCTTTAAGCCGCCAAGAGAATACAATTTGGTGCCTATGATTGGATGTTTCTTGTACAACTACATAAACTTTGTGTTGTGAGGCTGGCTCCAAAAAATGAAGTCATTGTCAAATGCATTAATATGGCTGGAAAAAAGTATACATCTCGAATTGGAACTTTCGACACTAAATCAAAAAATAAAAATCCTCTTAGCATGGACTACACATGTACGATGAGGATTTTAAATGAGTTGGCACATTTTAAACCTTATATATCAAATTTTGACAGAATGAGGATCCAGATATCGTGGAGAAGGGGATCATTTTGCCCATCTCAAATCAATCACTTATTCAATTCACTTTCTTTTTTATTTAAAATCAAATTCTTGTTCTCTTTCTTTCCTTATTCACTCTTTGCTTTTCTTTTCTTTATTTTTTCTAAATGTCTTTTCCATTTTTCTTTTTTAAAAACTGAAAATTTCAACAGGCTTATAAAGAAAATTGTAAGATTATGTATCTTTTAGTGGTCTTCACTATCTACAATCTACATAACAGAGTGTTTGTTATATAAGTACTACAATACAAATAGACTCCAATTTATGATATTAAGAAGTTCCTTGTGCGAGCCCTTTAACATTAATTTATGATATTAAAAATTTTATGGAAAAGAAAAAAATCAAAGCCCTTTATCAATTAATATTCTTAAATGTCTTTGTGGGAAAAAAATTGGTAATGAATCGGAAGAGAAACTTAATTCTTGGAAAGTGGACCCAAATAGACCAAATGGACCAAGTGAACTGAAGTAGACCGTAATGGACCGTGCTAGACTGAATAGACTATAATGGATAGAAATGGACAGGAGGGACCGAAGTGGACCGAAATAGATTGAATTGGACCAATTCATTATTTTGCATTACTTTTGTTGATATTTTGCATTATCATTTTAGTATTATTATTGAAGGTTCTTCTATTTTTTTTTTCCTAAAGGTCAATACATTTCCATTCATCTTAATTTGAGGTTAATGCATTTTCTAATTACAAAAATACCTAGAGATGTGAGGAGATTTATACATGATAAAAATTAACTAACCCACAAAACTAGCACTAAAAGATGAATACTGAAATTGCAATGAACACAAAATTGACATCAATGAAAATAAAAAATAAAAAATAAAAAATAAAGGCCTCTGAACACGCTCTACACACATGTCAAACCTCTAACCCAAAGGCCATTGCCCACCCCTCAACTAGACATGGCAAAACGGGTCAGAATTTTCTGACCCGACCCGAACCTGATTTTTTTGACCCGAAGCAAAACGGGTTGACCCGTGACCCGACCCGTGTTTTGTGCGGGTCAACCCGACCCGACCTGCGACCCGAACCCGAACCATTTTTTTAAAACTTTTTTTTTTGGGTAAAAAAAAAAATAGTGAAATTAAGACAATATTAGTTTAATTGTTTATTATGAGTTTTAAGGAAACAATTGATACATTTACATAATTGCATGCAAATTAATTGAAAAATAAATGGTTGAGCATTCTGTAATGAATAAAGATTTTTAGATATCAAATAGCAAAGTACATGCTAAGATAATCTGGTTACAGTAAAGTTAAAAACAGATTTAAAATTGTAGATATGTGTGAGACACATTCACAAGTGTGAAAATAGTAAAGCCAAAGTATCAAATTAGAATAAATTATGAATGCTTATATCTATTTTTTAACAATTTATGTTCAAAATAAACAACTTTTCAAAATAAATTATGATATTTCCTAGAGTGTGTGCTGCTTAACAATGATATGATCTTCATAAAAGAGACTAGGTATAAATAAGTAAGCAATCAAACTTTAATGTATATCTCAAATTGAAATAGAGTGTCAACCACAATTGATAATAGATTATAAAATTAATTTTTAAAATTGTAACTTTCTTATATGTTTTTATTCTTTATCAAATGAGTTATCCAATAAGTCATTTGTAATTTTTTTTTTGGAATTTTGATATTGTGTAAAAATAAAACTTGTATATTTGTTTTTCTTATCTTTGTGTTGTTTTGTTTTAGATAGCAATGTTAGGATTTGTATAATTTTAAAATTATTGAATAAATATTAATAAGTTTAACTGAGTTTATTCTTGATATAAGTAGTGAATTCAAAATAATGCATTTTACATCAAGTAATATGTTGCATAACTATCCAAATAGCAAAGACATATTGTTTTCTTTATAAAAAAAATAAATAATAATAAAAAAAATAAAAAATTTCATGTGAAAAATACGGGTCAACCTGACCCAACCCGCAACCCGATTGACTCGAACCCGATTTTAACCCGCTTAAAATGATCCGTTTTTGACCCGTGACCCGTTTGACCTGTGACCCGATTGACCCGACCCGACCCGACCCGCCCGTTTTGCCATGTCTACCCTCAACTCAAACAGGCAAACACCCTTATCTCATTCCTTTCTAATTATTTGAAGGAGGTTTTGCCCTTTCGAAAACCTTCAGCCTTTTCAGTCTTGGCCTAGCACACGAATGCTCTCATAAGCAAAGGTAGGCCCAAACTAAATTTAGAGAGTAATATGGAAAGTCTACATAAACATTTTCATTTTTTTTAAAGCTCCCGTATATCTTAATTTAAAGATATTTTGGGATAGAAGGAATTGATATTTTTCCTTATGTTGCTATAAATTGGTCAAGGAAAAATCCATCATTGGACAGGAATTCAGGAAAATAGTAGGCTGAGTGGTAAACACTAAACACATACTCACTTCTCTCTTCTGTGTCCCACATTTTCTTCTTCATTCTATACTTTCTTTTACTTAACATTCAAAGGAATTGATGAACGAGTTGTTCACAGTGGAGGAATTTTATAATCGATATCCCTCTTCCAAAAGGGGGTCAACAAAAATCATATAAGACAGTGTTGGTTGTTTCTTTTAATAATGAATGAAATTACACCAAAACAAAGTCAAAACTAGAAAATAAACTAAACAAAGAACGGATTGAGAAATGCGGTTAAAGAAAAAACGTATGTAATGATTATGGGCCTGTTTGGTAATGTTTTTTAAACAACAGTTTTCGTTGTTTAAACACCACAACATGTATTTTCACAACAGTTTTTCACCCAGATGTATTTCCACAACACTTTAGTAATATAATATTTTTCTTTGAAAATGAATTTTATTTCTGGCCAAACTTTGAATGTTATTTCATTATATGCTTTTGATTAACTACTTTGGTTCCGTTTGCTATGTGTGCTTCAAAACATTTGATGGTGCAAAGTTATGATTCAAAATCTAAGAATGAGAATGAAACATATAGTGTTGGGTTAAAATGAATCGACCCCTTCAATTAATTAATTACCCAAGTTAATTAATTAGGTTCAATAACATGCAATGCTATGGTAGCACAAACAAATCACCAGATTATTTAAATACAGTGGAAAAATAAATTTGACATAGGTGATTTGTTTATGAATAAGGAATACCACCGAGGCAAAACCCCACCGGGTGATTTTAAGGTCGCTATTCCCAAGAATCTACTATTATCAATCGCAAGCAGTTACAAGTATAGGGAATCTTACCAAACCCTTTGGCCTATCCTGAAACACCAACCTATAGTTGAACCCTTACCTTAATACCCAATTGGACTTATATTGTAGCGGCAATATTTCTGTTCAATGCACAATCCTAGTACGTGACTAACCAATGATGCATGGATCCCAGTACATGACTAACTCCTTTGCACGAATCCCAATATGTGACTAACTCCATAGCAACCCTTTGATTGATGTAGTTGATTTGCAACAGCTTCACATAGAAACACCAATAGGATCTTCAATGATGATGTGAGAGACTTTGCTTGGTTACAGAACCCAAAGGCATACAAGAAACACAGCAAGAACTCTTTCTTCTCTGTTGGAGGAGGCTAGGGTTTCAAAAAGAAAACCTTATGTAGCTCTCTAGGTGTAGACACTCAATTTTACACCCATAATTTAATCAAAGAGAATGGCTTGAATGACCAATCCATGTATCCCAAAAATCATAATTGCATTACATGCATCAATTTGTTCTTGCATTACATGCATCATTTTGTCTTTGCATTACATGCATCATTTCATAAAAATGATCTTGAGATTCTAATGGTCGCAGCTATGTTTCCGATTATGAAATCGGACTATCGGATCGAAAGATATCGCATGATCAAGTTTGTACGATCAACATTCATTGTGTCTAGGTAGAATCGACCACGCATGATCAATTTAAATTAATTCTAATTGGTTAAACAATTAAAATTAATTAAATAATTTTGTGATTGGTTGATAATTAGTGTTTAAAATATGGATGCAAGCATGGGAATAAAATGGATGATTGGATAACAATAAAATTGTGGATAATCTAAACTTTATCAAGATTTATTTTAGGGTATTTATCTACAAGATAATTGTTCTTAAATATCTTGAATTATCCAAAAAAGAGATGAAAAATCATAGGTGGAGGATGAAAAGGTGTCTAGGTACAAGGACCGGCCAAAAAACCTTAGAAAAGGAGTCCAAATGGCACCCAAATACGAAAGTGCATTCAGAGCCATAGAGCCAATTCGACACTTTTGGAGTGCCGAACGGCACTCTAAAAGGACCGAATTTTCCTGATCTGGGCTTTGGCCCAACGGCATTCAAGTGACGATTATGCATACCCTTTTCAATATTTTCGCAAAAGGATGCATCCAGATTCAAACCCTAATCGTTTGTACCTATTTTTTAGAGTTTTCTGGCCTCTATAAATAGAGACTGAACCTTATAATTCAGCAACTTCTTTTTTTTTTTTTTTTGCTCAAAGAGGCATACATTTTTGACTCTCAAACCACCCATATTTTCTGATCCCCTCTCTAAGGGTTGCTGCTTAAATTAGGGTTTTAGGTTTCAAAGAGAATTGAACAAATTTCTTTGAACCCTAAAACATTCTCTTAAGAACAAAGTGTGCTCATGCAAGAGGTTGTTTCCTTCACCCTTTTTCTTGTGATGTGATGATGCATTTTATATCTCTTTCTTTTTCAAATATCTACAACATGAATTCTTAATTGTTGTTTTGTTAAAGCATGATTGTTTTTTATGTGATTGTTATAATCTTTTTCTTGAATGTCAATAAATTTGTCTGTGAACAATTATTTTTCTTAACAAAACAGATCTACATCTTTATAAGATGTAGATCTGAATTTTTCTCAATATAAAAACAAATCTGCATCTTTATAAGATGTAGATCTAAATTTTTCTCAATATAAAAAATAGATCTGCATCTCTATAAGATGTAGATCTGAGTTTTTCTCAATATAAAAACAGATCTACATCTTCCTTAAATATAGATTTAAGGTTTCTCAAACAAAAAGAGATCTGCATCTTTATGAGATGCAGATCTAAAATTTTCTCAAATCAAAATTGATTTGCATCTTTCTTAAGATGCAAATTTGATTTTCTTAATACATGCAAATTGTTGAGATAAAGAAAGAGATTGTGTATTATTGTGTTTGTGTTTATTTTAATTCATGATTGCATAAATTTGGATTATTAGTGAAACTCTCTTCTTAATTTTTTTTTTTTAAAATTTTTTGTAAAACATATAACAAAACAGATCTAAATTTTTGTCCTCAAAAATCACTTTTTTAAATATAACAAAACAAATCTAAATTTTTTCATCAAAAACTGTTTTTTTTTTTTTAATACTACAAAACAGATCTCATATTTTGACAAATCAAAATCATTTTTTTAATCAGTAAAACAGATTTGAATAAAATTAAAAAAAAAAACCAAAGAAGAGACTTCATTCATAAATAAATTTGTGTGATTTAATTTTTCATTCATGTTTGTTTTTAGACTCCTTAAAACACAATTGGATTAACCTAGTTAATTAGCCAAGTTATTACTTAGTCCAAATTCCAGATCTAGGTTAACATAATCAAACAATCATATCATACATAGCAAGCGGAAATATAAATAACACAATGATATGATGACCTAGGAAACCAAACTGGTAAAATCTTGGGGAGGATTTAACCTAGCTATCCTTAAGGTAAACCCGAATCCACTATGAAAGAATCGAAGTTTTACAATAGGACTTAGACCACTAACATCCTATTGCTACCCACCAGTAGAAACTTACTGACACGACCACGTGCAAGCTCCGAAATCACGGACTCCTTCTTTCTTAGATTCTCCAGCAAGTACAAGCACACCCGCTTGTGTTTCTTTAAGCTTTTTAGTGCAGCAACTGAATAATCATCAAGCTCTCAATAAAATCTCCTTCTTGATAATCCTAAGATTGTGTGAAGGCAACCACCTCTAGATCTCACAAGTGATTCACACATACAGCAAATAGAGCAACAGAAAAATGTGGCTAGGGTTTGCCTTTTATACTTAGGGCAAAACATAAAACCCTACACGTTTTAATAGGCTAGGGCTGAGTTGGAGAAATCTGTAGAAAAAACATTTTGCTTGAGATTCGATCAATCGAGACTGTTCTTCGATCGATCGAGCCAAGCCTACTTCTACAGCCACTCGATTCCAACTTTACATACAACGCACACACTTTGAGCAAGTCTAAACAAGACTAACAACTGTTTTGATCATGATTTGCCAACATTACACATTAGAGTTCTAAATACATTAGTTCTTAAGTCTTTAGAACCTAACAATTCACATGTTCAACAAATCATTCATGACATGCATAAAAAAATACATTGGTCGCAAGAGTCTAGAAGACTAGACTCTGCCAGGGCGGAATGGGTGCCTAACACCTTCCCATTCCGTAACGTAGCCTTTGGATTTAGGTTTTTTGGTTTAGTAGATCTAGTCTTGTCTTGTCTTTGTTTATTTTTGGGTAGAATGTAACTAAGATAACAAAAATAAGTGGCGATTCCATACCACTTACCATGTATTTATTTTTTCTTAATTTTTTTTTGTATAAAAAAATAAGTGGCAACTCCATACCACTTATCCAAAAAGAGAGGTGCCCTAAAAGGTACCCGAATCTCTTTTTGAGGGACGCTTTTCGTCGAGGTCTCTCACAATGCCGACTCCGCCAGGGATGTCAAGGGCTAAGCTTCGTATTAGACTTAAGTCACCAAATATGTACCTTTGTTTTGCATGGTTTTGCATGATATAGTTGTTGTTTGTTTATTTATGTTTGGTGGGATGTTGCATAATATTGTGGTGTATGATATTTTGTTTTTTGTTTTGGTTGTTAAAATCTTTCCCTAACTGTCATAGTCTGTGCCATCCAAACAACAATGTATGCACCCCTTTCAACAATTTGTGGTAGTAGTAACCATGGATCACCGATCTTCATTAGATTCGGGTACCCAGTGGCGAACTCACCAACTCATAGCCCAAAGTCACTGGATTATTTCCTGTTGACTGTAAAGGACAAACCATGCCATTTGGACCAACGTAATGTTCATTACATTACAAGTTGGGAGGTGTAACATCCTAGCTATGGGAAATAATGAAGCAACAAACCAACCCTACAACATAATGACTTAGAACCTACCCTTAGGTCGGTCCCGGTTAAAATTGCATTGCATGTTGCGTGTGTTTGTTTTGATTGACTGATAGATGTGGATGAGGTCTAAGCTTTGATTAACCCAACCAAGCCTGTCATTAGGGGAAAATCTAGTCAAGATCTGAAGGAAGGCTACAAAGAGAACCAAAGCCCGATACTCAAGCCAGTAGCTCTAGCTCCAAGCCTGTCACTCCCAACACAATACTGAAGCCTTCAAGCATAGAAGAAACTCCACTGCTGCAACATTACAACCCCATCTTCGACCTTCAAGGAAGTTCAAGTCACAAGAAGTCTAAAGCTCCTAGTAACATGGCAGAAGAGGGAGAACACCCAAACACAGAGGAACCCATGAACACCAAAGAGCTACTTAACACTATGGTAGCTAGTCAGATTCAGCTGAGGGAAGACATGAATCGTATGATGCAACAATTTCAGAATTTGAAGAGTAATCAAAAGGGGGACAAGGCTGATCATGATCCACCAACCCTAGAGAATGAGAAAAAGATCAACAAGAGGATGAATAAAATGGAGGAGATGATTAGAAGAGCCCCTAAGATGGAGGAACTTATGGACTACGATTCACTCTCCCAATTCCCTAATGCAAGGCTGCCACCCAAGTTCAAGATGCCAATCCTAGACAAGTTTGATGGGATCGGCTGCCCAAAGTCCCATCTAAAGATGTATATGAGGGCTATGAAACCCCTCGGGGCAACCGAAGAAGTACTTGCCCAAATGTTCCAAAACACACTGATTGGAGCCGCTCTTAGATGGTTCCTCAACCTAGCTGATGCAAGAGCAAGAAGTTGGTAGGACATTTGCTGAGAGTTTCACAAGCAATACAAGTACAATATGGAAGTGGACATCACAATAAGAGACCTTAAGACTACCAAGCAAGAGCCGAAAGAATCCTTCTCTACTTTCATTACCAAGTGGAGAGCCAAGGCTACATAGATGATGAGGAGGCTGACTGAAGAAGAACAGTTAGCCATGGTTGTAAAGAACTTATTGCCTATTTCCAATATTCATAAAAATGATCCTTATCAATTGATTGCACCCATTGCACCTATGTAAGTACCCCAAGGGCCTAGACCTAAGAGAGAATTTCATGAGTTGTACATGCCCATGAGTGAAGTGTTTGACAAACTAAAAGCAAAAGGGTTACTGAAGCCCTTAGACCCAAGACCATTTCCAAACCCCTTGCCCTCAAAGTTTGATGTGAATAAAAGATGTTCTTACCATCAAATCCCTGGTCATGACATTGACCATTGTTTCACCCTTTGTCATGCAATTCAAGACCTAATTGACAATAAAGTGATTGCGCTGCCTATAAGGCCTAGCATCACTAACAATCCCTTGCCCAATCATAATTTTGGGAAAGGACCGAGGGTTAATTGCTTGATGACTGAAGAAGAGAATAAGGAAGACCCGTCTGACTTGATCTATGACCCATTCGAGTGTTTCATGATGACATGAGAAGAATTAATGGATAGAACCTCTACTACCACCACATGATATGACATATGGAATGGAGTACTAGAACAGGAAAACAACCAAACATCCACAAATAGGGGGATACACTTCAAACCCCAAGAGAATAACCAAACACTCGTAAATATGGGGAGACACTTCAAACCCCCACATTTAGACACCAACAACCCGGTGGAAGCTCTGAAAAGATCCACTCAACAAACACCTGCCAAAGAAGATGAAGTCCTCAAGCAACTACAAAAGACACAAGCCAACATATCCTTATGAGGTTTACTCATTGCCTCATACAAACACCGACAAAACATAGTAGACTTGCTCAACCAAATCCAAGTCCTAACAACCACAACATCCCAAGACCTGAATGCTATGATTGGGTCCATAAATAGGAAACTCACTATTCCTATTCAGACAAGGATCTGACCAAGAAGGGGAAGCACCACAATGATTTGTTGCATATCACTGTGGATTCCATGGGGAAGAGAATATTGATGGTTTTAGTAGATGATGGAAGTGCCTTGAATGTCTGTCCTTTAAAGATTGCAAGCTGCCTTAGCCTGAGCATTGAAGACTTTGTGCCTACCGATCAACATGTGAGGCATACGACAACAGTAGAAGTGAAGTCTTGGGAACCATAACATTAGAGCTTACCATAGGACCGATGGTCAAGAAGGTGGATTTTCAAGTCCTTAATATAGCCTCATGCTTCAATATGCTCCTTGGACAACCATGGATCCACGACACTAAAGTTGTACCTTCTTCCCTATATCAAAAGGTTTGGTTTCCACATGAAGGGGCTATAATGACCATTTATGGAGATACTTTGATTGTGCCTATTCCCGTTTATGGTATTGATTCTGAGAAAAAGCCATTGACCTTAGATGGATTTGAGATTGAGAAGCCTGGCTTTGAAAAGAGAGGAGAAGTAGTTGAAAAGATCCTAATGGACTTTGCTCCTTATGGTAAAAACAATGTGGTAGCAATGATGAGGAGAATGAACTACCTTCTTGGGATGAATTTGGGGAGAGTTGTGAAGAAACCAACCATTCAAGACTTGGCAATTCCAATTGCCACACCACCTTTTGAGCTAGGCTATAAGCCCATTGACGATGATTTGTTGGAAATGGAAGTAAGAAGGATGGCCCGAGCCAATGCCAAAGCAAAAGGACTTCCTTGTCCTCCAGAACCTCTGAAGCCCTACACTCCTACACTGAATGGGAAGTTTGTAAAAGCTGGAGAAAGTCAACATTATGGGGGATACCCAGAACCGGGATTCAATCCTATAACAAAGACTATGGTGCCTGGTTTTGAGATACTACTTGATTGCAACAATGAAGTTCCAAAATTGAAGAAAGAAGATACCACCTGGGTTCCTACTGATTGGGCTGATCATATGGATCCTGATGCCATGACTACACTCCTTGGGGATCATATCTACAACATAGAAGAAGAAGAATATTGGGAGGCCTACCAGAATACTAAGAACCAGTGATAAAGATGAAGAAGAGGGAACAACCCCTTGTGATGATGAAAATGGAAGTGAAGACAAGAGTGATAGTAGTAGTGACAATAGCAGCAGTGATGGTGGACATGGAGATGATGATAGCAGCACCAATAGTGATGACAATAGCAACAGAAGTTATGATAGCCCGTACAACGGAGATGATTTGGGTAAACCCCTTAGTGAAAGAGAAGATGAAGATGCAGACCTATTCTATAAGGAATATGACAGTGATGTGGACTACTATGATCAAGATATTGAAGATGATACTGAAGCTAATGGGTGGAGTGATACTGATATTGATCAATACAAGCTGATAAATGTGTTAGAGAATGCAAGAGAGGAGAAGGCATAAGCCAATCAAATGTATCATGAAGAATATCCCTATGGGCATCTTTCAGATTGGAGTGATATCACTAATGTTAGCTCAAGGTTTGGCCCTAGGTATGACAAGCATGGAAGAGAGGTTCCTAAATTGGGGTCGTATTATGATTCAGAACTAAGTACACCGACCCTACATACTATAGAGGATGATGACATAGATGCCAGGCTAGCCACTCTAGACCAAAATCTGATGGTCCATAGTCTTAGAATCATGACACTTGAGAATGCTGAACGTAATGAGGAGAGAATGGAAGGAAGTGAACCAAAGCATCTCCCTCAACCCATTGATTTGGGCAACAGAGGCAAGTATAAGCTATTTGATGAATGGATGGATAGCATGGAGCACCTAGATACTTTTGTGACTGACAAGCCCACATATATGGAGGTTGAAAGAAGCTATGGATTATATGGATGTAGACCCCACAATACTGATGCTGAAGGAAGAAATAGCTTACTGGGAGCCACCTGCCATTGTGGAAGCCACGACCAAGTTAAAGAATTAGGCATGGGAGGGAGTTGCCCACCCCATGGAGGGCTCTGTGAGGAAGATCAAGACCATCAAGTTAGTCACCTTTGCCAAGAAGATCAAGATCGTCGAGCTAGTCACTCTTGCCAAGAACATTGCTTCTGTTCCTATTGAGTCTATTTCTGCTAGTGTTTCTATTCTTGTTAAGTCTGTTTTGTGATAGTTTTCCAGTTGAATCTGTTGAGTCTATAGAGTCTATTAAAAACTCTTTCCCTTTTAATATGATGTTTGATTCTACTTATTTGTTGGCTTTGAATGTTTTTATTTCTGAAATTGGTAAAGAAACCTTTAATAATAAGGAATTAAAACATGGATACCTAGAACCTATAAAAGAAGAAACCTAACCCATTAACTTGGGAACTGATGATGATCCCAAAATGATCCAAGTACGCAATACCCTAACTGCCTTGGAGAAAGATGCATTAGTGGCACTGTTGACAGAATTCAAGGAGGTCTTTGCCTGGTCATACAATGACATGCTTAGGATTGATATAGATAGAGTACAACATTGCATTCCAACAGATTTAACCATGAAGCCGGTCAAGCAGAAATTGAGAAGAATGAAGACAGAATGGACTCTTAAGATCAAAGAAGAAGTAGAAAAACAGTATAATGCAAGATTCCTAAGAGTGGTTAGCTAATGTAGTTCCAATACCAAAGAAGGATGGGAAGGTCAGAATGTGTGTAGATTTCCAAGATCTGAATAAGGCCAACCCAAAAGACGACTTTCCTTTGCCTCATATTGACATCCTGGTTGACAACATAGCAGGGCATGCGTTGCTCTCATTTATGGATGGATTTTCAGGATACAACCAAATTAAGATGGCTCTAGAAGATATGGAGAAAACCTCCTTTATCACACCATGGGGGACATACTGCTACAAGGTCATGCCATTTGGCCTTAAGAATGCTGGTGCTACTTATCAACGAGCAACCACCACTTTGCTACATGATTTGATCCATAAAGAAGTAGAAGTTTATGTTGATGACATGATAGTAAAGTCCAAAGACTGTGAATGGCACAAACTGGCTTTGAGGAAGTTCTTTGAGAGAATCCAGTTCTACAAGTTGCAGTTGAATTCAAAGAAGTGTACTTTCGTGGTCACATCCAGAAAACTATTAGGGTTTATGGTAAGCCAAAGGGGAATAGAAGTTGATCTTGACAAAATCAAGGCAATTGTAGAGATGAAGCCTCCAAGGACTGAAAAGGAGATCAGAGGATTTCTAGGGAGGATACAGTACATTGGCAGATTCATAGCCCAACTCACTATGATGTGTCAACCAATCTTCAGACTGCTTAAGAAAGAGGTCCCAACAGTGTGGAGTTGAACAATGCCAAGAAGCCTTCGAGAAGATCAAGAATTATCTGATGAAACCACCAATACATGTGTAGCACTTGTCTGGGCAACTCGTAAACTCAGACATTATATGCTTGCTTACAAGGTTCTGTTGATTGCAAGAATGGATCCTTTGAAGTACTTAATGGAAAAACTTGTGCAAGATGGAAAGACTGCTAAATGGGTTTTGCTTTTATCAGAATTTGATATTAAGTATATGACTCAGAAATCTGTGAAAGGAAGAGTAATTGCCAATCACTTAGCCCATTGTTCACCAGAAGAAGTTGAAGAGATCCAAGGAGACTTTCCAGACGAAGACATCATGGGGATTGAAGTAGAATCATGGAAGATGTATTTTGATGGAGCAAAAAATCAAAATAGAAGTGGAATTGGAGTTTTCTTAATTTCTCCAAAAGGGACACACATTCCATTTTCTGGCAGACTCAACTTTCCTGCCACCAACAATACCACAGAATATGAAGCTTACATCATGGGTCTACAAGCAGCCTTAGGCCTTGGAGTAAAAGAGTTGAAAGTGTATGGTGACTCAACATTAATAATCTCTCAGGTACAGAATAAATGGAAGATCAAAGAAGAAAAACTTATGCCTTATCACCAATGCCTTCCGAAGTAGGCATCAAAATTAAGCAAGATCCAATATTAATATGTGCCAAGGATGCAGAATCAAATCGCAAATGCTTTAGCAACTATGACATCTATGATGGATGGGCCTAAAGAAGATGAAGCTAGACCGATAGTGTTGAAACAAAAAGAAGAACTAGTCTACTGCATGACAATAGAAGGAGATAAGGGAAAGAACAAGGAAAGCGAATGGTACTTAGACATCCTATAATACCTCAAGAATGGAACATACCCGGAGTTTGCAGACAAGAATGATCAGTTAACCATCTGAAGGTTGTCTACTAATTACATCATTTGTGGTGAAAGGCTTTACCAAAGATCATATGATGGAATTCATCTCCTTTGTGTAACTGCCAAGGAAGCACAACAGATAATTGAAGAGGTTCATGAGTCAAGTTATGGGCCACATATGAATGCACATATGCTATTAAGGAAGATAATGAGACAGGGTTACTACTAGACCACTATGGAAGCCGATTGTGTGACTCATGTTCGAAGATGCCATCAATGCCAAGTCCATGGAGATCTAAAGCACATGCCACTCATGCCATTACATACCATGGCATCACCTTGGCCATTCTCTACATGGGGAATAGACATTATTGGGAAGATCCACCCTACAACATCCAATGGCTATGAATTTATACTTGTAGCCATTGATTACTTTACTAAATGGGTAGAAGCTGCCTCATTCAAGGTTTTGAATGCAAAGAAAGTTGCTCAGTTTATTCAGACCAATATCATCTACAGATACGGGGTACCGCATGAAATTATCTCCGACAATGGGTAGCATTTCAAGGGAGAAACAGAAAAGTTGCTATGACAATTTAATATTCAGCACCACAAGTCTTCGCCTTATCGTCCTCAGAATAATGGAGTAGTTGAGGCTACTAATAAAAAAATTGGGCGAATCTTGAAGAAGAGCATAAAGGACTACAAGGACTGGCACCTACAGTTGCCCTATGCACTCTGGGGGTATAGAACATCAATCTTCCATAGGAGCCACTTCTTATACATTGGTGTATGGGATGGAAGCAGTCCTTCCCATTGAGATAGGTGTCTGTTCACTAAGGACAATATTGGAAAGTGAAATCTTTGAAGTAGATTGGTTGAAAAGCAGATATGATCAGTTGTGCATGCTAGATGAGAAAATACTTAAAGCCTTGTATCACATTCAAGGATATCAAAGGAGGCTTAGGAAAGCTTTTGACAAAAAAAAATGAGAACCAGAGATTTGAAATTGGGGACTTAATGTTAAAAGAAATCCAAGCCCCAGTTCAAGATGCAAATGAGAAGTTCAAGCAAAATTGGGCAGGCCCATACATTATCAAGCAAATATATTCTACGGGAGCAGTAAGATTGATGGACTTGGATGTAAACCCTTTCTCTAAGCCACCCAACATGGATCAATTGAAGAAATATAATGTCTGAGGTGGTTGTACATTAAGTTATTTCCTTTTCTAGGTTTAACTAAAAAAAAAAAAAAAAGAGTGAGAGAGCCTGCTAGGTTGAAAACCCGAAAGGGAGACCTAGGCAAAAGTTAAGGCAAATAAATAAATAAAAAACCATCGTCATCCATGAACTACATGATGACCTGATCCTTCTATCAAGGGGGTACATAGGCAACAATGCATTGGTTCATTCACAATTTCCCAAAACCCACCATTTGTCCATTAACCAAAATTACAAAAAATTCAACCATTTCATTACACAAAATCCAAAAGCCCAAACTCTAAACCAAGCCATAAAAGTTCCAAAACCTTAAAAGCCTACACTTTAAACAGAACCCCTAGCCTGCAAATCTTAAATAATTCCTAAGCATAAGAGTTTTTACATCAACTTCTAAAACGAACATGATTCAAAGCCAATAAATAAATAAATAAATAAGGTCACTTTGTCTTCAGTCTTTTCTTTTTTCTGTTGATCATCAATTCCCTCTATGATAGGTACTTTGTCAGCATTGTCCCTTCTTTTGAGTTCATAGTTGTCTTCATCGGGTTTTTTCCTGGTTGTCTCTAAGAAACTGTTCTCTCATAGCAATCCTTTCAGCTTTCTTGTCAACAATCTTGTCTATCAACTAGTTGGAGTATTCTATAGTTATCTTGTGGAAGTGAACCTTGACAAAAGATTGGTCCACTCGGTTAGCCATCTTTAAACCCAAAAGCATGTTCTGTAAAGAAGTAGGATTTGTATCCATAGGAAAGAAAGGTCTTCTTCTTTTGCCACTAGGCATTCCTTGCTCATATGTGAATTGCCTTAAGAGTCTATCTCCTTTGTAGAAAGTTGCTCTCCGCAATCCAACAAGGAAAATATGATATGATCTTGGAGACCTCGGTAAAGGGGGTAGGCACTTCCACCAATAACAGTCCCATTGAATTGAGGTACTTGATTTCTTGTCTAAGAATTTCACCTAGTCACTCTCTGTTTGGCATTTAGTCTTGATTATAGCCCTGCTAAGAAAACTGCTAGGCCTATAATTACAGATTGTAGGCTTGGCAATCATGTCCAATCGTTCCATTAGCCATATCTACAAAGTCAAAAGACTCCCTAAAAATTTTTGAGTTTCTCCACCATGAAACACAACATCCAGTCCCAGAAGGGTTTCTGCCAAGATCAAAGAAACAGGACTATTACCATCCTTAATCTGACTCACAACACTTATAGCTCGAGCATGCACAAAGTTGTGTCTTCTAGAGCAAAGAAAAATTTCTCCCACAAAGCATAAAGCCAAACCGAAGTTTTTCTGCGTGTTGTCAGTCACTCTATAGGTGCGTTTGTCAATCAACCAAGAGATAATGGCACAAAGATTCACCATATGACCTTTAATCATACTATCAGTAATGGAAGTAGGAAGACTGAGAGCATCAAACAAAGATTCCTTACGCCTGGGATCACATGAAACCACTACATATTTTTTACCTGGATCGTAGTCTAAGATAGCAGAGAATTCTTCAATTGTCAGATAGAGTTCAGTAGTGTTAAACCGGAACACATGATCTTCGGCCCACCTTGGTGTGAGTGTCATGGTGTGGCTCAGTGCAATTTGGCACTCTAGAAGTGCCGAACGACACTCCAAAAGTGCCGAATTGCACTCTTCAGTTGCCAAGTGGCATGCAGCCCCTCGGTCCTACAATCATGCAATTCCATGCAGTTTCATGTTCTCATGTAATTTTTTTAAAGATCGTTTGACACTCAAAAAGAGTTTTTTTTAATCAAACTGAGACATTTTGACAAGTCTAACACACTTGTTCTCAATAAATCATCACCTGCATCATTGTTCTCAAAAAGTGATCAACTCAAGTTTTCTTAAGACTCATGGATTTATGTTCCAAACTAGGGGCATTCGCCCATGCCTTATGCATTTTCAAAAACAAAAACCTTCCATCAGATTTTTTTTGTTCAAAAAAAAAAAAAAAAAAGAGGAAGAAAATCATCATAAAGATTTCCAAGAATCATGCATCCTTTTGTATACTAGGGGCATTCGCCTATGGCTCATTTTTCAAAAAAAAAAATGCCACCATTATTTTCTTTAAAAAAAAAAATCACATCAAGATTTTCAAAAATCATGCATTTATTTTAAACTAGGGGCATTTAGCTCCACCTTGATAGGCCATAACTGAATGACCCCTTGTGATAGAAATTAATTAATTAATTAGTCAAGTTGTTAATTAATCAATTTATCATGCAAACGCATGGTAGCACAAACAAATCACCAGTAAACGAATTATGTAGTGGAAAATAAATAACACAGTGATTTGTTTACGAATAGGGAAAACCTAACGGTAAAAACCTTATTGGGTGATTTTCAGGTTATCATTCCTGAAACTCCCCTATTATCACAACAAGCGGTTACAAGTAAAGGAATCCCAAGTACCTTACCAACCTACAGTTGAACCCTTACCCCAATACCTAATTGGACTTGTTCTGTAGTGACAGTTCCCCTTTCTGATGCACGACTCCCAAGTATGTGACTAACCGATTGCGCGGATCCCAGTACGCGACTTCAATCACCAACTAAGAAGATTTTTGGTTGCAAAGTTCTTTAGTTCATCCACACGATGAAGATCAAGAAGATACTTGGTCACAAAACCCTACGGTGCACATACATAGCAACTTCTTCAAGAGAAACAGATGACTAGGGCAAGAACTTTGTCTCCGGTCACAATTTGCTTGAACAGAGTTTGCTCAATGCTTGTGTAACTTGTGAACTGTTTGACGGCCCTTAAAACAATCCTTTTATATGTCTAGGGTTAGGAGAAAAGATGGCCCAAAGACATATTCACGGATCCCAAGAAAATCAGATTTGAATTCTGAAATTCTTAAACCTCGACAGATAGGAGGTGTCGAGCAGGTGTCGAGCACATAGTCTTTGAACAGCTTTCTTAAACTCGATAGATGTAGCTGTCGAGCTTTAATGAATTTGCACTATCAATTTGTTTTCTTGGACAGACTTGAAGGTTTCAACACTTGACCTTGAAACATGGTTTCTTGAAGTATTTAAACACATCTTAAATCTACCCAAATACAAGTAAAGTGCGTTTTGTTAAAGGATGAGCCAATTACATAAAGTAGTGATATATGTTCCTAACAAGTGTGATTGTTTTTAGACCCCTTAAACAATTGATTTAACCTAGGTAATTAGCCAAGTTGTTACTTAGTCCAATTAAACAAGTATAGGTTATCACAATAATAAAGATTAAATCAAGCAAAGTAGGGGAAAATAAATAACACAAGATATGATCACCTAGGAAACCAAACTGGTAAAAACCTAGGGAGGATTTGACCTAGGTATCCTCAAGGTAAACTTGAATCCACTATCTTGAAAGAATCGAAATTCATACAATAAGACTTACAAGCCCCCACGCTCTACTTCTTATTGCTACCAACCAGTAGAACTTACTGACACGACCACGTGCAAGCTCCGAATCCATGGACTCCTTTCTTGGATTCACCACCAGATACAAGCACACCCGTTTGTGTATTCTTTAAGCTTCAATGGCAGCAACTGAGTTGATTATTAAGGCGTAGATAAATCTCCTCCTTGAAAACCCTAAGTTTGTGTAAAGGAAAGCTCATCTAGATCTCACAAGAGATTTACACAAACCGCAATTATGAGCAACACTAAAACGTGGCTAGGGTTTGCCTTTTATACTTAGGACAAATAAGAAACCCTAAAAACGTATTAAAACACTTAGGGCTGAGTTGGACGAATCTGTAGAAAATCATTCTACCCGAGCTTCGATCGATCGAGCCTGTCTTTCGATCGATTAAGCCAGGCCGAAAGGCACAATGCTTCCTGCTTTAACTCGATTCCAACTTTACATAAAATCACAACTTTGAGCTAGACTAAAACACTTCTAAAACATTATTTTGATCATGGTTTGCCAACAATACAAATTAGAGTTCTAAATACATAAAATCCTAAGACTTTAGAACCTAACAAAGTGAAACACATATGTCCTAACAATCTCCCCCTTTGGCAATCCGTGACAAAACCACAACAAACAAATGAACATATGAGAGAAGTCATAAATCAGTCAACTCATATTCACTTGTTGAATACAATAAAATCTATCCTAACACAAACCCTTGAAAAACTTTATAAGAAGAGAGTTTATGGCAAGTAGACTTTGACAACCTGTATTTCTGAAACACTTTAAACAAAACTCATCAAGGCATCTTTGTGTGAAACAGAAATAATAGATTACATACAAGTAATAAGAAGCATGTGTATAAAGAGAGAAAAGAAACAACACATGAAGGGGTAGGTGAAAGAAAAACATACATCAATATAAAGAAAGAGATAAGTACAATGTATGTCTATAAATGGTCACAAGACCTCATGTACAAGAATAATGTATCTAAAAAGGAATGAAAATAAAGATACATAATATCCTCACTACATCCCATTAAACATATCAACACTCCCCCAAACAAAACGGTCTTATACTAACTCTCCCCCTAAGAATGACTACTCTCATATCAAAACTACTCCCCCTTTTTGTCACGAGTGACAAAGAGTAAGAGTGTCAAGTAGACATCTTATCAGTAGAGCTAGCATTTCCATCATCAGAAGCATCATCGTCATCACCATCATCATCATCCTCATCCTCAAAATCAGAAGTCATGGGAAAAGGTGGTGAAGGAGTAGCCTCTGGAGTAAAACCACCCATGGACGCCTGTTGCCGTGCAATACGACCGACACGAATGTTCACCTGATACAACTCCGTAGAGAGTGTATCTAAGCGAGCATCCATGCGCTGCAGTTGCGCCATGATATCTCCTAAAGTCACATCGCCCGAAGAAGAGGGAGGAGCGGATGTGGATGGAGCAGAATGGGATGAAGCTAGACGGGAAGGAGGAGCTGCTGAATCTAACTGCAGCGACCGAAGCTAGGCCTTGCTACGTTTAACGGTAGCGTAATCTATGGCACACATGACGGTGAAATGGTCGAAAGAGGGAAAAGGAACAAAAAAATGGTGTAAGATCCTCGTGATAGCGGAAGGAATGATGAGCTTATCATGGGACGCCGAATTTAGATGAACATCTATAATAGAAAGAATGAAATGAGAAGGGAAATCTATAGTAAGATGCTTAAGAAGAGATAATAAAAATCGAGCACGAGGCTCTGTAATGGAGTTATAGTGAGAGAGTGGATGCAAAACAAAGGCCATCACCATGTTCATGAATCTAGGACCTTTAGTAAAAGGTCGACATGGTGTAAACTGACGCTCACCCCAAACAGAAGGATGCTCACAGAAATCAGACATGAGCTCATCCCTAGACACAGTCCTCAAACCCTCATAACTAGGATAGTCAGGAAACTCTATCTTAGGGACTCGAAACACATCCGCAACAAGTTACGGTGTGATAGGAATGCGCATACCTC